>NW_012267298.1:1919866-1924799 GCF_000151885.1 Dipodomys ordii | reverse complement strand
GATTGGCCAAAATTTTGTTGAGAAGTTTTGCATCAATATTCATCAAAGAAATGGGTCTATAGTTCTCTTTCTTTGATGCGTCCCTGCCTGGTTTTGGGGTTGGCCTATATTTTGATCATCCTATATGACAACAATGGTCTGTCATTATATATAAATATATATAGATAGATACATATTTGGGAGAATTATAAGCTGGCTTAGACTTTCCTCTCACATGATTGAGTGAAATTCATTGTTTTATTATTGATAGTTGAGATGCATGAAACATTTGCCATCAACTACAGAGAAGCACTCTGTAGCACTGCTAGAGATGCGTGCCCTATATTCAATAGACTGCTGATGCACTTGAGTTTGCAATATAATATTTTTCTAGGAAAAGAAATAAGGACAGACTTGCAAGAAAAAGTAAATGCTATGTACATTTTCAACTGTCAGAAAGGAGATTCTACATGTCCAGGAAATAATTAAATGTATGATGGCTATATTGAATTGCCATCACATTTAAATCCACTACTTTAAAGAGTGTTATAAATACCGAGATTTACAAAATGTAAGAAATTACTTCCTTTATCGCTTTAATGAAAAAAAGCACTAGATTTACATGTAAAGATGTATGAGGAATTTTTTTTTAAAAATATAGCATTAGGATATGTCAGTAACTCATTAGTAGTGACTTCCTCCCCTACCCCTGCCCCAGAATTCCATATTCTAATCCTTGGAAGCACTGTCTAGGTTGGGTTAAATGATAAAGAAGAATGTTGTTAATCAGCTAACTATAAGACAGTAGTACTGTTTTGGTTAATCCAGATCCAACTGTAATCACAAAGCCTTTGTAAAGCAGAATAAGGAGAACCAGAAAGAGGTGAGCTGACAAAAACTCCACTGACCATTCCTGGCTCTGAAGTTGGGTGCAGCTTGAACCCAAGAATGTGGCCAATCTCAGGTGCTGGGCAGGCTAGGAAGCAAATCTTTGATTAGAGTTTCCAGAAGGAACACAGTATGCTATAGTTTGATTTTAGGGTAATGAGACCCTTGGACACTTTTAACTTGTGTTAAAATGGTGCTGCCTTTAGGCGTTTGTTCCAACTGCCAAGGGAAATATACACCTGTTAACTAATGTAAGTTTTAACATCAGATTTCAAAGAAAGTTTCATTCCTTCCAGGTCATGAGGATACTGACTTTGTAAGAACTGAAGGATTAGTACTTGTTAGTCATTCATGTTCATGTATACAACAGCCTGAATGTTCTCGAACAATGCTTCTCAAACCTTGATAGGAATTAAAGTCACGCAGATGGCTTGCTCCTACACATGTTAGACTTTATCCACAGAGTTTCAGTCAGTCTGAGCTGAGGAGGAGACTTGGTTTTCGGGTCATCTCCCAGGTGTGGCAGAGGATGCTGGTGTGTTGAGTGCCAGAGGTCAGAGGATCTAGGAAGTCAAACCCAGGTTGGAAATTCTATGAGGTAATACTCAGATGCTTTGTTCACAAAATTTTCTCTTTAGCACCTACTTAGAACTCATTGGTACTGTTTGAGGTAAAAACAAACAAACAAACAAAAAAAACCCTATCACGCTGTTTTATACATAGACTCTAAATGACAAGCAGAAGGGAATGGCATTTGATAGATGCGAGAACATTTGTACCAATGATGGAGGAAAACAGGCTGAGAAACTGGGGCAGGGAGAATGTAAAGTACAGGCGCATGAAGTTAACATATTTACATATTTGCTTCCATTTAGTGATAGGGCCCTCAAGCATCAATACTCTTTTGTTGTTCTGGAATTGTGATGTCTAATACAGAAACTACTATCTTCAGCAATCAAAATATAGCTAGTCTGAATTAAGAATTCTGTCTATATAAACCAGACCTGGGGCTGCAAACGCTAATATGAAAAGTAACATAAAATATCACATTATCAATTTAAAAAATTTGATTCCATGTTGAAGTGACAAAACTTAGTATGTATTAGGTTTATACATATTCCTGTACTGTGAAGAGAAAGTAGACCTGTTTCCTTTTATTTAAACATTGATCTGGAAACACCCAAAACTGTGAAAGCAGTACACATTAGAATTCTATCACACAGCCACTGGAGTATGTCATTGTATTTTAGCATTCACAGTAGAGACCCAAACCTTTTCATAGTGCATGGCCTGTGGGATGTGTTTATTTTATATTTGTCAGAAGAATGAATAAATGAATAAGTGAATGGATAAAAGGGTAAAAATGTTTGAAGTATTCTGTTGAAGAAAATGGGAGACTTCTTTCAAAATTTCCAGGGAAAGTGGGTACGATTTTAGAAATCTTAGTCTTTAAAGCTCACAGTAAGCTTCAGTTTTCTGCAAAATACATGAACATGAGCTGCTTCCTTTCTAACCATTCAGGACAGATGATCTACTACTGTCTTTAGCCTTAAAATGCTTCTTTTCTTCCAAACAACACATAAATATTTAAATAACAATTGTACTGTAAGTTAGTAGCTCATGAATCATTTATTGAATGGGCTTGGATTTGACATACTTGCCATACTTGAATTAGGAAGTGGTTAGATATGAAGTAACATGTCTCAGACTTAAAGCTCAAAGATTTGTAGCCCAGTCCCTCACATCTCCCGTTGACTAGCCACGAATACCTTCACATTATGAAAGGTTCTAATTGTACCAGACATACATTGTTCTACAAGGTATATGCTATAATTTTAAATGTGGGGGACATTTTCTTTGTAAGTATGGAAGCACAGCATGGTCTTGTGACCAGTTGCAAACTGAAAATAAGAATGTAAATGAGTAGAAAGAGGAGAAGCCATCCTTTTAATTTTTTGCTGCTTGAGTTTTTTTTTTAAATCAGTTATTCTGTACTATTTCTTGGCAAGTCCCTACTTTGTAAATTATAGTTAAGACTGAAAGGCAGGTAGATGATAGAAAGAATTCATGTAAAATGACTTAATTATTTAACTATATATATATATATATATATATATATATATACAATACGAAAGCCAACACATTTCATTGTACTTGAATAATGACAACCATTTTGAATACAATATGCAATGCATGTTAAAGTCTCTGTAGCTCATTTTTCCAGTCCCATAACTTGGATTTCATATTGTCAAGGACTACTCTGTTGGATAATTAATCTGCACAATATGTCCACTATTATGTGTGTCAACATTGGATGGTGATAGTTTAGGCCATTGTCTTTACTTCATGAAGTACAATTTCCTTTTTTGCCAAAAGAGGGAAATAATAATTCAGTTCTTAGTTACACAGGAGATACATGCTTAAAAGTGCACAAGAAAGGCAGACTGTCATCATTATCTTAACAATGAGGAGGTTTAGAGGTGAGACTCAGTGGTGGCAGATGGCTGGATGTTTGCCCCATACATAGCATATAACTTTCTTTGGTGTACCAGGTACATCCCTGAAGGTTGGCCAACAACTTATATACAGGAATAAAATGGATGTCTGTATTGTACCACCTGATAATTTCTTGATTTACTTTTTCTTACTCCAGCAACACCAACTCCCATGTGGACCAAACAAGAGCCTCTAGACTCCAGCTGATGCCAGGCATGTTACTTTTGCCCTGGGCTTCTGGGACCTGGTCAATACAGAGTATCTATAGGAACTCCCTCAACCACAGTGATGCATATGCAAATTCTAAAGTAAGTGTAAAAGGGGTAGCATTTTCTGAGAAAATCTTTGACCGGTGGAGTATGCGAGGAAGTAAATAAATGCTCTAATTCCACAGCCCATTCTACGCAGGGTCTTTTGAGAAGATCTCTGAGTCAATCCAACTCTGGTAGGGCACAGTGCTGTCCATTCATTATTGTGTATTCCATTTCACTCTTCCAAATCTTTTCTTTGCTCCTTGGGTCACTTCTCCAAAACAAATTCCCTGAAATCCCTTTCCCTAGGCTCTATGGTGAAGTACTTGAGGCTAAGACAAGATTGTGGGATGGTTTCCTACTTTTCTTTTACAAAATGTGCATCAGGTCATTTGAGATTTAGAATTTAAGTCCATGTAGAATAAATTAATACTGCTCAATGAGAAATCTACCATGCCAATTATCCTGCCAATTCTTACTTATTTTATTTTTTTATGTTTTCTACAAAAAACCCAGGAGGATTAGAGATTGGAAAACACAGGGAGATACAACCACCTCCCGTGACAACTGGGATTCCTTATGATGATATTAAAGTCATGTTTTTAGTGAAGTGTGAGAGTGTTCCCAGAGCTGTGCACATCAGCATAACATGGTAATAACAGGAATCAATTTGTTTCCCATGCCCCAAGTAGTTTATGAAGAATTTTAGGACATGAGTTTTGATACCAAAAGACTTGGCTTTCATGATCTTTATCTGGAACTAAATTCATTTCCTTCCTATTTTTATAACTACTCATGTACAAAGTACCAGAAAGCTTGGTGAGCATAAGAACTATTCCTCTTTATTCAGCAGCCTACCTCAGACCCAGGACAGTGCCCAGAACTTAGAAGGTGTTCAGTAAATATTTGCCAATTTAATGAATGACTAAGAATAATATTTGTTCAGTTTTGACTTTATGCTAGGCCAGGGGCTGGCAAATAGTCAGTGGGCCAAGTTTATCTCATAACCAGTTTTGGGGAAGTCAAGTTCTACAGAGACACAGCTCATTTATTGTTTGCTGCATTATCCATGGCTGCTTTTGAGCTACAATGGCAGAACTGATTACATACAGCAGAAATCATACAGCTATGCAACCACACATGTACTAATAGTTTGGGCCCTTAAAAAATACTGCTGGGAGCTGGTGGTTCATGCCTATAATCCTAGCTACTTAGCCTGAGCTCTGAGGATCATGGTTTGAAGCCAGCCCAGGAAGAAACATTTGTGAGACTCTTATCTCCAATACACTACTTAGAAAAGGCGAGAAGTATGCTGGAGG
>NW_012267298.1:1918324-1918867 GCF_000151885.1 Dipodomys ordii | reverse complement strand
GTTACCTTTTGTTGCAAAAATAAATCCTGGCATTTAATCCTGGATTATTGTTTTACTAGCTGTGGACCTTCGAACATTTTTCTGAACTTTCCTTGGCAGTGAAATATGACAATAATATACAGGTAAGGTTTGCACCTTTTTGTCTTCTTCTTTTTAAAGAAGTAAATAAAACAATTTCTAAGCATTCCAAACAAAGGGGCCTACATACCTTCGAGTCAATTAATATTGTTTTCTACTCGATTGAATGAATTCCACTTAATTTGGTTTGGTAATCATTTATTGAATTGTATTTGTAATCAAACAAATGAATTCATAGGTTATCTATAAAAGCATACAAATCATGAAGACAGAATTAGTTCTGAAGATGAATGTTTACCTAGGAATGGGAATTGCAGCAAATTACACTATGAGTAAGCATACAAATAAAATTAGTATGAGAGAAATCTAAAACACAAAAATTTTAGTTACTTTCAATACACAATGTTAGCATACTGTTCTTCTACTTTTTGTTGGCCTATATTTTTTTTAATTAATTAATTAATT
>NW_012267298.1:1831925-1906354 GCF_000151885.1 Dipodomys ordii | reverse complement strand
TGTACGCATTATCCTGCCCATGTAATTGTAACCCCTCTGTACAGCATGTTCACAAAAAAATAAAATAAAATAAAAATTTTTAAAAATAAGCATTGACCAGAAAAAAAAAGAAAAGGCCAGAAGTGGTGCTGTGGCTCAAGTGGTAGAGTGCTAGCCTTGGGCACAAAGAGGGGACAGTGTCCAGGCCCTAAGTTTAAGCCCTAAGATAGGATATATATATAAATATATATGCATATATATATGCATCTATATACACATATGTATACATACATATACATATGTGTATATATATTACTGATACTTGTATTGGATCAATGATGTTATATGCAGAATATTTTTGTGTGTATACCATGACATAGAATTCATGCCAAACATAGAATATTTGGATGCTGATACCACATTAAACAACTATGAGATAGAATCCTTATTCTAGAATCCTGAGTACCAATGTGTAGAGGATTGTTTGTTTATAGTGTTGGAAGATGTGGTCCAAACAGAACTAAGAGCTCTTAGCAGCAGTGCATTCACCAAAGATCTGGGCAAGCCTACTTCTCTTCTTGGTGTTGTGTCTTCATAGCTCTAGCAAGGAGCACAAGAAATGACTATTTCTCCTCCATATATCTTTTTTCTGGGGGGGTCTGGTCATGGGGCCTTAACTCTGGGTCTGGGTCCTCCATATATCTTCTAGTCAGAATATTTGAGTTCTATTCGCTTTCACATGAAAATGACAATGACCAGTTTACTGAGAAAGCAAACTTCACTGTGAGCATTTTTTGTTGTACCTGCACTGAATCCAGGCCCCAGGACAATGCTTGTGATGATTAAAAAATTTTTTTTTTGTTGGTCTGGGGCTTGAACTCTGGGCCTGGGCACTGTCCCTCAGCTCTTCAGCTCAAGGTTAGCGCTCTACCACTTGAGCCATAACACCACGTCTGATTTTATGAGTGATTTTTTGGAGATAAGAGTCTCATGGCCTTTCCTGCCTGGGCTGGCTTTGAACTGTGATCCTTAGATCTCAGTCTCCTGAGTAGCTAGGATTACAGGCATGAGCTACTGGCGCCCAGCCTATGATGATTTTTTTTATGGTGGGGACACAGTTACTTTTATATGGACTTGTAAGTAGACAGTGGGAGAAGATTCAAACTCAGATCCACCTGACTCAATTCCTGTATTTTCTGCCCCTGGGTAACTCTGTTTCAAA
The DNA here is from genome assembly GCF_000151885.1 of Dipodomys ordii. Classification (NCBI taxonomy): domain Eukaryota; kingdom Metazoa; phylum Chordata; class Mammalia; order Rodentia; family Heteromyidae; genus Dipodomys; species Dipodomys ordii. The sequence goes on along the minus strand of NW_012267298.1, from coordinate 1,905,153 downwards.
CAGGTCCTTGAGTATTCTACAGCTTACTTTTCTTAAGCATAAAATGGGAATTAACTGGATGATTGTTGAACTCATCTCTTAATTTTAGGAGGGACTACAATTATACCAGCTATCAATTTCAATCAGGAACTGAAAAGACTGATTTGATTTAACTGAGATGAGCAAGCATTTCCCTTTAAAGTAGGGGAAAAGTGAAGGAATCTTCCTGAGGTTGAACAATGTAATCAAATGATATGTTTATAGAGCTTCAGTTCTCCTATGCCACACCAGGCCAAAAACCACTTGAGTAAGCCTTAAAAGTTCACATCGGCAAGAAAATAAAAATCAAATGGACCAAGTCACAGAGGCGAAAGCCCACTTTGCCTTCAAACTAATCCCCTCTGTTCCGAGCTGGAATGAGCTTATCGCAATTGCTTCATTTTGTGACAGCACGTTGGTGTTCCCAGTGCAGTAAATCTTATCTCCAACCAGGGTAAATTTTCTTCTAATTAGCATGTTTTCCTCCCCCCTTTCATGACAAAAGTCCTTTTCTTCCCCAGCTCATTGTCAAGTTCAAAGACATGCTCTTCACAGTCTTTTGAACTCAGGTCACCTTATCTGTGACCTGTCATCTCATCAGCTTTATTGTCAGGTCCTCCTTGTGGAGCACATAGCTTATTTTCACTTTAATGTCCTAACTTGCCCTGGGCTGCCCAAGTCATTCAGAAAAAGGTGGCCCAGGGACAGGAAGACCATTTTCCTTCCTTAATTCCCATAATTAATTGCTTTTTAATGAGTGGCAATGACTCTTTTTGGCAAATGAGCCTGCCAAATATTTGCTTACTCCCCTTGTGAGTCCTTCGGCTTCAGCCACTGAAACCACATAGTTAGTTGCAGATGTGCAGCGAGGAGCTGGCTTGGGACACGAAGCCAGACCTTGATTCTGCAGGACTAGAGGGGGCTATTCACAAATGACAGAAGCTTTTCTGCTACACCAGGGCTGTTGTGCCTAAAATCACGCTCTAGAACTGAACAAAATTCTTTAAAACCATCACTAATTCATTCTTATAAAATATATATTTTTATTGTAAAAATACTGTACAGAGGGGTTACAGTTACACGTAAGGTAATGAGTACATTTCCTATCAAACATTGCTACCCCCTCCTTTGTTTTTCCCCTACCATCCCTTCCCTCCCGACCTCTCCAACTCCTCCTCCCTCCCTACCACCCCCCTGCCCAAGTTGTAAAGTTCATTTTCAACATAGTGTCTTGTACTTCTCATTGTTACATTGGGTCAACCTGTATCCTTATTTCAGCATTTTGTTACTTCCCTTCCCCTCCCCAAATTAGAAAAATGTATATACAAGGTGCAGGGCACCGAAATCAAATACAGTGAAAACGGGGGTCATCTTCTTCAACTAATTTTGATGGTAGCTTCTCATTTCAGTGTCAGAGCTGTGACTCATGACCACTGCCTTCGTAGGCGTTCTATGGTGGACACACAGAAAACAAATAAGAATTAAGGAATTTGCCCAGGAACAAAGGCTGGGTAATAAATGAATGCTATTCAGGGAATAAAAATAGAAAAATAATGAAGGAACAATAGGAACTAGGGAAAAAATATCTGAAGGAAATAAAAGAGACTAGCAAGAGGGAGACTGGCGTGTAATGAATAAGGAAGATAGACAAGTATGTCATCTCCCATAGGTGACATTGGGGCAAAAAGAGCCATCCGTGTGAAGAACAGGCTGGAGTCGGGGTGATGTGTCCAGGCAGAAAGAAAGTAGGAGTATACATTCTGAAGTGGGAAGGAGCTTGGTGGGTTCAAGCCCAGTGTGGTGCAAGATGAATTAAGGCTGGTGAGCAGGGACCAGATGCTGTTGGATTTTGCTCCTTTGGGAAAGCACAGACAGGTGCCAACTGTGTGCTAGGGACTGTACTGAGCACCAGGGTATAAAGACCCAGAAACCATCATCCCATGCAGGCCCTCAGTTGTCACTTACCAGCATTGCAAAGATTCCCCAGGTGTCGCTGTGCTTCGGTAAACCTGCCTTATCCCAGGACGGTCACCACTAATGCTCCCAGACTGCTAGGCCTTGTCTTTCACCGCCTCTCTATGCCTCCCCATCCTTCTGTCCTTAGTTACCATCAGAGGTCAGAGCTTTCCCAATGCAGCTCTACTCCTATTTCCCCCAGCCTTCCTGAATACCTGCTCCTCTCTGGAATTTATAGGGAGCCCTGGCATGCCTTTCCCTCCTCCCTCCCCAACACACAGACATGTTCCCAACTTTCTCTAAAAAACCTTATTCCATCCTTGATCTAAATAAAGATGTTCAGTCTCCTGATGAAGAGCTGCTCCTTCACTGAGGACTGTTTTATCTCTTATACCCCGGATAATGTAGGGTCCAAGGGTCAGCAGGTTATTTCCTTTTCTCCTGATGTCTTCTTCTTTTTATTTTCTACTTCAAAAGTCCCAGCTGCTTTGAAGCATGTCTTTAGACTTTATTACCCCAAAATACTTGGCATGGAGAGTGCTTCCGAAGTGTTAGCCTTAATTACAGATTTCCTATGTTATTCTTGTTCTGTAGAGAAGTCAGGCAAACACATGGTTAAGGCACAGACTCTGAAATTAAATGGCCTGGGTGGGATCCAGACAATTCCCTTTACTAGAGTGAGTGGAAAGAAGGTTAATTAATGTCATTGGGACTCAGTTGCTTCATCTTTATAATAAAAGCTGGGCAGCTGTGAGTATTAAATGAGGCGAGACCTGACGTCCTTTGAATGGTGTTGGCATAGTCTAAATGTCATAGAGATATTGGTTATGTGTTATTATAATCAATTGATTGCTAATTTGAGCATCTAGCTTGCCTCCTCTCCCCGTCTTCTCTGCTTCATGGAACCCTTGGCAAATCCCAGCACTTATGAAGGTGGGATCTCATTGACTTTGACCTTTCAGCCCTTTGGGGTCCCTAACTCTAACCATTTCCTCCTCCACTTCACCTCAACCACCTCTTCATGTGGTCATGCTCCAGACATGGTTGTCTCCAGCAATTGCATCATTCCCCAAAGCTGATTTCATTTATCCCACTTAGGCACTGTTAACTATCTGCCTGCTGACTATTTACTCCAACATGTGGCCTCCAAAGAATGACATCAGTGATCTTTCGTCTAGTCACCCATTGACAACTTTGTTTCTACAGTCCTCTTTCTTCTTCACTTCTCCCATTATTCAGTTTCTATTTCATTGTCCATCCTTATTATCATCGCCTTGAAAAACTCTTATTGTTTTTCTCCTTTTCCTATTCTTGCCTAGCAAAAGATTGGATGAAACAAACAAACACACAAAAACACCACACACTTGAGCTTGCTCCTGAAAAATGGAAAATAAAAGAGTGATTACTAGACTCAGTTCAAACATCTGACCATGAAGTTTAACTGTGGGATTACCTATCAGGAAATTGTACATTTCTATGTTAAATTCACGTTGCCTTTGTCTGAAATAACTTTTGCTTATCTCTCTCTTTAGATTTCCAAACTTCTCCCCCTAGTTGATGCTCTAGTTTTATGATTTTCTGAAATATTAGATAAAATATTATGTCAAATAACCCCAGGGCTTTTTGTTGTTGTTGTTGTCAGTCATGGGACTTGAACTCTGTGTTTGGGTGCTATCCTTCAGCTCTTCAGCTCAGGGCAAGCTCTCTACCGCTTGAGCCACAGAGCCACTTCCGGTTTTCTAGTGGTTTATTGGAGATAAGAGTCTCACGAACTTTCCTGCCTGGCTGGCTTTGAACCATGATCCTCAGATCTCAGCCTCCTGAATAGCTAGGATAACAAGCGTGAGCCACCGGCCCCCCTGCCCCCAGGGCTTTGTTTTAGCCCTAATCTTTCTCTGCCATCATTGCATGCCCTCATGTCCTCATCTAGTTCATGGTTGAAGATACCATCTACACGTCTTAGTAATTTTTTTCCAGAACTCATTCTCTCCATTGCATACATATAGGCAAAAATTTCCAGAACTCATGCTCTGCATTGTATACATATATGTAAGTACTGAGCAGATACTTTCACTTGGAAATTCAATGTTCATCTCACATTTAGATGGTCTAATGTCACCAATGATCTGATTATTTCTGTTCTTTCAGATGAATCTCTTTCTTTACAGAGTAATCCAGTGGATGTAGGAATACTGCAATCTACTCAGCTTCTCATACCAAAAATTTAGGAAAGAATCTTCCATTTCTAATATTGCATGCTCAGTCCATCAATAAGCTTATCAATTATGCCTCTAAAATATCTTAAATCTAATATTTTTCATCATCTCTAACATTATACCCAGAGCATGAAACATCATCTCTTTTCTCCAAGGTTCTGGAAATAGGTTCATATCTGGAATTCCTAAACTCACTCATAGAAATCCAGTCTTTATACATCTCAGGCAGAACAATCACCTGAAAGCACCAGCAAATTCCTCACTGCAAGTTCACTAGAACTCTCTCCAAGCTTTCATGATAAAATCCAGATTTATATTATCATAGCCTGTATGATCTTGTACAACTTGGCCCCTGACTGTTTATATCCATTCCTCCACTTATTTTTTTTCCACCAGAATCTGGAAACACTGAGCCTTTGTGTATACTTTGAAGATTCTGAACTCACCTGGGCATATCCATTTGGGCATTTTCTCATGAGGCCATGTATTTAAGATAGCTTTCCTCATTTCTGCCTGACTTATTCCTTTCCTCTGGCAAAATAGCACTCTCTTCCCAATTACTCTCAGTCCCAGCACTCTGTATTTGCCTCTTCATTAAATGCCTCAGTGCTTAAAATGATTTAATTAAATTATCGGTATGTAATTTAATCATTGTCTCTTTCCATACTTGAAAAAATAGTCACTCTACAATTACCCCCACCTTTAGATTGTTGGTGGCACATGAGACTTGTTTAATAAACATATGTGGAATGAGTAGAATGAAACAAAAAATATGTTACAGAAGCAATGAGAGTAGACTCATTTCCGATGGGGTAATCGATGAAGCATTTTCTGAGAATATGACATTTGAGCTGAAAAGTGAAAGGTGAGTCAGAGCAAAGCAGGTAAAATGTGGGGGAAGAGGAGACAGAATGATACATGATTGGAGGCCACAAATGACTTGTGCATTAGAGAAGTGAAAAAAGACCAGTGTGTATTGTATGGAGAGAGGGAGGCATGAGATAAGTTTGAAGGAATAAGTAGAAGCTTGTTTATAGTAGAGCCTAGTAAAATGGAGTAAGTTTTAAAGCCTAGGATGGACAAAAGAAGAAATGCACAGGGAAGGGTAGATGCTGGGGTAGGAGGGGTGAAATTAAAAAAAGAAAAGCTTTCCAGAAATAGACATTGAGGCAGGGGTTTGCCAATGGATGGGAATGGAGGAATGAGAAAAACTTACCAAGGGGACATAACAAGTCTGTAATGTAAGAGCCTTGGAAGCACACAGTGTGTCTAGCAAGGTAGATAAAAAGGAAAGTTTGCGGGGCACTGGTGGCTCACGCCTGTAATCCTAGCCTCTCAGGAGGCTGAGATCTGAGGATTGTGGTTCAAAGCCAGTTGGGACAAGAAGTCCATGAGACTCTTATCTCCAATTAACCACCAGAAAACTGGAAGTGGCCTTGTGGCTCAAGTTGTAGAGCACTTGCCTTGAGCTGAAGAGCTCAGGGATAATACCCAGGCCCAGAGTTCAAGCCCCATGACTTGAAACTAGAAAATTAGGTCGAGTCATATGAATTAGGTAGAGGCAAGAGTTATTTTTGCATCCTAAATGCCTGTTACTTTAACATTGGACATTTGACTAGAAAACATGAAGAAGGTATGGGTGGGATTGAGATAGATGGGTGGGGGAGAATGTTGGAAGGGGTGACACTTAAGATATGTTGTACAAATCAACTGACATATACAACTAAAGATTCTTTTTTTAATAAATGAACAATAATAATAATAATAAGGGTTAAACTATTTTCAGTCTCCCCTGAACAACACGTTTACCAATGACTGGTTTGGACATACTAATTATATTTCAAGATTCTTTAGCATTAACTAGAATTATAATAATCCAGTGGATAATAATTCAGCATGGATGGTTTTAGCTGGCAGTTTCTCCTGGTAAAACTCTCTCTGCTGAGCAATGTCCCTGCATTAAGACTCCTACTTCTCCAGCTACCCTCAGAGGACCCGAGGTCAATTTCATGCACAAAATAGCTGCCACTAAGCTAATAGAAAAGTACTTAGCCCAAGGCCTCTGTTTGCTGCTTCAATATCATCTTGTTGCTTCTCACAGTGGCTAACACTGGAACCAGTGATGGGTTTGTGGTAACAATATTGGAGCTCGTCTTTAACAATGTCTTAGAATTTCCTTTCTCTTTTTCCCTGGATTTGCTAAATCTCTTTTCTAGCTGACTGATTTTGACAACACGTTGCACCCAATAGCTTTCTGAGTTAGATTGCCTATCATGCAGTATTTTGAAAACTTGAATATCTAAAAATGCCTTTGTTAGTCCCTCAAGCATTAAAGGGTTATGAAATTCCAAGTTGGAAATGATTTTTTGCTCAATATTGAAAATATTATTCCATTGTCTGCCACTCTTTAATGTTGCTGTTATGTCCCATGCTATGGTAATTCCTCATCTGTTCTAGATGACTTAAAAATCCATCCCTTTGAGGGTTAGTATCTTTTGATATTTTGAATTTTGCATTTTTTGTCATAATCCTCCATGATGTAGGCTTTTTCTCTTCATTATATGGAATACTTGTTAACTCATGTTTGTCTGGAAGACTCATTTATCTTGATTCGGTATAAATTTCAGAAGGTGAGGAGGGAAGGGATGGTAGGGGAAAAACAAAGGAAGAGGTAACAATGCTCGATAGGAAACATACTCATTAGCTTACTCAATTAACTGTAACCCTTCTGTACAATATCTTTACAATAAAATATATATATACAAAAAAGAAGTAATTCCAAGTTAATTCTCCCATCTAATCTTTCTACAATTTTTTCTAGAACTAATATTTTTTGCATGTTAGATTTCCAGTATTTCTCCAGCATTTTCTATCATCTCTAACATGCTTATTTTCTAACTATCCAGTTGTTTAACTTGCCAATAATATTTTTCAATATTCTAAACAATTCTTTGATTTATTCTAATCATTAGATCTTCATATTTTTTGTTTTTTTAATAAAAATGTTACAATATTTCTTAATTTAAAAAATTCTTAAGAAATTTTCATCTCTAAATGTGTATCTGGGCTTCTGTTGTTTTGGCATGAACTTTTTTTTTTCCGCTTATATGGTATTGAGGAATCGAACCCAGGGCCTCAGGCATGCAAGGCAAGCACTCTACCACTGAGCCACCTTCCCAGCCCCACTTCTGTTGTTTTGGGTTCAATGTTTTCCATAGTAGTTCTTTTGCCATATGGTTCTAGAAACCCTTCTAACAGTTAAGGTAGGGCACTGCATGGTTCATTAGAGGTGCAGTATGTGTGGTTGTGGCTTTTCAACTGGTTGTCCTCTCTAAAGAGTGATCATGAAAGGACCCATCATTTACTGGACAAGAATTGTTCAGTGTGTCCAGCTTGTGAATAGACTGTGTGTAGGAAAGGTCATAAATATCACTTTTCAAAGCATGTATGTCACCTGTGTTTCCTCATTTTCAGTATAATTTCTTATACCTCAGCCAAGTCTAGAGCTTTCAATTCCTGGACTTCCTTAGTACAGCTTCTATAGACAGCAAATGGCCAGCTCAGAGAAGAAGTTGTGTGTTTGATCATTAGGGCTGGACAGTGAATCTGTGGTTCGAACTCTTCCTTACACACATCTTTAATCAATTCTCCTACTTTTTTTTTTTTGTCAGTTGTGGGACCTGAACTCTGGGCCTGAGTGCTATCCCTCAGCTCTTCAGCTCAAGGCTAGTGCTCTACCACTTGAGCCACAGCGCCACTTCCAGTTTTTTTCTGTTTATGTTGTGCTGAGGAATCAATCCCAGGACCCCATGCATGCAAGGCAAGCACTCTACCACCGAACCACCTTCCCAGTCCAGTCTGTATCTTTTTTAAAAAATTTTTTACTAGCCGGGCGCTGGTGGCTCATGCCTGTAATCCTAGCTACTCAGGAGGCTGAGATCTGAGGATCGCGGTTCAAAGCCAGCCCGGGCAGAAGAGACCGTGAGACTCCTATCTCCAATAAACCACCAGAAAACCAGAAGTGGCGCTGTAGCTCAAGTGGTAGAGCGCTCGCCTTGAGCTGAAGAGCTGAGGTACAGCGCCCAGGCCCAGAGTTCAGGCCCCACGGCCGACCAAAAAAAAAATTTTTTTTTTTACTGATATTTTATTGGTTTGTACAAAGGAGCAGAGCAATCACATAGATCCAAAGGGCCACATCTAATGGACATTTTCTGGGCTAATATTCTTAGAAGAATTAGCTTACTCAGTTCTCATATGAGCTCTAGGGACTGGAAGCTGCTACTTTTCCCTTCTTAAAGATAAAGAACTGACACATGGTAGACATATTGCTGCTATCACCCAGTAGGCAGGTGAGAGGGCTGAGATTTAAATTGGACCAGTTCTAACTAAAGCACCAGTATATATCATTGTGATGTCTGATGACTTTTTGTGAAGGTCAGGTTTAACACAATGCTTTGCCCATGGCCACTTCAGTTTGAGATTACCTCCCTTGGGTTCAAATCTACACGGCAGTTCTTCCAGTACAGCAAATGCCAGGTCCTTCTCATTCCTCTCTCTCTCTCTCCACTATGGATGTTTCTACAGAGATCAGGGGCCTGGTGCCCAGTAACCACAGTATTCCTGGAAACTGACTCCATTCAGAATCCTCCAATTCCATCTTTCAACAACTTGTCCTTTCAAAGATCTGGTGTTTCAATACTCAGGAGTTTTACTTATATTATTTTCCTTGAGTCATATTTATGTTTCATATTTCTGCCAGATTCTATACGAGAGCCTCATTTGCATATCTGTAATTTGCTGTCTTTTCCTTGGCTATAGATCATACTGCATTCCTAAGGTGACACATCTTCAAGCTACCTGAAGTGAATATTTATTTGGTTTCTCTCTCTCTCCCTTTCTCTCTCTCTCTCTCTCACATACTCTCTCTCTCTGCCAGGCATCGATATCTTCAAAAGGAGTCATTTTTAAGTACAGTCAGCTCTCGTATCTGGGGGATATGCAACCAACCACAAATGAAAAATATTAGAAAAAAAACTCTGGCTACTGTAATGAACATTTAGACTTTTTTCTTGTTATCATTCCTAAATAAAGCAGTATAGCACTGATTTTCACAGCATTTGAATGGGATTATAAATAACCTAGAGATGATTTAAACTATATGGAAAGATGTATATAAGTCATATGCAAATATTATAGCATTTAACATATGGACTTGAGCATCTGGAAAGCTTTGTGCATGCTCAGGGTGTCCTGGAACAACCTCTCTAGGGAATGATTGGACATATGGAAGAGGAAGCATTATCACCCTGAAGAGCAGAAAGCACCAAATCTGGAATCAGTCTTGTTATATTCTTGTATCTCTCAGGATTTGCCGCATGTCATTTGATAATTTCTATGATTTTTTTTTTTGCCAGTACTGTAGCTTGAACTCAGGGTTTTGAGCTTCCGTGACAGGCTTACTTAGCTAAGACTTTACCACTTGAACCATGTCTCCTGATTGACTTTTTGCTGATTATTTTAAAGATAGATTCTCATAGACTTTTCTGCTTTGATCCATGATCCTTTGGCTCCAAGTCTCCCAAATAGCCAGGATTACAAGTGTGAGACACTGGTACCCGATAATTCATGGCTTCCAAGTTCTAGTTTCTTTGTCTGAATAGTGGGTTGATTAATCATTTACTTCTTATTATGGGATATCAGAAGAACAAACTTTTGGGAAAATATTCTATCATTTAAAAATTGCTGTCAGCCATTTACAATCATGAAAGTTTTAATCACATCTATAAATCACCTGCACTATTATTTAACATATAGCAAATATGTTTTATTTAAATTCAATCCATGTTCTTGTTAATAATTTTTAAAGGGGAATTAATGGAAAAGAAATAACACAGGGACAAATCATAGAAGGAAAAATTTATATTGCAGTGTTGAGCAATGAGGGATTGATAAGAGGACACAAACAAGTCTTAGGCTAGGAGACCAACTGGCATTAGTAACTGGATATAAAAAAGATCCGGGTAATTAGTGGAATGAATAAGGAAGACGAAGACCTAAGGCAATGGGCTTACCCACTGAGAGAAGAGATCTTCAACTTGAGAAGGAAGATTGGGGAGGAAAGGGGAGAAGCATCTTACAGAGCGGTAGGGTGAGGCATGTGGGTAGGAAGAGATGGAGGAAGAGGAGGTATTTAAAGAACACAGTTTACAAGGTCATTTAAGTCTCAGAGCTGAGGGACTGAGGAAACTTTGTTTGGGGAAAAGAGTAAGTTGGGTAAGTGAAGCAAAGGAATATCTAGGAAAGATGAATGAGAGATGAGAAAAGGACTCAAGGGATGGAAAGTACCATCTGAATGACATTATTTTATATTGAATGAAAATGCAGCAGGGAAGCCAGATCCCAGCATGGAAGTGGGCAGATCCAATATGGCCTCATCATTGAAAGTTGCATAGGATTTCTTCCATAAGCTTGATGTTTTGAGCACAGACTCCTATCAGCAAATGATATGGACAACTACTACTTTATCACACACAATGTGTGTGCACACTACTGTGTGTACTTGCATCATGCTTTGGAAAATCCTACTTTCACATTCTTCATGATTGTATGGAACTATTCATAATCGGCTCTCCAAAATACTATTGGCATTAGAATACTGTTTCATTCTCTCCTGATAAATATCTCTGTGTCTAGGAAGTAAAAGCGATGCCATGGGTGTAGTTGGCTCTGTGTATATATGGTGTCTGGGAAGTGGGAGGATTGGTGGTGGCAAAATTATAAAGGTCAAACTTAGAAGACCTTTTGGCATCTGGTAATGTAAACCCCTGCCCCTTTGACTTTTACTTGGGTGTTTTTCAAATGGAGCTAAAAATTCTCACTGTAACAATTTTGGCTTAGATAGGAGAAGGTCTGTAAGGAATGTTGTGGAAATACTTATGTCAAACTATTTCAAAGCCTTCCCTAAAATGGGAAGTCTGGGAGAGAGCTCAGAGCTGCGTCTTGTTGGATTCCCACTCTGGAAGCCTGGGACGAAAGGAGGATTAAGTGTTCTAGGCATTATCTTGAACCTAAGTTTTGAGGCCCAAGCCAGAAGATCTGTCTAAGCACAGACAGCAATGGCTCATAGCCTGATGCACACATCTTTAGTTAGAGCAGTGGTCATTCTGATTTTGAGCAGTTGTACCAACAGAAGGAAATGTTTCAAGAAGAGAACAAAAGAAATGTCTATTAGGATCTGAGTTTCCTCATCTTTTTCTCCTCTCCCTTTCCTTCTTTTTTGCCTAGAATTCCCATTTTAATTTGGATTCCTGGCAGATTATTGCAAATGACTACTTGTTTAATCCAAAACCAATCACTGCTTTTGAACAACCATGATCAGAGCTTGGGCAGGGAGGTGGTAAGATTTTGAGGCAAGAGGGGAAAGTCAGAAGTCATCTAATTTAATCCCCTCCCTTGGAAGCTTTCAGGCCAGAGAGGTGAAATCATGTACCCAAGGTCACCCAGCCAGCTAGCAGATGCATGAGGGCCGGGTCACAATCTCCTGCTTCTGTGTGTTGTAAATCTTTTCAGACGGGACTTTGTGGCAAGCTACCAGTGAAGCTTATTGGAAAGCATTTAAGGACATTAGAGCGTCTGCAGATGTGATTTTCAAGGTTATTTATTTGTTTTACTGCAGATCATGACTTCCCCTCCATCCGTCTTCTTGTTCCCGGGCCAGATTCTGCCCTTTGATGTGCATTGTGGCATTCTTGTTGCCTTTGGCCTCAGTCTGAAGTAGGGCTTGACCTAAAGCTACTGGTGCCTTTGTTAGCTCTCAGAGGACTTCCCCTCCCTGTGGGTGATCCTAAAAAAAAAATCAGTTGTCTTAGAGTTCCTTTCTACACAGGCACATCCTGCTGTGTCTGTGTCACAGAATCTTTAAGCTGGAAGAGACCTCTGAGGTCATCAGTCAAACACCCCCCACACCCAGGTCAGGCCTGTCTTCCAAAAATTCCTTGGCATATGGTCACACAGTCCTATGGCTGGAAGAAGGTACCTTGGGGACTGAAGATGACCCAGATTTCTTTTATTTGTTAAAGAAGTTGAGATTCATCCCCTTGCAGCTGGCCAAGCTGAAATCTAAATTTAGGTTCCAAACCTGACTCTGCCCTACTGTCCTCCACATATCGAACTCCCGTGTTCTAAGCACTGTGTAATGAATCATCCATTCAGTCATTCATTGACTATAATTAGTTTACTACATCATTATTTTACCCAGTCCTGATGATTATGGCCAAGCTGACATTTTTGCTATAGGGGGAAAAAATCCAACTAAAGAAAATCATGCTTTTCCAGGTTGTACTAATTGTGTAAGGCTGATATAGCAAAGTATTATAAACTTGGTTTGAGACCACTCAAATTCTTTGGAGAACTAAGAACAGAAGGGATGTACTTCAATACACTAAAGAGTACATATTTGTCTTTTTAAAAATTTTCTATTCCCTAGCTGAAGTGGCTCCTCATCATTGTTCTAAGACTAGGGACTTAAAGCCTTTTCTACAGTGGTCCTGATTCTCTCTGAGGATCCATAAGGGAATTTTTTGTTATTGTTTTCCCCAGAATTCTCATCCTGCAATGAATCATTCTTGTGATTACTTAACAGAGGCTGTTTCTGGGGCATCTGTCCTACATGAGGTCAAATTCACGTTGTAGCTTATCTTGGAGAGATTTTTCTTTTGATTTAAGGTTAATTTCCTGTTCTCTGATTGGTTGCAAGGGGTGATGTATTTACAGGTTGTTAGCACTGTTGTTTAATATTTTTAGGAGTACTGCTTCCTTCCTTCCTTCTTTCCTTCCTTCCTTCTTCCTTCCTTCCCTCCCTCCCTCCCTCCCTCCCTCCTTCCCTCCCTTCCTTCCTTTCTTTTCTTTCTTTCTTTTATTTACATCCTAGAATTCTTTTTGGTTGTATTCATTTTCACCTTTGTTGAGGTGTAATGGACATACTAATATTGTATATATTTAAGGTGCAAAACTTGATGCCATGATAAACATTGTAAAGCAAGCATGATAATAAACATATCAATAATTAAAAAACTGTCATTTCATATAGTTGCCTTGTATTTTCCCTCCCTCCTTGCCTCCCTCCCTCCCTCCTTCCCTTTTTCCCTCCCTCCCTCTCTTCCTCCCTTCCTCCCTCCCTTTCTCCCTCCCTCCCTCTCCTTCCTCCTTCCTTCCTTCCTTCCTTTCTTTCTTCCTTCCTTCCTTCTTTCCTTCTTTCCTTCCTTTCCATGTTCTCTTATTTCCTCTTCCTCTTTCTTTCTTTCTATTTCTTTGTCTTTTGTGGTGAGAAAAACTTCAGATATACTCTCTTTGCAAGCTGTACATCATTCTTTTGGATGGAGTCACAGGTGCTAGAGGAGAGCTACATGGAACTTAGTGTCTTTCATGGTGTGTTTTTCCAATAAATGCTTTTGTGCATCTGTGAGCCTAGATCTTGCCTTTAAGCAGCTCATAGATTACTAGTAAGATTAATTGCATCAACAGATAAATTTTGAATATCAAGTAAGTGCTAAAATAAAGGTTGCCTGTGTTAGCAAATGAGGAGACTAAGTAGGTCACATCCCGGGTAAGAACCGAGATTTCCTAAGGGAGATGACATTTGCATTAGTTCTTAAAATAAAAACACTTACCCAGGATAGAAAGCTGAATGTGGCCTGCGAAGAAGAAGGAAGAGTATATTTTGAGTTGGAGAATCAGCCTAATTTGTGTTTGAAAAAACTGAATGTACAGAAGAATGGTACACCCCATTCATAGGATCTGTAGTTAGCAGTTTGGTAAAAGGACATTGCCATGTCTTTTTGGTACATAAATTATTTATTTATGCAAAATAAAATAATATAGTATATTCTAAAATACTTGATAATAGCTTCCTAACACAATGATGCCAAATAATTCACTTCTACAATTGCTAAACATTTGGCTTATTTTTTAAAAATCAGTTTTATAAATGAGATTGCTATAAATACTCTTTTCATGGAATAGATGTCAAGCAATTCCTTTTGGATTACTCTGTTGGATATATTAATTTAAGGTATTTTCTTTTTTGAGGGTGGATATTGAGGTTTGAACTCAGGACCTGGTAATTGTTCTACCACAGCCATTTTTTTTCCTTAGTTGCTTTATGCTTGAAATAGTCTCATCTATTTGCCTGAGCCAGCCGGGTTGCAATCATTCTATTTATGCCTTCAGCTACTCTGGAGGCACACACCATTATATAGAGCTGTATTGGGGTGGAGGTCTCACTAAGATTTCATCCAGGCTGGATTCAAATGTAGATCCTCCTAATCTTGAGGAGCTGGGATTACAGATGTAACCTAAATTAATTCAATTTTTTAAAAGTCAATGTAATGCCATTTTAACCTCTGAAAACAACCAAGATTTTTCTTTGTCTTCTTTATTTCCCTTTTTCTTTTAGAGCAAATGCACAACGATTGTGAGTACATGATGAAATGAGTACTTTAACAAAACACTGGGAAATGAAATATTTGTATACCCACTTTGAAAAGTCGTTTGTTGGTATGAGCCAAAAAGAATCAACATGGTGATATCTAAGTGAGCAAAGGGTATGAAAAATTCACACAAGATGAAGTAAAAGGTCTAATTAATATTTTAAATTGAGAAAGATACTCATATTTAAATTAATTCAAACTTTTTTTTCTTTTTTTTGTGCCAATACTGGGGCTTGATCTCAGGCCCTCATGCCCTCCCTGGGTTTTTTCACTTAAGGGTGGCAGTCTATCATCTGAGTTACACCTCTACTTCTGGCCTTTTTTTCTGATTAAGTCTTTCTGATTTATCTGCTTGGGTTGGCTTTGAACTATAATCCTCAGACTTTGGGCTCCTGAGTAGCTAGGATTATAGGATGAGCCCCTGTGCCCAGCTCTTTTATTTTTTCCCTTCTGTACTGCTAGAAATCTAGGGCTTGAACTTGCTGGACAGGTTACTCAACCACTGGAACAGCCACAACCCCATTTATTTTTTGAATAATTTCTCACATTTTAAAAGTTATGATCATATATTTGTTGGTTCTAAATATTTCAGAAATCTACCTTTGAAAACTTAAATCAAGGGTACCAAATTCTGACTGCACAAATATTTCCCCTGGAACTTTTTTTTAAATGCACATTTTGCCCTTTGGGCTCTCTGACCAGCACCATGGTGGTAGGCAAGAAAAGCTCCTTACAAAAAGGGACAAAAAGGGAGCCAAGAAGGAAGCAGTTGATCCATTTTCTAAGAATGATTGTATGATGTGAAAGCACCGGCCATGTTCAATATAAGGAATATTGGGAAAACAGTAGTCACGAGGACTCAAAGAACCAAAATCACATCTGATGGCCTCAAGGGTCGGGTTTTTGAAATGAGCTTTGCTGGTCTGCAGAATGATAAAGTCGCACTTAGAAAATTCAAGCTAATTACTGAGAATGTTCAAGGCAGGAACTGCCTCACCAACTTCCAGGCATGGATCTCACCCGAGACAAAATGTGCTCTATGGTCAAAAAGTGGCAGACCATGATTGAAGCTCATGTTGATGCCAAGGCTACAGCTGGTTATTTGCTTCTGTTCTGTGTTGGTTTTACTAAAAAAAAAAAAAAAGCAACGATCAGATCTGCAAGACCTCCTATGCTCGTCATCAGCCTTCCACCAGATCCGGAAGAAGATGATGGAAATCATGACCTGAGAAGCCCAGATCAATTATTTGGAAGAAGCAGTTAATAAATTGAATCCAGACAGCATTGGGAAAGACATAGAAAAGGCTTGCAGGTCTATTTGCCCACTTCATGAGGTCTTTGTTAGAAAAGTAAGAATGCTGAAAAAAGCCCAAGTTTGAATTGGGAAAACTCAGGGAGCTTCTTGGTGAAGGTGGTAGTTCTGGAAAGCTACTAGTAACAAGACTGGTGCTAAAGTGGAGTGAGCTGGTGGATATGCACCAGCAGTCCAAGAATCTGTTTAAAATTCAGAGTTTTAATAGTGACAAATAAAAGGTCTATTTGTGAAAAAATGCATATTTCTGGGTCTGATTAGTAGAAAATTTGATTCAATAGCTTTGTGTGACAATCCAGAAGATTCTGATATCTCAGCCTGTTCATGCCAGCTTTTGTTTTTGTTTTTGGGCCATCTTTAGTATCAGGCTGCACCTCTTGGGTTCTGCTCCTCCCCCAGGATAAACTGAAGTAGAACTACTTCTAGAGAAGAAGAGTGGATTTTCATATTGCCATGGTTTAAATCTCAACGTTGACACTTGCTAAGCTATGAGGCCTCATGCAACTTTCCTCATCTTTAACGGGACCTATGAGTACTTTATTATCAAACTGAAAACATCACTTAGGAAATGTTGGTAGTGAGTGCACAATGACATAGTAAGGACCTGAAGAAGGGGGAAAGAAGAATGAATCTACAAGGTTTTATGACAGGTACTCTGACCAGTACCAACTCTAAGATAGGTGCTATGGTCATTTTCAAATGAAGAAACTGATACAATGGTTTAGAGTTATGACTTGCTAATAATAAATAAACAGATAATAGAATGCAGTGATAGCATTCCAATACTGAGAAGACTCCCAGAAGAGAGCAGGTGCAAGGTTGAAGGATATTCATTCTATACAGGTGAAGTTTCGGATGTCGGTTCAACATCAAGTACAGATAGCAAAAATGGCAGCATGTAGGAAATGTACCAAGGGAAAAACTGAACTACAAGTAGTAGTGATAAAAAAAGCGAAGGGAATCTGAGGTCTGAGCTCTAGAGATGGTATTAGAAGACTAGGAACAACTGTCCAAGGGGAATGATAGAAATTGGAAAGTGAAGAAAGGGAAAATCCGGAAGAGAGTGGTATGGTGAAAGCTGCACGAAGACAGCATATATCTTGATAAATATTTGTGGAATGAATGGTGTGTCTCAGTAGAACTCAAACCCAGATCTCCTTGACCTAAGAACCTATACATTCTTAGGTAATATACAAGGCATGGACAAATGTTTTTTTAAAAGAGAGTAAGATAGTAAATATTTTAGATTTTTTTCGATCAAAAGGCAAAATTAAAAATGTAGTGGCTCAAAACCCTAAAAAGCATTTTAATTTCAAGGGCCATAAACAAACAATCAAACAAAGAGCAAAAGGTCCTTGGCCTCCATATCCATCTTATTAATTAGTCCCTTTAATTTTAACTCTAGAAATATTTAATACCAAATAATATTCAGGCGTCATATTAATCAGTTGTCTTGGTAGCATGTACTATTCCACAATCACCCTGACAGATTCATCTTAAAAGTAATATAGTTTAACATTTTTTTATTTCTTTATATTAAGGTGTCCTGTATCTAACCCAGCAACTTTATTTCTCCCAAGACACTATTTCCTGTTCCATTTTGCTTAGCTACATAGTTGGTAAAGAAATGGAGCATGAAAGCCAGCAGAGAATTTGCATGAGTGTGTTTGTCATAGACTGTGACCTCTAAAGTGAATTTCTTCCCTGGTAGTGTCAGGAGTAAGGGTATTTCCCTCTCCTCTGGTTTTCTCTCTGAATGTCAAAAGTAGATCTGCTGAAACCCAAAGGAAGGCACAAATCTTTTCCCCGAGGTCATGGCAAGGGTGTCATTATGACTCATTACTATGTCACATGAACTCTGCCCACAGACACACTGTTTTTAGGAAGGTCAAGTTCAAATGCGGTAATATTGATGTCTTTCTTTTAACTTTTTTTTAAACCAAAAACCAGTTCAAGGACCTGAAGTCATGTATTGTGTTTACTCTTCTCTTCTGTTGTGCCTTCTGTCTAACCTCCTACATTCTTGTCCAAATCTTCTAAACTGACAACTCACAGATAGAGCTAAAGATCTTTGAGCCATTTGTGTTTCCTCAATACTGCTTCCCCCTATATTATTTTACAAGAACAGATAGACTCATGAGGGGAAAAATCATCCAGCCACATTTCGAATTCATCTATCAGCACATGCATACTTGCCAGTTTTTCCAATCAATTATAAAGTGATTGATTGATGCTAGAAATTCATTGAGAAACCAGCTACCTTAGAATTGTTCCTATTAGAAAAATTAATTATCCAACCCAATGATCTTTGTTGGGTGGTGATTACATACAGATCAAAGGACATTAAATTCCTGAGTTCAAGCAACAGGCTATACACCTTCCCCACATCAACCCATATTGGGTACCTGCAGTTATTGTCTACTGTTCCTGGTCCGTGAGGTTCTCTCTCTTGGTTTGGGCCTTTGGATGGAATAAAGCTGGGGACACTAGATGCTTGAGTACATTAGTCTTTGCCAGAAAACCACACACACATTCAGGTACAAAAAACAAAGAAACAGTTTATTGCCAGCAAAGGGACTGGCAAGATCCCTTCTCACAAGGGAGAAAGTGAGAAGAAGTGTTAGCTATTGTCTGAGGTGATCTATATAACCTATTGAGGTTAAGAGGGGCTAGAAGGGGCTACGAGGCGGAGACCCTGGTGTGAACGTGTGGACCAGGGGCTTCATCATGGCGGACTAGGATTTATGGCTTCTACCCCAGCAATAGATAAGGTGCTCTGTAGCTGCCCAGACCTGAAGGACACTCTAAGGGGTTCTTGCTGCCTTATTTGGTGGCAGCTGCCCCAGAGGAGTGCTGTCTCAAGGTAAAGAGGTTTGGAGGCTGATTATTTACTGCCTTTATTAAATGGGCCTCGTGTTGCCTAGGAAGGGAGCATGCTAAGCTGTGGAGAGGGGAAGGAGTGTACTAAGCTATGGGAAGGGAGCTCATTGGGCTAACATTAGAAACCACACAAATCTCTATTAATGATCAGCACACTGTCTTTCAGAAAACTCTTCTTTCTTCCTGAGTCTGAAATGTTTCTTTTGCCCAGACTTTACATGGACAATTCAAGTGAATTTGGCTATTAATCTTGAAAGCTTTATAACTTAAAAAATCCTTTGCAAACTATGAAGTGTGTAGATTTACAGGTTTTCTTCCTCAGGATCTAAAACAATGCCTGGCACAAGATAGATAATTGGTATGTCTTAAATAATACTAAACAGATAGCTTATTAATGTTGTTTGGTTGACAGGTTTGACAAGGTCAAGAAGTGGGTGGAAAGGCCAAGAGGAAGTGTTGGACCACGGACTGTGAGATGTCTTTTGGCAAAGGTCCATGCATTATGACCCAGTGAATGATGTCTATAGACCTAGTACGGTTTTATTGGAGGTGCATTAAAACAAATGTCTCTGAGAAGCATAGTAGAAAGAAATATCAAATAAGAAAGTAGACCATACATAGGACAACTCCCAGGTATTGATCTGGTGATCAGAGAGAGAGAGAGAGAGAGAGAGAGAGAGAGAGAGAACAGAGAATCTGAAGAGACATTGGATCTGGTCTTACTGTCTTCCTTTCTCTTCTTTTTGATTCTGGTCAAAGTTGACAAGCATTCACAATCACCTGGGCTTCCTCACTATAAAATAGACACAACAGTTTCTTTTACAGAGTTTCTAAAGGAATTATGATTATTTTTCTCTTGTCCTTTTGGTATTATTTAAAGGCTGATAAATATGAAAAATTCTTCACAACCAGGTAAACTTCTAGTAAGGCAATTTCACTAGGAGAAAATCCATTTTTAAAAATCACAAAGTATTTGTAGGACCTGAGGGCTGGTAACATGTACAAAAGAGCATTGTCTTCTCAATCTGCTTGTAATCTTTGCAGAAACCCATATGTCACTTTTAAGGGTTAACAGGAAAATAGATGTCATCTTGTCAGCCCCTGTGATTGCTTACAGCTGGAAGTCATCTTGTTCTGCTCAGGCCACCTCTGAACTTTTCTGCCAGCACATCTCCCTCTCCCTGGGTATGAATGTGCCTAGTTTATCTCTTCCTTCAGAAGGTGAGCAGCTTGGAAGCATGAGCCATAGCTGGGTCCTCAATAGATTCTTCCGAGTTATTAGCCTGTCTTGCCATTGTAGAGGGTTATATTTATTATTGAATAACTGGGTAGATGGATGAAGCTGGTAAGTCTAGAATCAGTCTTGTTCAGCACTACATTGGGAATCCAATAGAATAGACAGTCAAAAAACCCTGCTCATGGAATGGAGGTTGGACCTGCGATATTCTCACTGATTCATTTAGCTAATGACTGACTTACTGTGTTTCTGGACCACCCTGCCCCCCACACCTATCTTAAAAAGAATGGTAATAAGATTATTTCACTCTATGAATTCTTTTCCAAAAAAAGAAAAAGAAAAAGAAATGAACACTTGAACTTCATCCTGTCTCCTTTCACCTGGCTGAAGTGTGCTTCCCTAGGAATCTGTTTTAGCTCTGGTGTTCCTCTCCTGGGCCCCCATCTCATGCCATGCTTTTTTACCTGCTGCTGACTTTCGTTTCTAGGTCGGACATGGTGGCATTTCCTTGAACCTCTAGTTTCTAAAAACCACAGACCATGGGCTAAAAACCCAGTCCACAGCCACTTGCTGCAGTAAATAAACTTTAACCCGAAGGAAGTTGGAAATGTGATTCTTTTTTTTTTCTTTCAGCAGCCTATACCCAGTTCCTTGTTTTTTCTCAGTTTTGTCTCATGTGAAGATGCCATCTCAAATTGCCAATTTGCCCTTGTGTCCCCTCCCCCTGTTCCCTCTCCCAGCCATATTAACTTTCCCTGCCTCCTGATTCCTCCTCAGACCCCTGCCCAAATCGCCTCAAATTCTTACCACCCTTATGTCAAGAGCCTGTCTGTTCTTCATCATGTCCCCCACATCTTGGTCACCTCTGTGATCTGGCTGTCCTGTCACAGGAATGTACTGTCTGTCCTCACCTGGCTGAGGTGTGGCTTTTTGGCTCTGGCATCATATGCCACACACTTACATGCTTCCTCTCATTCCTCGGCGGGGCATGGTAGCCTTCCTTAGAGACATTAAAATGCCTCTGCTGAAGACATTTGCTGTTATGGCTTCTCTTCAGTAGCCTCTAAGTCTCATTTGAAATGTTATTTTCTTAGAAAAATCAGTTCTTGAACCCCTACTCTTAACTCTAACCCTCCACCCATGTCTTCATCTTCATTTTCTTTTCTTTTTTTTTAAATTTAAATTTTTATTTTTTGTGAACATATTGTACAGAGGGGTTACAATTACGTGGGCAAGATAATGAGTACATTTCTTATCAAGCATTGCAGCCTCCTCCTTTGTTTACCCTTCACATCCCTTTCCAGCCTCCCCCCTACCCAATCCCCCCCCCTGCCCCCGGCCCAAAGTTGTAAAGTTCGTTTTTGACATGACAATTTGTACTTCTCATAGTTGCATCGGGTCCACCTTCATCTTCATTTTCTAAGGCAGTTGTGTATGCAATTTATGTAACTTAGAGTATGATGATGTCTTAATGAGTTCCTACCTATGAGACAGACAGCTTTATGGAATTCTACAAGGTCCAAAACACTTCTATACCATAGTACCACGTGCTTCTTGGATGTGGTCCAGAAGGGAACAGTGCATGGTAATTGAACAAAGCCAACTTTACTTTTGTGACTTAAAATGATCGTATTGAGGGTAGATTGGCTAGCAAAATGCCCTAAAACATACACCAACCTTGAAAAGGTATCTACCCCAACAAAAGATAGTATAGGGGGGCTTTTCTCTAACAGGAACACGATTCTATCCCAGAAAATGAAGAAAAGGTTTTCTTAGTGAACATGACAGTATTGTTCTTTTCTAATAAACAGAGCCATTGATCCTCAAACAGGAAAATGACTCTATGATTCTTTTGTTGAGAAGACACAGGGTACAGTCTAAGAGCGGAGATCTGAAGTGTGGCTTTCTCCCATAGGCAAAATGGGGTGGAGAGACTGACATTGTCTCAGATGGCTTCAGATCATCATCTTGTATGTAGGAGTTTTGTTCCATATATAATCAGATTCTAAAGGCCTGTGAGGTTTATTTATTTATGAAAATGAGGACCCAGCATCTTTTGAAATAAGTGCTTTTTAGGCAGCAGCGTTTGTACGCCAGTGCACATTACTCTGAAAAATAACAACAAGGCTTCTTTGACCCGGGTGAAGTCACAGGCGGAAAATGCTTATTTTCCAAGGAGCATTTATTTTCGGCTGGTTTAGAACAGCTTCCCCTTAGGAATCACCTTCTGCCTGCCCCAGAAATGCTGATTTGCGGATCGTGGAATGTCAGCCTCCCTGTGCAACCTCTATCTGGAAGGCATTCCTTTAAACAGGGGCATCCAGCCCGCCCCTTCCCACTCTCTGCCTCGCTCCTTCTGGAGAACTGAAACTTATTCCTGCCAAGAGAATGGAATGACAGATACATAGGACATCCTCACACAGATGGGTCTATTTCCCAGGCAGAGCAGGAAGGATACTTGGTAAAAGAGTTCGATTTTTTTTTTTCCTTTCTACTGCCCAGGCCCCACTCCCAACTCCTTCCTGCTCAAGTTTATGTTTGCCGAGGCCTCTTTTTACTCAGCCTTACTTCCTGGGCTGCTTGAGAAACAGGAGAGAGAAGAGCTTAACAAATGTTTCCGTGTTTGCTTTTCAAGCAAGCAAAGGTAAGAAGGGGCCCATTCACAAGAGCTCTGGTAAGCTGAACTAGCAGGTGGCGGCCGGGCGGAAAGAAAGGAAACCCTAGAACATTCTGGTCCTCATGATCCTATTATCTACCCTACTGATCAGAAACGTGACTCCTGATTGATTTTGAGGAAAGTTCCAATACCTCAAGCTATTTGCATCTTTCTCTTTTCTCACAGAGTTTGCTCATGTGTGTCTGCTCATATGGTCTCTAATCTACACCCAACTCTTACTTCCTCTTTCTCAGGTGGTGAGCAGGAGAATGGCATGTCCTTCCCATGAGGACTTCCTTCCGATCCACACCAAAGCTGAGCAGGAGAGGAAATAAGTCAGAGAGAAAGCCTTGGCCTTGCCCTTATCCAACCGTGTGTGTGTGTGTGTGTGTGTGTGTGTGTTATATCAGATTGGCCTTGCCCTCATCCAACCGTGTGTGTGTGTGTGTGTATTATATCAGATGTGGGTCCAAAACCTAGCTACTTGGGCTTATTTCTACATCTCTCTTGGTCTCAGTTTTTCTATCTGTTAAATGGACTGTTCTCATTTGTTACTTTACAGGGCTGAAATGGAAATGATATAGGATGACAGTGTGGCGGATGGATTTTTTTTTACTACAAACTCTGTGTTTACCCCTGCTAATAAGATCAGGTGTCAGAAATTGACATGTTGAATGGTAACCTGTTAATGACTAAACTCTAAACCCCGAACTACTTAAAGATAATAAAAATATAATTTAAAAAACCAGGTGAGCTGGGTACTGGTGGCTCATGCCTGTAATCTTAGCTACACAGGAGGGTGCAATCTGAGGATCATGGTTCAAAGCCAACCTGGGCAGGAAAAGCTGTGAAATTCTTATCTCTAATAACCACCAGAAAACCAGAAGTGGCACTGTGGCTCAAGTGGTAGAGCGCTAGCCTTGAGCTGAAGAGCTGAGGAACAGCACCCAGGCCTAGAGTTCAAGCGCCATGACCAAAAAATAAAATTAAATAAAATTAAAAAAATAAAAACCCCTGGTGTCAGTGAGTAATGTAACTGGTGTGACACTGTGAAGCAAGGTGGAAGAGGACTCCTTGTCCTTAACTGCTAAGTCAGTAATAGAGTCTGCTCTGGGTTTTCCTTTTTAAATTTAATGTTCCTTGAGTGAATTTTATTCTGCACTCAGGATTACGAGCTGCTAGTAAACAAAACAATTATGGAAGTTGAAGGAAAGAGGGACAACTTGTAGATGTTAGGTGGGTTGGCAGAAAAACCTTAGAAGAAAATCATAGTGACTTGAGAAGTAGAAGAGATTCATGCCAAAGGGATGGAGCAGAGAAAGGTGAAGAGAAGGGAGGAGCAGGAGGAGGAGGAAGAGGAGGAAGAAGAGGAGGAGGAGGAGGAAGAGGAGGAAGATCAAGAGGAGAGGGAGGAGGAGGAGGAAGAGGAGGAAGAAGAGGGGGAGCAGGAGGAGGAGGAAGAGGAGGAAGAAGAGGAGGAGGAGGAGGAGCAGGAGGAGGAGGAAGATCAAGAGGAGAGGGAGGAGGAGGAGGAAGAGGAGGAAGAAGAGGAGGAGCAGGAGGAGGAGGAAGAGGAAGAAGAAGAGGAGGAGGAGGAGGAGGAGCAGGAGGAGGAGGAAGATCAAGAGGAGAGGGAGGAGGGAAAGGGGGAGAAGGGGAAGGAGGACGGGGAGGGGGAGGAGGAGGGAGAGGGGGAGGGGAAGCTGAGATGTCAGCCAGTCATGAAGTAGGCAGTGAGTAGACCTGGGAAAGTCGTGTCTTTTTCCAGGAAGCCTCAGGACTCCCAAGTTCTCTCCTGGTGACCACACACTACCTTGCCTTTCCCTCCCTGTCTCTCCGCTGACATGTTGTTTTATAATTGCTAGGGTTGATGGTGTTTATCTGCTTCCCCAACAGAGCAAGAGTCCTTTGAAATTTCACCATTGAATCTTAGTACACAATGAAGTGTTCGGAACAGGCAAGAGCTTAAAATACATGATGTTATCTAAATGACAGGAATTGGCCATTTGCTAAGGACTTATTTTGGGTTTGACTCTGTCACTGATTTACTGAGAGGTCTAAGGCTCACTTTTGTGTCTCTTTGGGGTTCAAAGTCCTCCCATTGTGTGACCTGAAGGCTGGATGAATTCAAGCATTTGAGTGGCACTCTGTTTACATAGTGCATCAGGTTCAGTGAGGTTCACATAACTAGAACACATTCATTTAGGTCAATGCTTCTCCAACTTTAATGTGCATGCTAAGTAAACTGGGGATCTTGTTAAAATGGAGATTTGAATCCAGTAGCTTGGGATGAACCTGAGATCATGCATTTTTATCAAGATCCAGACAATGCCACTGAAGCCAGATGGGCCAACAGTAGCTCTTGCCAGGTGGGACCCACAGTGTTCTACCATGAAACTCACTTGGAGGACACACAGGCTGTGCCCACGTGGTTTCAAACAGACCTGAAAGTTTCTTCATACAGACCTTGAAATGATGATACTCTTTTTGATCCTTGGAAGGTATTTCGGTTGGTGTTTTGATAGCTAGAATCTAATGGAGGATTTAACAAACTTGAACTCAAAGACTGACACCTTCATTTCCTAATCATGTGATTTCAGGCAAATTGCCCCAAAACTCTTTGTTTTAATGACTTAATCTGTCAAAAGGGATGATGACAAAGTCAATCTAGGACATGAGTTTCTAAAGGCTAACTCAAATCATACAATACATAGGATAATATAGGTCATACAATTTACATGCCTGCATGCTTAGGACATGGGCAGTTCTTTTCTCCCTGACTCAGCAACACAGGAAGTGAAGAGGTTTCAGGAGCTGTAAGTTTCATATTCCTCTCACATCAAATAGGAAAGTTATGCCTTGGAGGAAATGCAGTCCCTTTCACTTCCTTTCTTTAGGGGGCTTTACCCCCCAGGTGCACTTTAGTCTACATCAGTGGAAAGATGAGAGTAAAAGTGAGAAGTTCTCAGAGGGAGCTGACTCACAAGTCCCACAAGGAAAACTAGCTAACTTGTGAGGCTGTGTGGGGAGGAGGCTGGGGGCTACCCATTGTAAACAGAAGGAAAAGAGAAAGAGAAGAGAGTAATGGGAATGAACCTCTGCGACTCACCTTACAACACAAGCCTTCTCCAGTATACACTCTTGTTTTTTTAATTCCATGTTCAGTGTGATTTTACTTATTTATTTTTTGGTTTTCTTTCTTTCTTTTTTTGTTTCTTCCTTCCTTCCTTCCTTCTTTCCTTCCTTCCTTCCTTCCTTCCTTCCTTCCTTCCTTCCTTCTTTTTGGTCCAGTCCTGGGACTTGATCTCTGAGCACTGTCCCTGAGCTTCTTTTGCTCAAGTCTAGCACTGTGCCACTTGAGTCACAGTATCACTTCTGGCTTTTCTGTGTATGTGGTACTGAGGAATCGAACTCAGGGCTTCAGGCATGCAAGGCAAGCACTCTGCTGCTAAGCCACATTCCCAGCCCCTGGTTTTCTTTTTTAAAAATATTATCTGTAAATAGTTCTACAAAAGAGTTGTCATTTAACAAAGTAGTTTATGAATACAATATATATTGATCAGTGTCATTCCTTTCAACATTCTCATTCATCCTTCCCCTATCCAACCTTTTCTTCTTAATTTTTTGTTTTTGTTGTTGTTGTTGATCATGGAGCTTGAACTCCGAGCCTGGGTGCTATTCCTGAGATCTTTTTTACTCAAGGCTAGTGCTCTATCACTTTGAGCCATAATTCTACTTCCTGTTTTCTAGTGGTTTATTGAAGATAAGAGTCTCCTGGCCTTTCCTGACTGGGTTGGTTTTGAACTGGAATCCTCAGATCTCAGTTTCCCAAATAGCTAGGATTATAGGCATGCGCTACCTGTGCGTGGCTCTTTTTAATTTTGCAAGATTCTTGTTTGCATTTCCCTCCTCCTCTCCTTTTCATTCCTACCTTTTCCCTACCCCACCTGCTTCCTGGTGTTTTATTTTGCTGAACTTTGATTTTGGCTTTCTAAGGACTTACATTATTTGAGATCTCCATTGAATCTCTCACATTTCAGTTAATACATTTGTATACACTTGCATACCACCCAGTGTATTTTCTTATGAGTTTGTAGGGTAAATCTGGCTTCTACATATAAGGGGAAAATGGATCTGTTTTCTGTTCCTGGATGGATTTATCTTTAGACCAATTTTATTTGTAAAATTAAGACAAAACATCATGACAACTTTGTATTTCAGCTTTCTGGCAGGTCAGATATGAATACCAGTGTCATTAGCTGACTGGATCTTTACCATAGGCTCTTCTGGTCATCTCCAGAATAATTTTTTAGATGACTAAATAACAAACTCCAAAGTAGATTACTAATATTTAGTGACTTTCTATCAGAATAGATGCAACCTTTTGTCAATCTTCCTGTGTCAAGTTTGTATTTATCTGTTTTCCAGTTTCTGGGCACCTAGTGATTCCACCTGACTCTAGAAAATTCAAATGATTTCTTTTGGAGACTTTAACCAATAGCTCCCAGCTCAGCTGTGTGCATGCTCCATATTTAGCTTTCTTGGACTTTATGTTTGCTAGCCATAACCAAGATTTGGGAAGACAGTCTGGTCATGAATGTGATCCTGTGGCCTGCTGGATTTATCACTCCTAGAAGAAAGTTACATTTTAAAAGGAGCTCCTTAAAGTAAACAAGTCATTAACTTTGTAGGTTACTACAATGGCAGATTAATATACTTATTGGGAAAATTTAGAAGCCTGAAAGTGGGCAAGTCTAGTAATTTTACACTTTTATCAGCTTCATGACACATGGAGCGCTTGTAGTTTAGGAAACTTCCCAGAGGACCTGGTACCCAACCAGAGTTGTAAACTCCTGGCTATTGATAAATACATAAGATATTAGAACATTTTATACCTTTGTCTATTATGACTTAAACATCCATTAGGTTTCCATTGTAATTATACACCAAAAAAACTTGAAAATTAACAAAAAATAATACATCTCATAACTGTAAATATGTTCTCTGGGATCTGCAGGTGGTTCTCCTCAGAATGCCAGCTGGGTTACTTACTCTTTGGAAAATGCTTGGGCTGGTTTAGATGGTTTCTCTCATGTGTGCAGTACTTTGTCTCCTTCTCTGTGTTCAACATCTTTGTGCTTTTCCACAGCAAGGGAGTCTCATGGGAGCTGAATTCAAGAATGGAAGGAGATGCCCGGCCACTTAAAAGCTAAGCCTAGAACTGGATAACACCACTTCTACTCTATTTTATAGATCAAAGAAAGTCTACAGTCTACCCCAGGTATGAGAAGGTAGAAATCAGTCAGCACATGTGTAAGAAAGAAAGGAATCGAAAGTCTCCCCTTTAGATGCTATGTATCACAACATCTCTCCATCAGTTTGCTAACTACTAGTAGTCTGTCATTTATTTCATCCTTATTGGAAGCAGAGAAGCACATAATGACCAGTACATTTTAAATAATCAATAACTGTTTTAAAGAAATTTGAGGACCTAAGAGATTGCTTTGTCTCTAATATTGTAGACTTGGTGTAATTGACCAACTTTAACAAGAGGAAGCCCAGAAGTCATTCCACATATATGCTGTACCTGAAACCTAAGGAAGTCTTGTGAGGGAATAATATGATCAGAAGAAAAAGATCATGTACCATGAGCCTAATAGAAATGGCTCAGATTCCTAGAACAGTCAGAGGTTAGACCTAGGGATTTGGTTTTGTCTTCATGAAAGTACACCGGGCTTTACTGGAAACGCAGGGGGATGGAGGCAGATGCCACCTGAAAGCTAAACAAATGTACCACCTGCTACCAAGTTACATTCTTCTTTCTTTCTTAAAAGACATAATTTTGAAGAGATAATTAAACTCATAGGAATAAGAAATATTTTATCAGGCATTGTGAAAGAAAAAGGGGAAAGAAGAGAGAAAGAGAAAGAAAGAGAGAGAGGCCACATGTTTACTTAATGAGCAAGGGCATATGACTTCAAAAGGTGGAAGTGAATATGTCAAGTGAGTCATTCAGAAGAATTTCTCTGATATTGATAAGCACTGTATGTGGTTTTAGTTCATTTTCCAGAACAGTGACTCCATGTTCTCGAAAGGGTCATGGCTACTGGCAGGTTTGGGTAGAAAGCTTGCAGGAAGCATCAGTCCTTAAAGCCAGTGGCTATACACATAGAATCTGAAGCAACCAACAGAGAGAAGAAAAGAGGAATGGATTACAAAAGATGGGCAAGATGCCTGGAATGTCACACCTATGTCATCTTCTTTGCGGTGAAAGGGGAAATCCAAGGACCTATAGCTACCTTGGATACACCTGTGCAAGCCAGGCCTAATGGAGCAAATATCACAAAGAACAATGCCTACATTATTTCACAAGACTCTCTTTGATCTAGTTTGGAACTCTAGTTTTTGATGCCTCTGTTTAAAATTGAGTACATTTTGTGATGCCAGAATAGAATAGCTGAGACTGGGTAATTATAAGACATTGAGATTTATTTCTTATGGTCCTGGATGTTGGGAAGTTTAAGGACTAGGAACAACTGAGGCCTTTACTGTTGTGTAATTCCATGGCAAAAGACAGAGCCCAGGTTCAGGCAAGCAGGTGAAAGAGGAAAGATAGTCCAAGTCATCTTCTTATTAGGACTCATCCTCAAGTAAGAAACTACTCCTGAAATAAGGGCACTAATTCAGTCATGAGAGGAGAGTCTTCAAAACCTAATCACCCCTTAAAAACCCCCACATCTTAATTACCTTTGTGGCCTGGGGATTAAAATTTTTGAGGGACATATTCAAACCATAGCAGCTTTAGTATTCTTTGTCTTTCTAGCAGGGCTCCCCCTCCTTTTTTAACTCACAGACCAATAATTAATAGTTAAAAAGGAATCCAATGATCTGGTCTGCAAGAATCTTGAAATAGAAATTAGGAGGCTGATTTCCACAATTCTATTCCAAGGAGTAAAAGTGAGATAAGCTTAGAGGTCAGGAAGGAAGAAAACTAGAATAGGTTCCTGTCTATGAGAGGCGGCACTAGGCTGAATCTTCACAGTATTTCTCCCATTGTCTACTTTCTTTTTCTTTTTTTGTCATCATGGGACTTGAACTCTAGGCCTGGGCACTGTCCCTGAGGCTCTTCAGCTCAAGGTGCGTGCTCTATCATGTGGGCCACAGCACCACTTCTGGTTTTCTGAGTGGTTTATTTGAGATAAGAGTCTCATGGACTTTCCTGTCTGGGCTGGCTTTGAATCCCATTATCTATTTTTGAAACTCTGAAATGTACTCGATTCTGTTTTATGCACTCATAAACTGAGACTTAAAGAGTCTGCCAATCAGGTAAGGAAGAATTCAAAATCCAATGTATCCAATCAGAATCTTATTATGTAGCTGAAAGATAAACAATTCAGGAAGAAAATGTACTGTAAACCTTTCTATCTCAAACAGGAAAATCATCATGGAGATGCAAGGGGAGAAAAGAAAAAAAAACATCTGCCTCCATCAGAATGTGACAGAAAAATCTGATGGAAAAAATCAGACAGGAAGATACACTTAGTTTTAGTGACTTAAATAAGCTTGCTTAATTTATGCAAAGAATCTAGAAATGAAGGATAAACTCTTTCATCTAGATTACAGTTATAAAATCCTAGCCTGTATTTGGTCACAAGGAGAAAACAAAAAAGACGTGAAGAATTTCCCCAAATAAAGCTTTTTAGGAAGTTGTTAGGCCGACACATGGAGAGAAGAAAGGTGGGTGAATACGGTCATAATGGTGAAAATGGAACTGGGTAATTTCAAAGAATGGATAGGGTTGGGAAAGATGAGGGGAGAAGAATGGAAGGGGTGACACTGACCCAGATGCATTTTACTCATAAACTGACATGCTGAATAGAGACTCATTTGCACAACTACTTAAAGATAAAATAATTATAAAAAAAGTTTTCATTTTGTCTAGACCTCAGTAAATCCAGGAACAAAATTTTATATTCCAAGGAAATAGATAGAAACATAGATTAAAATAGATTGAAAATAAATAAAATAAGACAAATAGGTAAAAAAATTAATCACAGGGCAATATGGATATGGAATACTTCTCAATAGAACAGAAAAAAAATAAAAATAGAAATTAAATCTCATCTAGAGATAAGTGAAAAGATGATTACTTGTTATCAAATCCCACTGGATATAAACTTATAATTAGACAGAATTGTGTAGCCAAAAAT
Source organism: Dipodomys ordii (assembly GCF_000151885.1). Classification (NCBI taxonomy): domain Eukaryota; kingdom Metazoa; phylum Chordata; class Mammalia; order Rodentia; family Heteromyidae; genus Dipodomys; species Dipodomys ordii. Next base: position 1,874,181 of record NW_012267298.1, on the reverse strand, counting down.
ACCTTCATTATTTTATTATTGAAAAGAAATGAGCGATTCCAATTAAGAATCTAGGAATAAACCCACAAAGCAAATCAGAAGGTAGCATATGTGAACTGACAAATACAAAAGATGATATTCCTGATAGAGAAAACAACACAAAGGATAGAAAGGAGAAAAGGCTGGTTAAAAAAAAAAAAAAACAGGAAGAAAATTAACCATTGCAAGGCTGCTGAAGGGAAAGGGGTTCAAGTCACTTGCTCACTTGTTCTGGGACACAGAGTAGAAAAATCTGCATATCTGCATCAAGAACCTTGTCCAATAAATCATCCCTCATGAAATGGAACTAATCAACCAACCCAAAGTTGGTAGTAGAAGTTTCTCAACATTGCTCAGTCCACGGCTATAAGGAGGTGTGACCTGCCAGCAATGTATTTATTTTGTGTTTATAAAGCAGCTGATGTGTGTTTTCCATTGAGGACTTATGTCTGAACCGTGTCTGATGTACAATAACATTGCCTGTTTACAGACTGTTTCTGCAAGTTTTCCATCAACCTTAAATATATACAAGGCAGAAAGGATGCTGGGAACTAAAACCAAGAGAAGCAAATGGACCAGTCCTAAAGGAGAACCCAGACTGAGACTGAAGAGAACTTACTGAACACAGTTTATAGAACTGTTGAGTATAGATTATCTATGAGGTAGGTTTGTGTGTGTGTGTGTGTGTGTGTGTGTGTGTGTGCGCGTGCGCATGTGAGAGAGAGAGAGAAAGAGCATATATGTGTGCTGGTATTTGAGACTGAACTCAGAACCTCACACTTGGCTGCTTTTTTTTTTTTTTTGCTTTGGATTGGCCTTCTGCCACTGCAATCACAGCTCCACTTTTCATGGTTAATTAGAGATAGGAGTCTCAAGAACTTTTCTGCCTCAACTGGCTTTGAACCTTCATCCTCAAATTCAGCCTCCTGAGTAGCTAAGATTCCAGGCATAAGCTACTAAAGCCCAGTTGAGCTCAGTTTTTTTTATGCTTTTTGTTTTTTTTGTTGTTGTTATCCTCAAAATGATGGTACTGTTACAGAGCTATTCAGCCACCTAGCCCAAGGACACACAGCTATAAGTAGGAAACTCAGATTAAACTCCAGGCTGGATGACATTGGAGACCCAGCTTTCTTATAATGGATAGAACCATGTTTTCCCCTCTACTCCATTTCTTCCTATGATACACTCTCTCGTTCCCTTACAGACGCAGGGTCTGGGCTATCACATTATGGATTGATCTAACTAAGAGGGGCACAGATGTGTAGAAAGAAAGCACATAGTGCTCCTTCCTCCACTGAATTGTGCTGTGCTTCGGCTGAGACTTCTCCTGTTATATAAATGGAATGTTTCTCAAATGTTTGCTCCATGAGTTTCCTTTCAAAGGATGAATAAAAGAATGAGGCGTTTTGTTTTCCTTTGTTCCACAGTAGCACCTATGTTAAGAATTTGTGCTTAAAACATGACTCACTAATTCTTGGAGCAAAGTACAAGGAAGTGAACGGATCGAATACTTCTGGGAGATGGAAGCTTAAGCTTCTGTGGGAAAGAATCAACGGGAACCTCTTAGGCAAAGTTTCATTCAAAATCACACACACACACAACAATCCTTACCACCCTACCCCTTCTCCAACAACTCCCAACATGACTGTGTTGTTCTAGATAGTTCCATTTTCTTCTTTGCAAGACTGTCAAATATTTCAGGCAAGTGATATCTAGTTCTTTTGTATGTGGGTGTGGGCTGAATTGTTAGGGTTTATAATTATTAACTGAATCATTGGTTTGTTGTTTGATAGGCAGTTGGATTTGGGAATAGTTATTTACAGAACAAAGGCAGGAGGGAGGTGGTTTAAATACAGGGCAGGGTAAATAAACTTGAAAAGTACCTAGTTTCTGTAGACTGAAGTACAATAAGCTTTCAACTAAACTCACTGCCTTTTAATTCTCTCAACTATGGGAAGAAAATATTCACTGTTGGAATAATGAGATTCAGTTCTTCGCACACAGAAAGATACTGTCAGATACTGGATACTAGAAGGAGACCTATGGGGGTAGGTAGCCCCTAAACTGTCACCCCAACAGCCTCCGTAGTTTGATGGTCTGGATGTTTGGAGAATCATTCCTTGGTGGGAGGGAGACATACACTGTCAGTGAGTTAATCTGCAAGCTGCTGAGATCTGCAAGCAAGCTGCATGGGTGCTCAGGATGTTTGTTTTGGAAATAGCTCATCCATAGAATTTCTTTTCGTTGCCTGAGACAATGAGGAGTGGGAAGTCACTCTGGGTGTGACTGTTTATTTCTCCCCTTTCAGATTCATTGTGCAATGCCTTCAAAACATAAGTCCTGGAGCTAGGAGGAACTGAGAGAATAAGCCAAAAGGACTCTCCAGAGATGGACAAAACTTTCCCCAGTATCCTCTGCTTATTTGTCCATGAGTTTCCAAACTCTGCTCCCCCCCCACCCTAAATGTCCCTACAAATTGTTGCTTAGATGGAAAGTCAGTATCACCAACGAGTCCTTTCAAGATTCAAATGGGACCAATCTTCTCTCTGATTCAGTGCTCAACAAGATCACCAACATCATCATCACCTCCAATACCATGACCATCACCACCATCAAAATCACCACCATCACCATCACCATCACCATCAACATCAGTATCATCATCATCATCATCATCATCATCATCATCATCATCATCATCATCATCATCATCATCATCATAGAATTTTATCACTGAGGCTAGGTACAAGTTCCACCTCTAACTCCACCTTGTCACTTTCTTCATATGATTCTGTAATTCTCTCCCGAGCAGCTATTTACTCAGTTATGTACTTCTACATTAAGGAAGCATATCAGGTCCTGGAATCCCAAGAAGAATAGAACATAATTTCTGCCTATGAAAAGTGAAAGGATCCATCCATCCCAGGGGACCACATGGAGGTAGGCAAGCACAGAAGAAAGATGATTACAAGGTTTATTAGAGGAGCCATATTTCCCCCAGAGAGAGAGAGAGCACCTGGTTGCCTCCACTATCTGGGTAGCAGCAGGGTCTGGGGGTAGGAAGTGAGGTAGATGGGAGCTCAGGTGGGTCTAGGCGGAGAGAGGGAGGGGCCAGCTGTATGATGGGAACTCCAAGGATGGAAGGAGCTCAGGTCTGGGTGGCGCCTAGGACCAAAGGTGGGCATAATGTTTACAAAAAGAACCTAGCACATTTTGTAAGTGGAAATGATACAAGATGCTGTTTAAGAGATAGAAATTAGATAATAGCTTTGATCAACCAATGAGATGTAGACACTAATAGTTCAAGAAGATCTGTTTAATCCTCCCCTTTTCTAGGAAGCTGGGCATTAGAATTTTTTTTCTAGCTTTGAATAGCACATTTCACCATGCTAAAATAAGTAAAGCATAATTATTGCACATGGAAAGATACCTTCTACAGGATGCTTCAGTGGTTCAAAACTATCAGGGCACTAAATCTCCAGTGATGTGGTTTTTCCTTGCATTCATGGCTGCAGGATGGTTAATCACTTGAGGCCTGCTGAATTCAAACTCAGCATACAAAGAAAGCCAGAATAGGGAGCCTTTCTTCTCTTAATCTTATTGATTTTAACACAGTTAAGAAAATATTACTCAAAGACTCTCAAAAATATGTATCAATATGTCTTAAGCAAGAGTTGTGTCATGTGGCTACTGCTGGCTGCATGGAAAGCCCAAGGAGGAGGAACAAGAATTTGTAGCTTCTTTAGTCAATGATGTAAAGGGAAAGGAAGAATTGGATAGAAATGGCTGGTGGTTATGAAGACACATAGTGCTCAAGAAAAGGAAAGGGAAAGGGAGAGGAGGAGGAAAAAGGAAAAAGAGGGAGGTCAAGAAGAAAATGCATCTGTAATTTTCACAGGGGTCTCTGTGTGGTCTTGAACTCCCTATGATCAGGAGAGTATATCTTTCTAATCCTGAGGCCACTCTTTCAAAGCCCATGAGAGATTTTGTGACTCTTGGGTTTTTTGTTTTGTTTTTGAGTAAGGGAGATAGGGTCTCATGATGAAGTAAAGGTGGCTTCAAACTGGAGGTCCTCCATCTTTAGCTTCCTAGGTACTAGGATTACAAAAAAGTATGTACCAGAGTGTATTGCTCCAATCCTGACTATTTACATCTTATCACTCCTAACTAACGAGATAATCTGTTTCTTCAGCAACAGACTGATAAAATCTGTATAATGGAAATGATGTATTTTTACTGGCATATAAAACATCATGCACTTCTTTTTCCTCTGGGCATGCTTGCTCATGGAATCCAGGTTGTAAGGAAGCTCAACTTTTCCCTGTAGGAGAAGACTTAAGTCTCACCTGGGCTATTTCATTCATAGCCAGAATTAATCTACAAAAACATCTGACAATCATATGTGTAGCCATCTTGAAACTGAATCCTCTGCTATTAGTCTGGCCTCCCCAGATGAAGCCTCATGAAGCAGGCACAAGCAGGAACTAAGCTCTACTTAAGTTGGAAGTTTGTGAGTGGAAAAAGAAATGATGATGGCTGTTTTAAGTCATCAATTTTTAGAGATTTGTTACACAGCATAAATAACTAGAACACAGCCCATTTCCCCGAGACATTAAACCATACCCTACAATTCATTAATTTGCGTGTGTGTGTGTGTGTGTGTGTGTGTGTGTGTGTGTGTGCACGTATACCAGTACTGAGGTTTCAACTCAGGGCCTCACATCTTTGCTTGGCCTTGTTGCTCATAGCTGGTGCTTTACTACTTAAGCCACACCTGTAGTTCCTGGAGTTAATTAGAGATAAGAGTCCTGTAGTTTCTTCTAACTGAAATAACTTCAAACCATAATCCTCAGATCTCAGCCTTCTGTGTAGGTAGGATTATAAGTGTGAGCCACCAGTGCCTGGCACTATAAATTTTTTAAGTAATGAAGATGATGTTTTTCTCTTCAAATGCAGCGTTGAGGTTTTCTTTAAAACATTCAACTGTTCCCAAACTCATGGTATAAAATTTAGTTTGCTCCTGTGTAATAGATTATTGGATTAGTGATTGAAGACACAATTTTGTACAGTCTTTATAAGAGCAGTATTGGAGTCTTGGCATAAACAATTCTCTTTCATTGGAGAAGATTTCATAGAGGAAACAGAAGTGCATTCACTAATACCAAACTGGTGAAAGCTGCCGTAAACCTTGAAAGCAGTTTCAAATCCATGCTACATTTATTTACTATTGATCTCCTCATCTTGCCATCTTTTTAGTTCTAATTCCATTCCTGATAGAAAATCAAGGAAGAGGCTTCAGCAACCAAAGTTTCATGAGAAAGGAGAAAATCCTCTTAGCTTTAGGATTCTGGAATAAAATGGGTAAGCACGGGCTGGGAAGGTGGCTCAGTGGTAGAGCGCTTGCCTTGCATGCATGAGGCCCTGGGTTTGATTCCTCAGCACCACATAAGCAAAAAGAAAAAAAGCAGGAAGTGGCGCTGTGGCTCAAGTGGTAGAGCGCTAGCCTTGAGCTGAAGAGCTGAAGGACAGTGCCCAGGCCCAGAGTTCAGGCCCTACGACTGGACCAAAATAAATAAATAAATAAATAAAGTAAAATGGGTAAGCAGATTCAGATCACCGATCATTGTGAGGAATGCTCCAAGGTTCTTGAAATGGGGAGGTGAACCTGGAACAAATGGTGGAACAAAGGCGATAGAGCCATAGGGTCCAAAAGCCAGGGATAAACACAAGTGGACAATTAGTTAGAATGGGATCCTGTGATGACTAAATTATTAATTTTATGATAATTTTATGTGCGACTGGTACTAAACACCAAGACAATATTATAGACTGAGCATTTAATTATAGCCTGAGCACTTGGTAGTGAACAAGAGAAGCTAATTCCCTACTTCAGGGAGGTTTACAATCAAAGAAGAAAATATAGCATGTGTAAATCAATAAATTTCAATAATTATTCAAAGAATGAGTCTTAAGACCTCTAAAATGATTTTATTGACCTTGAAATTCAAATGAGAATTAAGAAGGTGATGGATCGGTAAAATAATAGGCTAGAGAGAGGCTGCAGCAAGAGCAGAAGTCTAGGACAAATGAGTTAGTGCCCACCTCCAGATTCATGGAGGTAGTATACTAGCGTAGTCACTTGTTTGTCTCTCCAGTTATTCCTTAGTCCATTGATCCACCATTCCATCCATCCATACCTCCATCATACAGGCTGAGTGGCCCCCACATCCCAAGATGTGTTGTAGGAATGAGGGGGTACAAAATGGTGGCGAATAGCCATCTCTATGGTGACAGTCACTCTGTGAGATGAGCTTGCAAGTGGTGGAACACTGACTTTCCTGCTAAGGAAGCTGAAACAGAGTTGAGTGATGTAAGCTGCATGACCCACGTGGTTAGAGGCAGCCCTGAGACACTGTATCCTCTGTCCTTAATCAGGAAATGCATTATACATGACCTATTTTTTTTCAAACTCTCTTCCTCAGTGGGGCAACAATTATGAGTTTATGTATTGCTAGTGCTTACAATTTTAGGTTTCTTTAATTAGAGTATTTTAAATTACTGTTATTTTAATTTTACTTGTCTCTTGAGATGACATTCTAGAGGAAGAATAGCAAATAAAATAACATGCACATGAAATCACTTTGTAACCCATAAACTGTCATACAGATGTGAGTTCCTCCGTAGTTTTTATATCTCAGGATCTTGCTTAATCGGTTAGCATTGCTTCCTCCTCCGGGATCCATCCAGAGAAATTCACAGTGAAACAGACTTTCAGACTGATGCACTGAGGATATTTCATACATGGACCCACAGTAGGTGCATAACACATACTTGCTCAAGGAATAGCTAAGCTGGAAAATGTAGGAGACATGGTTTCAGGGCAGTGAGTTTCTGTGTGACTACTTACTGTGCCAAGGCACAAGTACTTTGTCACCCTAAGGGAAGTCTATGCAATTTCAACATGTGAGGAAAGGATTTCCATTATCCACCTTGGAAATGAGAAGCATATGGCTCAGGGGAGGAAGACCATTCTTTTGGAAAAAAGACATGCAATTACCTGCAGGTAGTATAACTAATGTTTTCAAAGTATTATTACATTGTTGTTTTTTTTGCAGTTGGTTTTAAAGCCTTATGTTGATATAATGTTGTTTGCTTTTGTGTTGCCTACTGAGTGGGTGATTCTTTAAATTGAATCTATAAACACCTGACCTAATCTAGAGAACAATCAGTTATTAAAATTTTGTGCATTGGAGACAGGTTGTCTGGGTTCAGATCCAGGCCTTTACTGTTAACCTGTAGACTAATTTGTTAGGTGTTGTGTGCTGAAATATTCTCTCTCTTCCTTTTTTATCCTTTTTCCAAAATGAATAGTAAGCAGTATTACTTATAGTTGTTGGAGGAATTAAATAAACTGATTCATGGAAAGTTCTTGGAAGAGAACTCTGTGTTTGTGTGTGTGTGTATCTGTGTGTGTATGTGTTACCATGCACATATATACATGGATGCATAAGACATATATATCTATGTATATATATACACACAAATATACAGATATACATGTGTATATACATATATCTGCATAAATATGCAGGTATAAATACACAATACATATATATCTGCACACATGCAGATATATAGACATATATGTATATATGTACATATATATGTGATTAAAACAAAAGCAAAAATTTACTTGAATTATGTTAGCTGCATTTTTACATATTTGGACTTTATTCTAAATCATTAAAAATATATTTGAGATGACCCCAGAGTAGTTTATCTAACTACTGAGTGGTGTGCCCTATCATTGGGAAAACCATGTGCTATATTAAGTGTTGGGAGGAAGGTATTGCCTGTCTCTCTGCCATAGAAACTCATATGGCCCCTGATACAGAGATGGTAATTAATCACGTTATCTATCTACAGGGTTTGATATAGAAGTACTTCGATTTCAAGGTAGGCTTCAATGCGAACTTGTCAGATTTGGATGATTTTGGGCAGATGACTTTCTCTCCGTGCGCCTCTTCGTCCTCATTGGCTCAGGAGTGATGATGATGAGAGGAGCTAGGGTGGCCAGAATGTGTTGAGGGTTTACATTGCACCCATGGATTGTAATAACGATTGGAGATGATGTGGTAACCAAGCATAGTCAATGTGTAAAGTAGCCCCCATGTGTTATGGAACTCCTCTTTCTGAATGCTCTGAGCCATGGTTCCATGCTGACAATCAGAAGCAAGTGGCTTCCTCCTTTCGATATTTGGCATGTTGGGAGCTGGGAAGAACCCAACCCTTTGAAGAGCACTGTGAGAGTGGACCACTAGTGGCATTCTCAAATACCCATCTCGCAGCCTTCCTCCTGGCCCATTAACAACCCTTTGGTGTACTTTTGTGACAGTTGGTCCAGCTGGCTCTTGTCCAAATTCCAGCTTTCCAGTAGAGGACAGTGGCATCATTGTTGAGGTTTGAGGCCCACAGGATACAGTGTTCATGCCCTCAGGTTACCTGTGGCATTTCTCTTGCAGGACATTTTACTGTTCTCATTGAACTCGCCAATACCTGGTATAGGAGAGAGAGGTTCTGGGCAAAGTGCCACTATAAGTGTAAGCCATGGGGTTCAGATGAATCGTGTGAATCCATCTGTTCTGATGGGAAAGGAAACAGTATTTACAATTATTTGAAATGAGTTTCTTGATTTTCCACACTTCAGAGCCTCCCTCCCTTGTTGACTCAAGAATGTCACAGTCTTAGCATGTGAGTAGGCACCTCTTGCTCAGGAAAGAACTTAAAATAATATCAGCTGTGTGGGTAATACTCTCTAGATGTGTCTATCATCCTATAATTATATATAATTGCCAGACGTGGAAAATACACCATATTCCATTTTCTTGACAGAAGGCTATTTCAAATGTCCCTAAGTGCATTTTGAACAAGGAATTAACATGCCTAACTTACAAATTATAAAAAAATGATATTAAGAGGAGTTAAGTAATTTCCTTCAAAGCATGCAGCCCATAATGGTGCCTTTTGAATCGGAGCTTAAGTCTGTCTGATTCTGAAGCCAAGTTCTTTACGCATCCCACGTTACCTGTTCCCGGCCCATGTTCTCATGAATAATTATAGTCTGCATTCCATTTCCTGACTGTTTTCTGTGGGTCTGGTTTTGCTGAAAACATTGCAGATGTGTTGTTGGCATCATTTATATCTCACAACAACTTTGCAACAAAGACATAGTCTATTGAATTTTCTAGATGAGTGTACTGAAGAACAGCTATCCATCCAGCAAGCCTGGGTACTTCTGTAAGCGATGAGCCTGGTATTTGACACCAGCTTGTCTGTGTTCTTGATTCTAATCTGTGCTGCTTCTTATCTATTTGGATCACACACTAGCTGTGGAAGAGAGCAAACATTATTATTATTGCCACTTTCCAAGCAAGGCCACTGAAGGAAAGGGGAATTTGAATCTGAGGATCCTGGCTCCCTATTTAGTGTTTGTGCCATTGCATCAGGCCCGAGGTGGAGGCATGCAAGGTATTCTTCCCTGTTACTGTGTTTGGAGCCAGGGTTTGCTGAGCAGGTACATGGTGGCATCCATGAGCTTTTAGGACTTGGTTGGGTCATGTAGCTTGGGTGCTCCTGCGTCTCTGCAGAGCCTTAATCTTCAATTTGTGTTAGGTCTTTCCTCCTGTCTACCTAATGCCCATCATGGCTTCTCAGGAATTTTCTGTGTTTCCTATCAAATTCAATTCGGATGACTCCTTTATATAGAAATTGTCATGATCATCCCTATCTATTAAGAGGAGACAACTACAATTCAGAGGTATAAAGTTAATTCAGCTCAAAACATCAGTGGGCACCTATCTTACAGAAAATACAGCTTCAAAACCAAATTTTTTGTCATACAGATTCTGATATAGTCATTCAGGATGGGTATATGGTGTTTACATATGTGCATGTATCATACAAACATTAATAATGGCATGGAATTTTAATTCTGTAAATCTGTGTAAATCTCATATAGATGTCTCATAATTAAACATACTTGTTCATCAAATGGTGGTATTTCCCAAATTGGAAATTCAACTTGTCTTCAAATATTTCTTGTTCAGCATTTTCTTAAGTATGCAATATTCAAGTAGTCCTTGTACCTCTTTAATATTTACACAACTGTCGTAAGTTTGAATTTCACAGCAAGCCATGTAAAAGTTAAATTTATAAATCTCCACAATCTGTTGTTGACTTACCTATCTTGTAAAATTTCTTATTGGATTATCCAGTTTCTTATTGGATTTGAAACAAACTACAGTTTTCTCCCTTTATAGATGTGGACTGATCAATATTTTTTGTTGCCATCAAATGACAAAGACTATATTAGTCATTAAGTAACAAAATATGGAAAGCACTTAAAAATTAAATAGAGAATTGTTTGCAGGGCTTTGGTGGGTAGCACTTAGCTACTTAGGCTGCAATCTAAAAATCACAGTTAAAGCCAGCCTGGGCAGAAAAATAAAGATCTCTGACACTCATGTTTTCAAGTAACCAGCAAAACACTGAGAGTGAAACTGTAGCTCAAGTGCTAGAGTGTTAGTGTTGAGTGAAAAAGCTAATCAAGGGCTTAAGGACTTTAGTTCAAGCCCTTGTACGTGCACGTATCCATATACACACATACACGAAAAAAATTGGTTGGCTGCCCCTCACCCTCCTCTTTTTTTTTTTTTTTACTTTGACAAATGATACATCTACTAGGTCTTCTTCTTTATAATAAAAGGAGAAAATCTGTAAAAGTTTGCCTTAATGCGCTTGCTCCCTTTGCTCATTCTGTGTTCCAGCTCCTTCACCCTCCCTGGGACCTCCCTCCCCAAATATTCCTTCGGGTTGGCCTCGGATAACCCCATGCTGACTCAGACTTCTGGATACGTACATTATATATTTAAAAGGAAACTCAGTGGCTGGGAAGGTGGCTCAGTGGTAGAGTGCTTGCCTTGCATGCATGAGGCCCTGGGTTCGATTCCTCAGTACCACATAAGCAGAAAAAGCCAGAAGTGGTGCTGTGGCTCAAGTGGTAGAGCACTAGCCTTGAGCTGAAGAGCTGAGGGACTGCGCTCAGGCCCAGAGTTCAGGCCCCACGACTGGCAAAACAAACAAACGAACAAACAAAAACCAGAAAACTCAGGATCCAGCACCTTTAAGCCTTACTCTTATAAAGAATGGGTAAATAATAGCTTTTAAGATGAACAGCATTTAAATTAAAAATTCTAGAGCACCCATTGGGTAATAAATAGAATCTAACAAAAATATTACAAAATGAATGCTCAATGATTTTCTGATTTTGACCATTGAAACTAAATGACACCTACAATATCACTTAGAATCTTGTGACAATTCTCAAGAGCAAATGCTTACTGAGCATCTATTTTCTTCCTATCTTTTTTTGATTGCTGTAGCTAGCTGAAATTTATCCATCAAAGCAACAGAGATTATGTGCCTTCCGTATGCAGTGCATGGATTAGATACCTCTAGGAAAATCATTCCTTTATCTCACATAGGGAAGACAAGATTAAGTGTGGACTAAAAGACAGACATTGTTAACTATGAGAAAATCACTTGATCATGTAAAGTTAGATTGGATTTTCATGAGTAGAGTTTGGAGGAGGTGCAAAGATAAGATAAATATCGTCCAATGTCAAAGGGAAGGTCCAACCCACACCCCAGGCCTCTGGGAAGTATTGACAGATGGGTTTATATGGATTTTGTGACACCACAATCTTCTTAGACCAGGATGTGCAAGTGGAAAAACACAGGGTTTGTAAATACTCCCCATTTTAAATCCATCCTCTGCTACTTGATACCTGATCACAGCATCAGGTAAATTATTTAACCACTTTAAGCCTCAAGAGCTGAATCTGTAAAATGGAGATAATAAGATTATCTACATCACATTATTGTTAGAGATTAAATGAGGCAATCCGTTACAAATTGACATGTCAATTTGGTTGCTCTCAGTTGTCAGATGTTTTTGGCAAACAATGAATCATGATAATTAGAGAGAGAAGAGGTCCTGAATCTTCAGCCCAATAATATTACCTGGGAAAGGAATGTTTCTGATGAAAGCAAGTCTTTTGTGTAAACATTTATTATCAGATAGGCTCCAGTAATAAAGCCTGTATATTTAAGCTTGTAGAATTTCTCCCTGTCTAGCCTTTTGGTTATTCTGGTGGCACCTTGTGTGCAAATCGTTACTCTGAGGTATATACATTTTCAGAAAACCGTTCAGTGGGATGAGGTAACAGAGCCCTCCGTTAAGCATGTTGGGGGAGAAGATTAAATGGAATTATAGAGATGGTCATGCCAGCGTTATTAGGCTGCTGAGCCTGCCAATTCTCAGATTTATTCTTGAGAGAGTAGTTTCTCATCATCTTTTTTGTCAATCACATGTCTTGAACACTGACCACTTTAGCAATGGACCATGTCTGCGTTCTTTTTCCTAGGACTCTTCTTGGCTCATATCTGCATAAGGTACCCCTGGTGTTGCTATGGGAAAGCTTACACCTGGACTTCCTTTAAATATGACCAAATATCCTGGCACTAGTAGCTCATGTCAATTATCTTATGCTCAGGAGGATGAGATCTGAGAATTATGGTTCAAATCCAGCCTGGGCAAGAAAGGCCATGAGACGCTAATCTCCAAGGAACCCCCCCCCCCAAATGCCAGAAGTGGAGTTGTGATTCAAATAGCTTTGTACACAAAAGCTGAGGGACAGCATCTCAGCACTAACTACAAACCCTGAGACTGGCACAAAAAATGTGAACAAAGGGCTGGGAAGGTGGCTCAGTGGTAGAGCACTTGCCTTGCATGCCTGAGGCCCTGGGTTCGATTCCTCAGCACCACATAAGCAAAAAGAAAAAAGCCGAAAGTGGCGCTGTGGCTCAAGTGGTAGAGCACTAGCCTTGAGCTGAAGAGCTGAGGGACAGCACCCAGGCCCAGAGTTCTGGTCCCACGACCGGACCCCCCTCAAAAAAATATGAACAAATGATGTCATGTAGTGATTTCCTGATCTCTGTTCCTCCATTAAGATATCAATTCTGTGAGGGCAATTTATAAAATGTTTTTCATATACTATTGTTTTTCAAACCATACAAAACATACAAATGCCAGGCATAAACTGTATACTTGGTCAGTATTAGGTAGCTCTATGCATAAATTGGTGAATGAATGAACTTATCACCTTCTGGATATAGATTAAGGTTAATAAAATGCTCTCTCATGCCTGTAAATATTGATATGGAACTGAGTAAATTAGAAATGGTATAGTATGTGAGGCATCTGGTGTCTTGTATGCTTTTCTTTTTCTCCCTGTAATAAAAACTCACAAAACAGTTCATTCTTCCACAAAACTCAAACACAGAGGCTTGAACAAATCAGATGCCAGTTATATTAAAGTCAATTTACTGGATATCTGTATATGTTCATTCACTTTCACAAGTACATTGGAGATATGACTTCCTATTCCAGTTACTTCCTTGGACTGTTATGATATCCAAAACACAATGAATGTGACAAAGAGCTAGAAGTACTGCACGTGAAGACAGTATTTACAAAATGAGAACCATTCAGTGTCTGCACTGGGTTGATTTGAAATGTTTTGTATTTTGGAAATCTTCTCAAGATTTAGAAATTCCTACCATGGCAAACTGTAAAAGTTGCCTAAGAGATAAAGAAGAGGAATTTTAGTGGTAGTGGCAGTGAGGAACACGGCAATCATGACTAGATCAGAAGCTCTAGGAGAAATGGAAGAACACGGACATTCTGTCTACCAGTGCGACCCTGGCATCTAGCATAGTGACTGTCCTGTCATCAGTGCTTAAAACTGTCTTCTGAATGGATGATACTGATGGTGGTGTGCTACCTTTGGAATTCTTCTTGAGGCTTAGCTCTGAGGAGGAGACTCTTCTTGAAACAAAAGATATAGGTCAAGCACATGAATTTCTGTCTGCCTCTTGCCAAAAGGAAGAGGATTTCCTTCTGTTGCCTTCTTCCCCTTCCATATGAACAATGCTCACAAGCTGGAAGAAGGTATATAAACATATACATTGTGTTTGTATGCCCCGCTCTGGGTTGATAATGGACACATTTCCTGTCTTATGAAACTGTCAGAATCTCTGTTGTTAAATGTTCTCTCTTGTCCCCAGAATATCATTCATAAGCCTTCCCTGGAAATGAACAGAAGGCCCAGGGGCTTCACCTTCTATTGTCAGCCTTTACTTGTCTCCTTCCAATTGTTTTCAACAGAAACTTAGCAAAAACAAAGGAGAGTTTCTTGAAAACTGTACATGAAGTTCCTGACTTGAAGAATTAGCTAATTACTAACTAATGTGTTTCCCCTTGTTTAGGATACAGTCTTGGTATGTAAACCATACTCAACTGGAACTTAGGATCTCTTTGTGTGTGCCTCCTAAGTGCTGGTGTGAGCCACCAGGCCCTGCTCTTGATGTTTTTATCCCCCCAGTAAAGAGACCAGGTGTTCTAGGCAACTCTTTTGCCTAATTTAAAAAATGCATAGGAAATAGCTATGAACATATTGATTATAATAAGGATAGTTCAGCTTCCCTTTTACAACATGCATGCATTACCCCTCTCCCCCTTCCCCCCCTCCCCCGCCCCCATCCCCACTCCTTATATTGCTGTCTGTCAACTTCCAGTGTGGAGCAGCTGCAAGAATCCTTGGGCTTGGCTTTAGGTACAGGTTCCAACTCATTACCCAAATGGCGGCCTGTGAAGCCACCTGCTCCCATGCGTCATGTCTTACCTCACAGATAGCATTGGACCAGAGGGCAGAGAAAGGAGTGATTAAAACAGAGGGGATCAATAAGTACAGTTATTCCATGCTAATCAAGAAATGTTGTAAAAGTGGAGGTAAATTGTGGTCCTTGAAGCTGCTGAATGGATCTCTTACTGTGGCTACCACCTACCAATGCACAGTTATTTCGTGAGTTGAGGTCATCAGCTGCTTCCTAGGTCAGAATCATGGCAAACTGAGAAGTCAGTGGGTCTCAAGGAAAGAGAAAGTACAGAGAATACCTGCCCAGTTCAAACTCTAAGTGGAATTTGAAAGAGTCCCTTAAGTTGACAACAGGATTTGTCTCTTAGGGAGAAAAGTAAGTTTGGCCTAGATCTCAATCTCAGTCTTTCTGTCTATAAAGTCCTTCTTTCATGCAAGCACTGGTAACAATTGCCCTTATGCTAAGAATAAAGCAACTCTGGATTCCTTTCCGAAGATTGGAACACTAATTTCTTTATTCTCTAACCTTTTTGACCTTGATGAGTGAGATGGAAGAAAGAGCCAGATAGGAGGAGTTGGTTGTCCAAGTCTGGTTACTGATAAGTGGAGGAAATAAGATTTGAATTGCGATTCTTTGATGGGGAGTTCTAAGCTCTTTCTATTCTACCATATCTCAGAAAGGCATGTGGCTGGGGCAGGGGCCTGAAAAATAATGGGAAAACTTTATCAATGGTAAAAAGCATGGCTTCCATTCCTGGCAGGGTCCAACACTATTGATTAGGAGGTCCAACAATTCAAACTAATCTGCATAGGAGGAGCTTCCTGAGATAGCTCAGTCCTGCTTCACCTGTGCAGCAGTTTTCTAATTTTCTAGTTACCACAAACAGTGACTTACAACCACAAGATATTTTCAATCTTGTAGATCAGGAGATTAGCCTTCTCAAATAGTTGGTGGCGGGAAGAAAAAGAAAACAGAAAAAAAAAATGAGAGATTGCTATAACCTCTAAAAACAAAAGCATTACAGGTGATCTAATGTTAAGCATAGTTAACTTGTATCAACTTGTTATTTTTCTGTCACATTATTTATTGAGTATCTTTTATGTAATAGGCACTGGATTTGGTACCAAGGATGTAAAGATAAGAAAATTCAACTCTGTCTTCAAGGATCTCATACATTAGCATCTAAAATCCCATAGCAGGAATATAAACAAACAAAAAATGACTTTTAATAAGGCAGTGTATAAATGCTTGGTATATGGGTAGATGACAGTGGTCTGTATGTGCTCTGGGTAGGAGTTACCTTTCTCTGCAATACTTTTATGCAGCAAACACTTACTGCTTGCCAGCTATTTGTCCAGGCTTTGTAAACCCAACATTGTTTCAAACAGACAAGGTCTTTGTCTTTTTGTTGCTTACTTTTAAGCAACAGCATGCTAGTAAGCATGGACCAGCACTATGACAGACATAAATGTTGATGCTCAGGGGATTTCTGGGGATTGGCAAAATAAGATTGAGCGATAAGGCAAGAGTTCTTTTTTTGTTTTGCTTTTAAATTAAGCAGACACATAAAGGATGGCAACATTCCATCAGAAGAGTTTTCTAGGGATTGTTCAGGGTAGTGGCAACATTTGAGAATGAGAATAGCATATTATAGGAGGCAGATCCACTGGTGGAAAGAGGGTGCTAGCTATCTTCTGGGACCACAAAATCCCTTAAGTTATGCTCCCTGTAGTAGAGCAGAGAAAAAAACCAAGTAGTGACCACAAGCTCTTACTCTCTACCTTCCAGCTTCTGATGACAAGGTGCAAGTTTAGGTCCTCAAAAGTGCATTCATTGTCTACGGTTGTGTAACAAATGATCACAACTGTCCTGGTTGGAAACAACATTAATTTATCATCTCATCTTTCCGCAGGTTAGGAATCCAGGAAGAACTACTGTGTTCTTAAATCAGGGATTCACAAAAATGAAGTCAAGGCATTATGAGGACTGTGGCCTTCTTTGGTGCTAAGGGACCCTTGGCTGTTCACATGGCTGTTGGTAGAAATGAATTACTTGATGTTACAGAATCACTCTGCTGTTGGCTGCCTGCTAGGGACCATGCTCAATTACATCACACTAGTTAAATTTGTTGCAAGGTGGCTGTTTCCACAGGCTAATCTCACTATCCCAATTTTTCCAGCCCCTTTTAAGGCTCACCATATTATTAGGCGAGGCCCACCATTTTTCACTTAGCACAAAGCCAACTCATTTGTAACCTAACCATAGGACAGCCACCTCTCTGCACAGTAGATTCTGTTTGCCTGATGTGTAAGACGGAACTCAAGGCTTGAACATGATAAAGCACATCCCTTGGAAGCATCTTAGAATTCCACCCACCACAAGCAATGACAATCTAAAATGACTTCAGCCACCAGCTTCAAAAGACATGAAATCAGGTTGGTTTTTGTTTGTGTTTGTCTGTATCCATTTTCTGAAAATAAAGCCATTCATGGCTCTATTGGTTTTCACTAAACATATATACTAGTGAAGAGTCACACTGATCATTGTTATATACCATAAAACATCCTAAGAGTTTTAAATAGATGTATTTATTTATCCTGGGAATTGATCCCAGGGTCCTCACATATGCTAAGTATATGCCCTGCCACTGAGCCACATTCCCAGACTTCCTTCATCTAATTACTACAAACCTATTAATTAAGTGACACCTATTCCCTTCTTCTGGATGAGAATACTAAGTCATTTGAGGAAAGATGGGTAATCTTCCTAGGGTCCCCAGTGAGTGACAGAGCAGGCTGTAATTCAGGTAGATTACATGGAGCCATTCTGGCTCAGGATTGTGTCTTATTTTCAGTTTCATGAAAATGCCATCATTTCACATTTACTAATATCCGCCCAAACTGGCATTTCTAGCAACCCACTACTCTAGTAACTAATTAATGATGCTTTTGATGGCCTAAGATCACCCAGACAAGAGGAACAGGTTTCAGTAGCAAAATGACTCTTTCTATACATGGGAAAAGATGATTTTCTCAGATCTTTAGGAATTACTCATCGTATTTTTTTTTAATGTAACAGCTCCCCATCCCCAAAGTGTTTCTCAAATATTTCAGCAACTTTGCCACAGACAACAAACTTCTCTCAGCCCATTCTTTATTCATAAGTTTGAGGTGAGAGCAAGAAGCAAAAACTAATATAGGAAGGTAATATAGAAATAATAGAGACAAATAATTTAGAAACAATAACTATTTGGTGACCTTTTAAACCAAAAATTCACGAGCTATGACTAGTGTTACATTCACTCTATCAACTGGGGCATAAGATGGTTTTTCTATGCAGCTGAGTTCAAGTTTTTAATGATACACAGTTCTATAAAATGCTTCTTAAACTTCAAGGGGGAGGTCATATAATGATTCATCTTTAGCTAAGTGCCATAATGAAATGATGTTCTTTCAAATTTTAGTTTCAAGTTTGTTTCTCTAACCACCAGATTGGTCTTTTTCCTTACTGGAAAGGGAAAGGAGGCAGTGCGTTTTGTTTAGAGTTGGCCTTTACGAAGATAACTTTGTTCAGACTGAGAGGGGAGGGAACGACTCATTGTTCGTTATATACGGTATTTACAGATGGCTTCTCCTTTCCTATTCCTTGCTAGCTATGGGTACATGCCCGAGTCTTCTGACCTTTGTAGATCATGTGGGCACAACAGTCTTCCTTGTGCCTTTCATATGAAGCCACTACATATTGATCTGTGTGTTGAATTTATTTTGTCTTACCATTAAGTTATGTCTTGTAACAATGATTTTTTGGTCAAGGAGAAAGCCAGCGTTGCAGGGCAACTTACCAAGGTGTAAACTCCTGTGTTATTGCTGAAGTAATGGGTAAGATGAGTTTTATTATACAAACCCAGCTCTCCAGGAACAGTTCATTTTTGCCATCATAAGCTAGAAATTTCTCTGGCAAGAATCTAAGAAGCATGATCAGAATTGTAAATGGGTCCTTCAAATCATGGTGCGGTTTTGAAGCATGACCAAGTGTTAATATATTTTTAAAGACATTGTGGAACACACTTACACTATCCGGTGATTATTCTGTATTTTTTGATGGTGAGATTTCATAGTTAGTGAGATTTTGAATTCTGTGTAGTGGTGACTTCCCTAGATAAAAATCTTTCCAATATTTAAACAGTAATCACACATCCTGTCTAATTTCCTAAAGCTCATGTAAAAAATAAACTTGCTTTCATTATTTCTTATATAGTACTAACATTTCTAGTATTCTGCTTTGAACCATGATTTTGCTGACTTGTTAAATACAGTGATTGAACTAATACGGTCCACCTGTAGAACATTTTTGGAATGTAGGTAGTGCTTTCTGGATGGGGTTTTGTGTTACCTACTTCACTTCCATGAGATGTATCTGAATTATCTCCCTTACAGTGCAAGATTTTAGACTCTTTCAAAATATTTCAGTTCAAAATTAACAAAAAACTCAATCACTACTGAGCATAGAAAAATTCTATTTGGTTATACAACTAGAGAATTCATTATATTCATGTTAGTTTTCTTTTGTATTTCTCGCGAATCTGCTCCATATGTCTTTATTGGCCTCAGGGCGTTACTACTAATGGTAGCTGCAATGGAACTGGCAGCTCTAACCCCATATTTTCATCCATTCATCTATAGCACAGGTGTCATAGGACAACTGTCCCAGTCAATTTCCTAAGGATCCATCTGATTGGATGAGCAGAGTTCACTATGGAGGCTAAGAATGAGTTTCTATCACTAAACATGGGAGATCATCCTTACAATTTTTCCCACTCTACTAATTTTCTGATTCTGCCTTCTTTTTGTTTGACCCTATATCAAACTCCCCATGAAAGTCTAGTCCACAGATGATTTCATTAAAGCCCAAGACACAAAACACTAGACTATCAATGTCTTTTGTGTTTTCCATGACAGCTTTGGTATTCATCCCATAATTTGCATTAACCTGGAATCCAATGTATAATTATTTAAATGAGATTTTTTAAGAGGACTTGATTTCCTGAGTGTTGATATTCCTATCTTATTGTCATGTGGAGAGTGGAGCTATGGAAAAGAAAATCTTCCACTTATGATGTAAATAGTAAATCTTCTGGTACAACTGTAGATTTCACCAAAAGAATATCGGATTTTTCACTTATTGTGAAGAGATCTAGGAGACTAAGGCATCCCATCCATTCAATTCTCAGACATGAATGAAACTTTCTACCTGATGGCTGGAGGACTGGTTCATCCTTTCTTTATCTTCATGACATCAGGACGGGTTTCAAAGCTTACCTGGTTTTTGGCATCTGAGAGACTTGTGGCAGGTGCAGTACTATAAAGGCCAACATCTGAACCCCAGAGAAAGCAATCAATAAATATATACAGGTACCTTCTTTGTTCAGGTCCACAGTGAAGAAAACTTAGCCTGGGCTACAGTTAAGCTACCTTTAACAACAAGTACTGCCAATCAATTCAGTATCTTAAGGAACTGCTCCAAGTACTGCCAATCAATTCAGTATCTTAAGGAACTGCTCCCTTTTCTCCTGTGATGTCCATCCTCTGAAATTCTTCTTCATTCAATCTTCAAGGCCCAGCAAGAGAGTTATCCCCTCCAACAGATGATGTAAGTAGAGCTATTTTCTAATCCAATTCCCATAGTGGGCACAGCCCTTAATGTTTTCTTCAGTCTGTTTCCCCTATTGGGGATTTTTTTTTGCCTGTCCTGAAGCTTGAACTCTGGGCCTGGGCACTGTCCCTGAACTCTTTTGGCTCAAGACTAGCACTCTACCACTTGAGCCTCAGCACCACTTTCAGGTTTTTTTCTGTGATTTAATTGGAGATAAGAGTCTCACAGACTTTCCTGGCTGAGCTGGCTTTGACCTGTGATCCTCAAATCTCAGCCTCCTGAGTGGTTAGAATTACAGATGTGAGCCAGCTGGGACATTAATTTTTTTTAACCCTCTGTGTCCTCATTTTAAAATAGAGATAATAACCCTTTTCTAGAGTGGTTATAAGGACAGATGACTACAAGTATTAGAAAGGCTCCATCCACATTAGGTTTCTGGTATTGAGTCCTATAAAAATTCTGTCCTCTAAGAGTTAGAATTAAAAAGTAAAAGTTGGTAACATGATCAAGGGTGAGGTCTTGACCCATCACTTGAAGCAGCCACATACACAACTGATGCTGCCGGAAAGTATGCCTGAGCCCTCCACAGGACACTGGCTGGGCCTTGGTACCTGGGATTAATACTGACTTCAGATGGATTCCAATGGTCTCTGGTCTCCTTAGTGCCTGCCAGGCAACTGCTTAGCTTGTGTGGAATATTTCCTTTGAAATATGGCTCCCAACGGAGAGGAAAAACATCTTGTCCTCTTTGGATGTGCAGGGGCAGAACTGAGTGGCTCTCTCCCGAGGATATGCTAGAGAAGATCCTGTGTTGATGGAAACCTTAGATGTGGCATCCTCTACGGTCTCTCAGGACCGCGATTCTCATCCTCTGGATACTTGGACTTTTCTTCTTTCACTCACTCTTCAGAAATTCCTCTTCTTTTCCTACTCTCGCTCTCTCCCTTGTAGAGGAAAAATAAACTGAAGTGCCCATTTTATTTCCCGACTAAGATGACAACACATGAGGTACTAAAAAATATTTGTATTAGGAAATGCTTAGAGAAAAAACCCAGAAAATAAATCTGAAGTGATGAATGATGTATGTATCTGAGTACACTATATATTCCAAATATAGTTGAACCTTTCTGTAGATAATATCATGGCCCCCCACAGAGGGACCACATTGAATCATTTTAGTCTTTTTTTCCCCTTTGGATTAGGAACACAATTTGACGTATAAAAATGAAAAAGGAAAGAAAAAATTTCCTTTACTTCTTTTTTTCCCCCTTCTTTTTACAACCAAGGTAAAAGCTGCTGACTAAAAGAAGATTTATGTAACCCTCTGGATGCTGCTGTGGTACTCAGCTGTGCTGGCTCCACTCCAACTAAGCCAAGTCAGCAGTATCTGCCCTGTGACCACACAAGTTCCCACTTGCTGATGACAAGGCTGATTTTTTTATTTCTTTTTTATTTTATTTTTTATTGTGAGAATACCGTACAGAGGAGTTACAATTACATGGGCAAGATAACGAGTACATTTCTTATCAAGCATTGTTGCCTTCTCTTTGTTTTCCCTTTCCATCCCTTCCCATCCTCCCCCCATCCTTCCCCACCAAAGTTGTAAAGTTCATTTTTCGACATAATGACTTGTACATCTCATTGTTGCAATGGATCCACCTGTATCCCTAGTTAAACAATTTTTTAAACCTGTTTGAATACCTTTGCTTCTTTTCTATCTTCAATCGTGGTACCAAAGCAGAAATAAAGCCTAATTGTGTCTTCCTGGTAGTTTAATGAACAGGACTTAAAGTGAATGGGCTTGTCTTCTCTCCTGCATGATTTAAATAGCCACAAGACTAAACTAGCAATGCTTTGCTTATTGGGAGCAAGCCCTATGTAGCGCCTCTCTGCTTTTCCTTCCTTAGGAAGGTTAGGTTGGAACCAAGAAGGTAGCAGTACAATCATTGTTTTGTGTTTTCTCATCAGTTGGAAGCAGAGAACAATATGGAACTGTGAGATTGTGGGATCAAAGAAGCTCATTCTGTGTCTGTTACGTGGTAGCACTCAGAGGTTTGGTTCCTATGCACTTCTTTGTTGGGGATTTATCCCCTTGATGGCAGTGGAATAACCAGCCATGCTGAAGAAGAGAGCCTGACTCTTAATTTGGCATGTGCAGAGAGAACTCTGGACCAAGGGACAGCTTTTTGTATTGCTTCCATAGTGGCCACACCTATCTTTGCACCATCCGCGCTACCCTTCGGGTATGTGCAACTCACATGACCCTTTCCTACTTTAAGTACTTTAAAAATTATTTAGTGTTATGGAGAAGGTACAGAGGGGCTCCATTTACATAAGTCAGGTAGAGTACATTTCTTTTTGAACAATATCACCCCTTCCCTCGCTCTCTCCCAGTTTTCCCTCCCACCCCCACTCATGAGCCGTGTAGTTCATTTTTAACAGAGTATCTAAAGAACATCACTGTTGCATGTGTTCACCCTGTGTAAGTCCCCTCCACCTATTTTTTTTGGAAACTACCTAAGGCATTTCAAATTGAATTACAAAAGACTGGTTGGTAGTACAAGTATTGTTTAATGCCTTAATAATATCAATTTACTGTGAACTATTGGACAGAATGAGCTCAATGCTTGACTTCTAGATCTACATTTATTATTTATTTAGCAAATATGCACAGATTCCTTAGATGATGGAGTCTGGACACTGAGAATATGACAGCCTTACATATGGTCATTATCCTCAGGGTTTCCTAGGTTTGTGAGACACAGCTGTGTAAATATGAACAGTAGCAGTGTCATTGGCAAGCTTTGTTCTATAGACTTTACATATATTTATGTATATATTCATTTACACACACACACACACATATATTCATTCACTGGTTCCTTTTAACACTCTATAAATTGGCTAATATGATCAGCTATCATTTGGAGCTGGAAAACAGATTCACAGATTAAATATTCTACCCAGGTTTATGCAGAGAGTCAATGAGGTCTAGTTGCAGAGTTTTGCTCTTCTCCAGTCTACCTCAGTTTCTTACTATGCATCAAGTAGTGGTATAGCCATTTCCAGAAGTCTGTGTACAGCAAGCAATCAATGATGTAAGGACTATGGGCAGTATATTTGATAAAGCTAAAGGAACAGGGAATACTCTAACCACCTAAAAACAGTATGACACTGAAGTTAACCAAGTTCATGATGTATCTATATGACAAAATATCTATAACTATCAAAAAGCCAAGATCATAATTCTAAACTTTTAAGTGGAAAAATAGAAGGTAGAAAGTGTGCTTGCTTATATATAAATACCTCTGCAGGTCAAAGTCATTTGCCACCAATACCAACACAATGCCACCTCTACCCAGGAGGAGTTAACAGTTCAAGGAGGGAGTAGCTATTGATCTTAAGGCAGCACTAGAAGGTTATGCTTGGGGTCTTAGGGAGGGGTCAGGGAACCTCTCAGAGAACAGCTTTGATTATTTCTTTCTGCTTTTCCAGCTTCATTCAACCAGAGCATGTACTCTGCTTTCCAGTTGCCTCTCTAGGCAGGAACAAGGCAATAAACAAAGTATTTCCATCTCCTGCCAAACCTCAGCAACCTCTGAGAGGTTGTATCTTTGCTTCCTACATTCAGGTGACCAGCCCAGAGGCCAGCACCCCCCCTTCAATCTTTCCCACTGTCCTTTTAGCTTAGGAGTACCTCTAGTCTTTGGAACAGGAACTCAAATTTGGTTGCTGGTCTCACATTTTTTCTAGCTGGGATGCCACAAAATTTCAGCTAAGCATTTGACCCGCACATGAGTACCTCACCTATCTGTAGGATGTGGTGCAATGGTAGCTTTCCAGTCAGTGAGGAATGATCATTCCTCCTGATGACTGCTTGCTGACTTGCACGGTCCCTCCACTTTCTACCCTTTGTCATGATTACCTAGAGTCAATTTGACCATTCCAATTTTAGGGAGAAAACAGTGAATGTCAGGGCAGTGGGGTGGAGATGGCTGCTAGAAGACCTTATAGGTAATAACTATAATAGTTATAATAATAACTATAGATCTTGGAGCATAGAAGAGACCCTGTTGGTGACTTGTGTTCTTCTCACTTTACTGTCATCATGCGTGGTAAGTGGAGACGGGGTCCAGATCTGTATGATCCCAACGCCATCTCTCTTGGTGTGGCTGAGGTGATCACTCACCAGTGCGTTCTTTCCTTGGCTGTGCTTCCCTTCCTGGCAGCTATTACTTTTTTGGTTGAGAAAAGTGAATCCATCTCAGCCACTCCTGTAACTATAAGGAATTCATGATGGCTTCTAGATCAAAGAGTAAGGAAGTAGGGAGTCGGGGGAGGGAGGGAACTCTCTGGATGTTTGCCTGCCCACTGCTTCAAGCTGTGTACCTGGGAGGGTAATCTTTCATTCTTATGGTGCCTTCCTTAGAAGCCTATCAAACAACGCCCGGCTTTTTCCTTCTCCTTTTTATCACCCTCTGGAACAAAGTTGGGACTTGTGCAATGACAGGGAGCTTTTCTGTGGGAACAATAATCTCATTTCAATATGTGTGGGCAGATAGATTATACTTCAGGGCTTGGAGCTCAGTTGTAGGACTAGGGAGGGACTGGGTTAAATAGCTGTATGATTAACAAGCCGCTGTGTTTTTTATGACCTGGAAAGAAAAGGTTGCTGTGAGAATTATTGGTTCAGATTGGGAATGATTCATCCAAAAATATTCAATAGTTTGGGAGGTAGGAGTGCAGGAGAGGGCTTGGAATTCATAGCTCTACTGTTTGAAAAGAATTGTATGCAATGTACTCAGAGAAGTTTGGGTCTGCCTTTCTTTCTTTCTTTCTTTCTTTCTTTCTTTCTTTCTTTCTTTCTTTCTTTCTCTCTCTCTCTCTCTCTCTTTCTTTTTCTCTTTCTTTCTCTCTCTTCCTCCTCCCTCTCCCTTCTTCTCTCTTTCTCTCTTTTTCTTTCTTTCCTTCCTCCCTCCCTCCCCCCTCTTTCTTTCTTTCCTTCCTTTTCTTTCTCTTTATCCTTCTCCTTGGAGGATAAAGAGAAGGAAGGAGGCTATCTGTCATGTAATATACAGTGTTGCCTTCTTTATGGGAGTGATATTAATATATACTAAGAATAGCAAGGATTTGTAGGTCAGGTGTCAAGACAGGCAATGTCTACCAATGAAATCATCACATTATTGTACTTGTTTTGCATGTGAATGTTCTAGGTTTCCTCCAACCTCACTCAATGAATTTGTTGAGTAATGCTTTAGAACCTGGCCAACCGGTCCTGGGCTACAGGGTCTATTAGTACCACTTTTGCTCCATGCTTGAGTTCAGAACCAATGGACAGGAAGATAAGATAGTCAGATGTGGATCAGAACATTACTTCTCCCAGACAAAAAAAAGTACCTGGGTTCAAAGAGAAATCAACAGCAGTGATGGTTTTCCTATCACCAAAACTTAGAATATAAAAACCATGTCCTTTGTCAAGCAGCACTGGACTGTTCAGTGCTTTTATTCCAAAAATTTTCATCATGAGAGATAGTGCAGAATATCTTCTCGGATCTCAGTGACATCTTACAAAACCAAAAGAGAGAGACTGTACTAACAACTTAGATGCTTAGATGTTTACACTGAATGAACCAAGTAGCAAAACTATTCCTCCTTGCAGCAGAAGCAAATGGAGTGGAAAGAGGCCTTCTGGCTAAGGGTAAATTCCTCCCCATGAAAACCAGAACACTTGGGAATGTTTGTGGTGAAACCAACCATTCGACATCTCTATCTTCCTTGTTATTAGGTCAGGGCCAAGAGAACAAATCTGACCAATGGTCTTCAGTGGAACTGATGCATGTGAGGTTTAGCTATCTTCCTTTTGTTCTGCCTTGGTGATTGTGGAAGTGGTATATTTTAGAAGGCAAGCCTACATTCCTAACTAAAATGAATTGTGTGAAGGAGAAGCAAGTCTTATTTCTCCAAGCTATCATGATTTGAGGATATGTCTGTTAACATGACAGAGCCTGTTCTCTCTTGACTAAACTAATCCTCCTCCCCAAACATCAAGGACCTGGTAGACTGTGAACAACAACAACAATAACAATATCAACAACAATGAAAGAATGAGATCTTTGTAGTCATGGAGTATCTAATACAACAGAGAAGACAGAAAACAAACAAGACAGAAGCAATGCCATTTGTGGCAAGAGCTATAAAGAAAATATGGGCAATAGCAAAATGCGTATTTAAATTGGTGGTCAGGGCAATCATCTCTGAAAATATGTCATTTGAGCAAATCTAAAATAATATGTCTCAGTAAAAAGTAATAGGCCTTTCACATGGTAATCTCATGCCCTTAGAACCCCAATAAGAGCAGTGTTCTTGTGAAATATACACTGGCAAGGATAAAAGGTAAAAAGTATGTCTGTTAGTCCATTAATTTTAGCTAAAGAAACTTTATTATCTTTCTATCTCCATTGTGGTTTCATTTATAAAAGTAAAGCTTTGATAGCTATCTGAAAAACATATTTATATTATTAAATACGTGTTTCTGAAATATATCAAAACTTGTTCCAAGTGGCATCCAGTTGACTTCCTCCTTATCTTCACCCTATGTGATATGTCCTGCCTGGTGAAAAATCACTAATTTGGGATTGACCTTTGACATGTCAGAATTCTAACCCCAATGGCTAGGGTGGATGGAGATAGGTATATCCTTCAGTGGGAGTAAGACATACATAAATATTCAAGCATTAACTTGGACTTTTCTCCAACTGATAATCTAAACATAACCTGAACACAACTGCACTGGACAAATTAACTTGAAAGCCATGAGGCTCTGTTGTCCTTGACTTGGGTGGCAATGTCTGACTGAGAGAGTGAAGAGATGGGCTTCATCCATATGCTCTGGGTGTATATATAATTAAAATTATGGCTATCACAGCATAGTATTATCCTTTGTCAAGTGACGGGTACACATATGAACATGTGACACAAATTCAGTTCAATAAAAGTGAACTTTGTGAGAATCTAGTGGCTTCGCAGAAAAGAGAATCGCTTGCCTTTCTACTGGCTGTCAACCTAGGAGAACATAGTGGTGTTTTGCTTCCATCTTGCTTTCGAACACTGTAGACATAAAAGAGAACAGTGCCTCTCCAAGCCCTGGATGAATCTGTCATTCATGCCAGCTTCCTCCTGGCCCTAAACCAATATGAGTTGCTTTTCTGCGACTTGTAGTGAAAAGAAATCTAATTAATATAGAGGATAAAAGTCTCCAGAGGAAAAGAAGCCAATGAACCAAGTGTCAATTATTTTGCTGATTTAAATTCTTTTCAGTGTTTGCTACAAATTTCTGGGTGCTTCAGAATGGTTTTAATAATTACCTGTGGAAGGAGCCTACATTCTCATCACTTTGCCTTCCTTAGTGGGGAACATGTATTAAGAATAGAAAATAATTGCTTCTATCTAATTATAATGCTTTATTCAAGGAATGAAATGAGGGGGGAACCAGTAATCATTTCAACAAATGAGTATGAAATAAGATATTTTAAAAACTGAGACAAAACCTACCCACTACCCCCTCACAAAACCAACAAAATTTTTACTTGAAAATTCTTTACTCAATGGGTGCTTATATGAATGTTAACTCCTTGATTCTTTAAGTCAATTTAGTTAACACTCATAGCTGTTTAATTCTTTCCCTAAAGTAATGCATTCTTGGGAATGTAATTCTAATTTTAGATGGCCCAAAGGAGAAGAAGCAGTTCAGAATTGACAAGTAAGACAAGTTCACCTTAGAAGGTTCTTAATTTACTGTTAACACCACCTCCTTGGAAGGAAGGAAGGAAGGAAGGAAGGAAGGGAAGTGGGGAGGAAAGAAAGGAAGAAATATTATTAAATGCTTTATCAAAACCTAATTGTCACTGCAATTCAAATTTATAAGGTAAATGCTGTTGCTTCATATTTACAAATGGAAATCTGAGCCTTGGAGTTAAAATTACAATTAATCTTTACTCAGTATTTTATAGATTACAGATGCTTTCCTATGGGTCTAATATGAATTGATTACTTAGTTCTCACAGCTACCTCATGAAGTAGGCAACATTAACCTAATTTCACAGATAAGGAAACAGATCCACAGTGATGACATTACTTACTCAAGTTCACATGACTCTTCTCAGGCCAAGCTTCATACCCAGGCAGCTTTGCCCCTGAATCTGTGTCAATAAACATTAAGCTATTTTGCCCCTATGAGACAAGAGACTTCTGAAGGTGTATTTTTCTCAAGGTTTCCATGTTCATTAGTAATTGTCATGTTTCTTTAATGCAGATAACAAAATTAAATCAAGCTATTTTAGCAGAAATGAATCCATTAAAGGATGTAGATAGCTCACTAAATTGACTTATTAAAAAAAAAAGCTCTGACAAAAGGAAAACTAAACTTCTGTTGGAATGGAGACACTTACATTGCATAGAAGTACCATTATTTGGAGAGAAATGTCCATGTGGGCTAAATGACAGGTGCACAACTATAGGACTGAAATTTGAACCCAGATCTAGCCAACTTCAGGGTTCATGCTGTTAATTATATTGTTCCATGCTACTTGCTGATGCCCTCATCCCACCATGATTCAGGGCGCATAGAACTTGGCGTTTACGGATCTGTCACATCTCACAACTGTTCTAATCATGATGCCAAAAGAGATAATTCTAGGTTCATGTTTGTATATGATTGGAAAGCCATTGTTTTCATGAAGAATTTCAATGGATACTTGAGGTAGAAACTTGAAGCATCTGTTCAAGTTTCCTTATTCATTCTTCCTGGTGTCTGGAACTGGCCCGGACTCAGCAGCTTTCTTTCTGTGCTTGAGTCTCTCATTTGCTTTTAAACAGGGAGGTCTAGGAGAGGAGAATTTGTACTTTCTACATTTCCATCTTTGAAGATAAGGCATTGTAAATACTCCAATAAATACTCTCAGAATAAGAGGTAGCATGGATGGGTAGCAGGGGGAAAACTTTTGTTCCTAAATTGTTTTCCAAGAAGCAACAGGTTTAATCAGGTTCGGAGGCAGTTTGTGGACAGATAGAGAACCAAAAATACTTTAGAAGATACTGTCTCATGTCCAATTTGGCTACATTTCTTCCATGGCCAAAATCATACCACAATTCACAGTGAGCCCTGATCTGTTTGCAGGGTCACCCCACACTGCCCAGTACACATGGATCTTCCTGTGTCACAAACGATTCATTAAGCAGTGATTTGTCCCGGTCTACAATCATATGAATTCAGGCCTTGAACACAATTCCTATACACCCACCGGCAAACCCCAATTCTATTTTCCCAAGCCATTTGACATCCCATGTAAGTGTAAGTCCTCCCTCCCCACAGCAAACTCACATTCCGAGTGAAGCACAAAACTTTCCTCTCCCATAATGCTTTCATGCTTCACAGTAAACCTCATTTGCCTCTCCTCCCTCCTCCCGGTGTTCCCCAGAATAACCCAGTTCTCCCTCCAACAACCATCTCACACATACAGGAAGTTCTAGTGCTCTCCCTCTCCATGGATCCTCACTTTCTGGAGCAAACCTAGTCTCCCTACCACAAAAACCATTGGATGTATCACAGTAGTATCCAATTCTATAACAGCTTCATACACCACAGCAAAGAGCTCGCCACCTCTGCCACTACTTCACACTCTGTGGACAGGACCAATCCTTTTCCTTACAACTGATCTCCTCATCCCACGATGAGCTCCAGTCCTGAATAAATTTGTACTCAGCAGTAAATACTAATCATTTTAAGCTTATTGGTTGAAATTAGATGCTACTAACTTGCTGAGATTGGCCTCCTCCTCATGAGTAGCTGGGATTCTAGACATTAGTTGTGCCCTGCCAGAAATGTAACCAATGTTTAGTCTCTAAGTCTATTTATTATAAGGATTGCCAGTGAAAGATGTATCATAAAGTACATAAAAATGTACACTGCCACACCGTTCATACCAGTGAATGCTGGAGAGAATGGAAATGATACAAATAATGCCAAAGGAAAGTGCTACAGGCATATGTAAACATAACTATAAGTGGGAAAACTTTCTATGTCATACAAGTCTCTCTTTAAGTCTTTAGCCCACTTGTTGATGGGGCAGTTGTTTCTCTGAGGATTTGTTTTAGGAGGATTTTAATTTTTTGGGTTCTAAGCATATTTTGGATATGAGGCCCTTTTGTCTGTTGAGTGGCTAGTGAAGATCTTCTCCCAGTCCGTGGGCTTTCTATTGATCTTGCTAGCTATGTCCTTTGCCATGCAGAAGCTCTGCAGTTTCATGCAATCCTATTTATCCAGGCTTTCTTTGATCTGTTGTGTTTCTGGGTCTCTATTAAGAAAATTTGAGCCTGTGCCAAGGAGACCTAGGGTTTCTCCTATTCCCTCCTGTAATGTTTTCAGAGTGTCTGCTTTGACTCCAAGGTCCTTGATCCATTTGGAGTTGATTCTGATGCAGGGTGACATATAAGGATCTAGCTTTAGCTTTCTACAGGTGTTTAACCAATTTTTCCAGCACTATTTACTGAAGTTCAGAGAAAAATAGGATAAATTCCAAAATGAGCATTCCACATTGATTGTAACTGCTCAAGTGTTACAGATACTTTGGGTCATGTGGAAGAATGGAACACAGGCAGAGGGAAGTATTTTTAGGGAGGTATTGAGTTTATGAATGAAATATCTATATCTATATCTATGTATTCATATACTTTTTTCTGAAGTGCCCTACTGCTTGTATAATAAAAAGTAGACATTATTGGGGAAAACAAAACCCTAGGGGGATCCTTTATTCCTCAATTTAAGTAGGTTTGTCACTGCATTACCTCCTTGTGTCTTCCCAGAAACCTTAGCTGATACGCCATATGACCTAGGTTCTACAAACCCAGTGGGGATTTTAAATATACATAGCCATGCTCTTTTGAATCCCACACCACAACCACACAGTGCTCTTCCCTATCTGGGAGCCAATCACCTCACCTACCTTACGTGCCACTACTGACTTAAGATCTAGCGAAGAAGGAGATCAAGAAGTATATTATTTCAGGCTCAGCGGTGGTTCACATCTACAATTCTAGCAGTCAGGAAGATCATGAATTTGAGGACAACCCACTCACATAGCACTATTCTCTTTCATTAAGAATGTAAAAAATAGTCACATTTAGTTTTTGGACCATTGCTTTCAGAATATTGGATCTTTAGGAAAAATGGCCAACAAATTTCTTCATGATTGATGGGGCTAAATCTTGTCATAGCTATCCTTTAGGGTTCTTGAAGGATTGCTTCTGAGAACTCTAGTAGATCCTCAAGCCCATATCTGTATATATCTCACCCATATATATCCCATATATAGGTGATATATCCCATTATATACAATGGGACAAATACAGCAGGAATTCTCAAATGTGCATATGTGATAAAGGAAGTGGAAAATGTGAAATGAGTCCAGAGTGAGGATAGGAAAGAATGACAGAAGGCTGACCAATCAAGGAGCACTGGACAATTAGATGGATACGTATAACTGTAACCTCCTTGAACAACCGTGAGAAGTTCAGAACATTTTAATTTAATTCTAAAAGGTACAAGGTTAGTTAACTTCATAGACATATAACTCCCAGATAATAAGGGCCAGCTGTCCTCTCATGGGGCTCTGTTTATAATTGAACCTGAAGTGGTTCCTTTTTTGTCCAGGCTCACAGCTGGGAGAGTCATGTGCCCTACCAGCCCAGACGTGATAAGCTCAAGGAAAGCAGGCATCCGGTCTCTTTTACTGATTTCATTCCCACAGGGCCCGCTTATCAAAGAACTCAGATGAACATTTCATTCAGCCCGTTGTTCCAGATAGGATTTTTTTTTCTGATTTCTTCCTTTTGTTTTCTTTCTCCCATCTTCCCCTTCCCCTTCCCCTTCCCCTTCCCCTTTCCTTTCCTTTCCTTTCCTTTCCTTTCCTTTCCTTTCCTTTCCTTTATTTCATTTTCTCCCTTTCCTTTTTACCTTTTCTTCCTCTTCTCCCTTTTCTTTCCTTTAATTTCCTTCCCTAACCTTTGCTTCTCTTTCATATCCTTTTCTTCTATTTACCCTACCACTTCCTTCTCCTCCTTCTCCTCTTGCTCCTCTTCTCTGTTTTTCTATCTTCACAGTCTCTCTGTCTCTCTTTCTCCACATGCTAATTTTATTTATTTATTTATTTATGGTCAGTCATGGGGCTTGAACTCAAGGCCTAGGCACTGTCCCTGAGCTCTTTTGCTCAAGGCTAGCACTTTACCACTTTGAGCCACAGCACCACTTCGAGTTTTCTGGTGGTTAATTGTCAATAAGAGTCTCAAGACTTCCCTTCGTGGTCTGGCTTCCATGATCCTCAGATCTCAGCCTCCTGAGCAGCTAGGATTATAGGTGTAAGTCACCAGCAGACCAGCAGTAGACCAGGTTGTCCTCAAACTCACAATCATTCTCAGCCTTCTTAGTACTGGGATTACAAGCATGAGCCACTATACCCAGCTGACAGCATTTCTAAAGCTTCACATTTGCAAATTCATCAGCTTTTGTTTCCCTGTACTCCTCTGAGGTTTACTGGACACAGGCTACTGTGTCAGAATGAAGTATGTGCTACCTGTGCTGGTCTGAAGGTATCAAAGCCTTGTCCATGGGCCCTGCTACCTGAATGACCAAAGTGACAACAGAAATAAACAAAGTGTTGTTTTCTATATGTTAAGGTACTGGAGAACTGCAGCAGATTTGCAAATCCAAGTGGGCAGAAGTGTTTTCTTTTCTTTTTTTTCCCCATTAAAATTAATTAAAAAATATTGTATTAAATTTCAGGAACTTGGTACTCAAAAAAATTTCCAGTCTTTGCATACAGATCACCACTCTGCTTTGTCTAGAACAGCAGATGTTTTTGGATTTCAAGTTCATCGCTTCTCGAAGAGGCATGTGCAAACTCACTAAACAGAGACTAGCTGGCAGAGTTGGGCAGATCTGGTCTCTTCAGATCCGTAGTGTGACATGATAGAAGCAGCTCTCAGAAAGGATGAGGATAGCAAGAGGATGCTACAGGAAGCTCATGATGAGGATGTTCCAAAGCAAGGGAAGGGCGATGTCTGTAAGTGATAAACCCAGGTGTTTGTGGCACCTTACTGGAAAGCTATGTAAATGAACGGAAACTTCCTGGCAAAAGATCTTGACTTGTTGCAACTTCACGGTCACATTAAAGTGATAAAAGGAGAGGGTTGCTCATAACAGATTCCTTTCAATCCTGGAGGCACTGTTCCTCCTGACCTTAGAGGAGCTCCGGTTTGTGAAGGCCAGCAAGGGAAGCATCTCTACTAACCAATACAGGGGCCTATGTGCACCTCTAATGGGCTTCCATTCAGGCCAGAGATCTCCATAAGGAGGTCCCACTGGAGTTCCCCAAACATCATTCACACTCAGGTCCAAGTTACTGAGCAGTGGGTCTGGTCAGCTGTGTGCCCACTAGCATTCTTGCAATTCTTTTACTAAGTTGTCAAGCTATTCACTTCTTCAACAAATTATGACAGCCAACTGCAATGGCCCAGGACTATACTAGATGTTAGCATTTCCACGGTGATCATAGTCCCAGGCTTGACCTCAATGGGCTTCATTCTGATGTGGAGAGGCAGGCATAGAGACAGAAAATGACACACCCATATGAAAACACAGCTTGGGGACTCCTCTCTCAGCCTCTGAGGGTGAAGAAGGAAGAGTCTCGTCTCTTAGAGTGAAGAGGCCAGGGAGAGGGAGAAGTTAAGATCTGGGAGAAACTATTGGCTGTGCAAACATAAGCCTAATGAAAAGGAATACATTTTAGTCACTCTACTTTAGTGGTTTATTTGATTTATTTTTGTATAAATGGGAATCGTAGTGTAGCTACCACATAGAATAGGAGTGTTTATTACTACCTTATGTGTGAATATTCTGGCCAGTTTTAAGGGCAAAAGATGGTAGTTATTATTACTGTTGAATATGCATTTGGGGGTTTTAAAGAGCCACTAATCATTTGAAAGAAGCAAATAGGCTGGGAAATAGCATTAGAAGGATCTTTACTTCCTGTGTACCACACAGTATGGCTCTGAATGAATTAAACACATAACAGAAATCATGACAGGACTAGACAAGCTGTTTTCTGGGAGGAAAGAGTGGCACTGGAACATGATAAACTATACAGGACTCTAGCCATCCACACCCAACGAGACCAAAGGAGGATACTCTAAGGAGAGCAACACAACAGCGCAATGTCTGGTCATAGAAAATAATATTGATCAAAATGAACTCTAGGAAATAGAAACAAGAGGTTTTCTTCTTCTTTTATATTGTTTTTGTTTTTTTTCTTTTGTCATATTTGTCCATTTATCTGTCTTTGGGAGGGTAAAGGGGTACGCTGAAATGAAGGGACAAATTCAGCAGTGGTATTCACTCAACACCATGTTGAAAATGAAGTATACAACTTGTGGGTGGGGATGGGAAGAAAAAACTGGGAGAGAGTGAGGGAAGGGGAGATATTGTCCAAAAAGAAATATAGTTGTAACCTAACTTGTATAACTGCAAACCCTCTGTATATCATCTTTATAATAATTATTATTATTATTATTTTGGTCCGGTCGTGGGGCCTGAGCTCTGGGCCTGGGCGCTGTCCCTCAGCTCTTCAGCTCAAGGCTAGCGCTCTACCACTTGAGCCACAGCGCCACTTCCGGCTTTTTTCTTCTTGTTTATGTGGTGCTGAGGAATC
The DNA here is from genome assembly GCF_000151885.1 of Dipodomys ordii. Lineage (NCBI taxonomy): Eukaryota > Metazoa > Chordata > Mammalia > Rodentia > Heteromyidae > Dipodomys > Dipodomys ordii. Next base: position 1,838,974 of record NW_012267298.1, on the reverse strand, counting down.
GAACCCAGGGCATCATGCATGCAAGGCAAGCGCTCTACCACTGAGCCACCTTCCCAGCCCATAATAATTATTTTTTAAAGAAGAGTCAAGTGGGAACAGAAAGAAATAGATTGGCAATGACATGACCCAAGTAATCAGAGCTCCAATGATTGATATGCTGCCTGTTATATAAACGATCAATTTAATGCTCAAGCAACTATGCAGGTGAGACACTTGTACCCATTTTATAAGCTGAGAAATGATGACTGAGAGTAATCAGCAACCTGCTGAAGATTACAAGTAAGAGAAGAAGTGGGAAATCATATCTAGAGCTTCTGCTTTTAACTATCTCTCCATTACACATCACGAAGGCATGGATCATAGGTGAGCTAGACAAATACAAGGGATGAACTGGAAACTCCCCTGCCCAGAGCATATGAAGGTATCAATATGTAGGTAACCTGGTTAAATAGTATTGGTATCTGTTGAAAGACTTTGGTAGGGGTCCATCATAAAGTGAGGAGCTGCTGGTGTGAATGAGACACTGAGATCAGGCCTTGCATTTTCAAAGCTCGGCTGACCACTTGCCAAATGTATAGTGTTGAAGAAGAAGGTGGTATGGAGGAGAAAGTTGGAGGAAAATAATGCAGAATATAATGCATATGATGCTTACCTGCCCCTGTTTCCTGGAAGGCAGAGTCACTACCCAATTATCAGCAGAGGAAATATGCCTCAGTGTGTACAGTACTTGCCATTTGGACAAACAGTGGGAACAGAGAACAAAGAACTATGATGAACTTGGCTGATAAGCAGTTTGCTAAGACTGGAGAACAAGGGGAAGCAATATCCTTGGTGACACAGCTGGTGATACAAAGGTATGGCAAATGTCTCAGTTTGCAATAATCTTTTATGGAGCACCACCCAGAGATTCTTCATCAAAATCTACGAAACTGCTGCTGAGTGACAGCGATTGTGCTGGCCCTGGAATAAAAAGGCTGGAATTTGCACCTACAATCTGTTGGTGAGGAATGATATTTTCCAAGGTGTCTAACACTTCTGAAATTTCAGTTTTCCTGAGTAAAATGGGGCAATGATACCCAGCTCATCATGGACTCAAAAGTCAACTCACATTCAGCACAGAAAATCACTTTACAAGTGATGCTGGGTGTCTCGGATGAGAATTGGCCATGCGATCATAACCATCTCGGGTCTCTGGGTTCTTGGAGCCTGTCTGGTCTTAAACCATATGCAGGAAGCAGAAGTAAGTAGCTGATGGATCTGTGAGCTCTTTCTCCTAAGCACAGAGTTGAAGAACACCAATGCTATTCAGTCTGAGGGAGTAATTGTGAGACTAGCATTGTCAACACAATGGTTGCCTGAGGACTTGTTAAAAATGTGATTTCAGGGCCACACCCTTGAGCCACTGAATCAGACTCTGGAGGTTGGACAACAGTGGCATCTGTTTTAACAAGTTTTCTAACCACTAACCTAGAAAAAATGTGATCATCTGGCAAAAGATATGAGCAAATGACTGTGCTATATGAGGGGAAAAAAACCTCTTAATGTGAAAGAAAAGGGCACTTTGCTGATGATCTGAAATTAAGTGATCTAGCACACCAAGGCACGGAACATACTCAACATAGGCTAGAAACGGTTTTACCTTTTATCCAGATGTGGGTCTCTAAAATTAATGTTCATGCAGAATGTATGAATGGGACCTTACCTTGAAATAAAGTCTCTGCAGATGTGCTCAAATTAAGATAGATGTTGAAACTGATGATGAAATTCAGTGATTGGTTCACTCATAAGGAGGGAGATTTGGAGTCACAGACAGACTGAGAAGAACATCTTGTAAAGATGGAGGTCAGGCAGAGATCAGAGTGATGCACCAGAAACTGGGAGAGAGGCACACAGACATAGCCTCAAAATCCTGAGTAGAAACACCTTGATTTTACACTTCTGGCCTCCTGAACGTTGGACCTACTTTGTGTCATAGGAAGCTGACAACCCCCTTTAAAAGCAAACATATGTCAATATTGAAATCCCATGGTTGTTCCAGTTTCCCCCCAGGTCCTTAGACTCCAGGTCTTCTAAATATCAACTCATAAGCCAAGTTGTTCATGATTATGTCCCATCTGCATATTTATAGCTCAGATATTACAGATTAGATATACAGATTAAGGTAACTAAGTGTCTCTTGGAAAGAGGATATAGGATGATGGATAAGCCATAGGCTTTGGGACGGATTGGTGGCTAGTGTGACCCCTGGAAAGAGTGATTCAGTTAACTACTTGGGCCTCAGTTTGATTCTTTGTGACATGAGGGTATCAGTAAGCACTGTCCTTGTAATATGGTATGAGTCTACAAGGTAACAGTGGTTAAGCACTTACGAGAGTGGCTGGCATGTAGTAAAGCATGAAAAGGTGTTACTATGTTTATATTAGTCCTTTAGCAGTTACTGACAACTACTTCAACTCCACTTGCTTATCTCTAATTAACTTACCAGAGCTGTAGCGCTGTCCAGGGCTTCTCATTGCATTTCTTCTAGCTGCTAAGATTCTATAGGTTGAAATAGCCTTTGACACACTGTCACTCCCTTTGCTTATAATCTATCCCACATCCCGTGGTTTATACAACTGGCACATGCATTTCAAATCCATCTACTTCTCTCTTTCCTGGTAGCTTGAGTTCCCTTGCTTCTCACCGGAATGACAGCAGGAACATACATATTGATCTCCCTGAATCACTCTTGTCCTGCTTGATTACATGTTCTGCCATGGAGCCAAGAGAACCTTCCAGAGAAAAATGTAAATCAGGTGCATGCTATTCTACAGATACTTGTTGATTGAATGGACAGAGTAAGTTTTCTGGAATACCCTGGTGTAATCTAAAAGAAATTATTCAATAAGAGAGAGCAACCTTTCCTTTCTTATTAGATTCTAACATTTAGTATTGAGGTTCAGTAGGCTCCAAGAAGGTATTTGCTTAATGAGTGAACAAAGTAAAGAACAGCAGCAAGAATGAAGGTGTCTGGCTTCAGGGTTTCCAATTACATCATTTCCTCCTGGGTTTCTACTGTACTATAAGCAGGAAAGGGAAGAGAACACTCCAGCTACTCTACTTCAGTAGAGACCTCACCTAAGTCCCAGCATTCATAGCTGCACGCTCAATGTGCCTCATTCCTCCCCTCCTTTAGACACCCAGATCTACCTTACTCACCAAACACATCCCCGTATATTGCACAGTCCATCTCATCTTCACCTCTTCCTTACCCTCATACCTTTTCATTGTGTACTAACAATTTCAGTCAATAGAAAAATTCCTCTCCATTCTATTCCCTTTTTAATTTTTTGCTCTAATCAGAGCAAAAGCTGAGGACTCTCCTCTTCATAAGTCCCCCTACTTTTTAAGAAAAGTTTTCATTTTATTTTTTAACATTATCTTTAAGTAGTTGTACAAAGGAGTTGCCATTTAACAAAGCAGTTTATGAATGCAATAAATCTTGATCAGTGTCGCCTCTTTCAACATTCTCATCCATCTCTCACTTACCTACTCCTCTCCTTTGCTCCTGTCAATATTTTAAAGGACATATGTTGGATTCTGGATTGCATTCTCCACTCTCCTCTTCATTTGGCCCTTCGAATTTTCATTTTTGCAGCCCTCCTCCATTAGCATGGAGTTGGATCTGTGTTCCCTTATCTCCTTATTATATCATCTGGACTCATCTTTTTATTATTTTATTTTATTACTGTCAAGGTGATGTACAGAGGGGTTACAGTTACATAAGTAAGGCAGTAAGTAAATTTAAATTTCTTGTCAAACTTGTTACCCCTTCCATCATTTTTCTCCAACTTTCCCTTCCCCCATTTCCACCCAAGTGAATATCACGGTTGCATTGGTTCCCCTTTGTCCTTTGTCTCACCATTCTGTTGTTTCCCTTCCCTTCCCTAATTCAGACAAATGTATATACAATACCAGGGTACCAAAGTCAAATACAGTGACAACAGGAAAGAACATATAAAAAAACAATAAATCATATAGTACATTAAAAACAACTACAACAGAGAAAAAACCTCTTGTGTCCATGTCTTGGAGTTCATTTTTCTTAGCATCATCTTATATGGTCATATGTACATAGCTATTGCGCTATTCTGCTCATCTGCTAAGATTATCCTAGATGTAGTCTAATTATTGCAAATAAGGGAAACCCTGGGACCTATATTTCTTTGGGTCTGGCTTACGTAACTTAATATGATTTTTTTCCAAGTCTTCCTATTTTCTTACAAATGGGGCAGTGTCATTCTTTCTGATGGAAACATAAAATTCCATTGTGTTTATATACTACATTTCTAGATCCATTCATCTACTGAGGGGCATCTGGGTTGGTTCCATGTCTTAGCTATGGCGAATAATGCTGCAATGAACATGGTTGTGCTGATAGCTTTAGTGTGGCCTTGCTTGTGAACTCTGTCATTTTCAGTGGGAACTTATTTTGAAGATGATGTCATTAATCACCCTTCTTATTTCAGGTGTGTCATCCGGGATTCATATCTAGTACATGTTTTTTTAATCTAATTACCGTTCCTATTATAAATTGTGTTTTCATTTTAATAAAGACTACCATTTCAGTAATCTGGTCTCTGAGCTCCTTTACCTCTTCCTTGTGCATCTCAGGTCTTGGTATTAAACTAATCTTTGCAATCATCATACTCACCTCATCTTCTCCTTTATACTTTCTAACTTTCTTTCCAACTCACTCCTAATACCTTGACTCCAAAAAAAGTTTGACTGCATTGTGACTTGAAAATCTGCCCTCTTGATTCTCATTTCACCATGAAAGCAAGAATAAGAAGACAGTTTTGTGATAATGCCCCCACACTTACATTGCACGTGACTGCATCATGTATTCAACTTTCTCCCAGTTAGTGTGGACAAGTGATCTGTGTCTACATCCAAAGCCAATCTCCGTGGCCTACTCAAAGAGGTTTCCCTGGGAAAAAACTTTTATCTCCCACAAAGATGTTTTTATTAGCAAATGAAGAGGGTATATAATTCCTCCCATCTTTAAAACTCCTCACCCCAGCCACTGCCACATTTCCCTTGATACCCCCTTAGTAAAATTGTTTCAAAGATAGATGTATTCTCAGTATTTGCCTGTCTCAATATCTGTAAGGAAACTCATTCTGTTCTTTGCAACATGTCTCTTGATGACATCTCCACAGACCTGCTTATTACACATCTTGTTCCTAATCTTAATTCACTAATTTGCTGCATCTGACCAAATGACCACACCCTCTGCATTGAAAAGATGTTTTAAAAAATTTCTGGAGGTGGGAGGGAAGGGATGGTAGGGGAAAAACAAAAGAGGAGGCAAAATTGTTGGATAAGAAATGTACTTATGGGCTGGGAAGGTGGTTCAGTGGTAGAGCGCTTTCCTTGTGTGCATGAGGCCCTGGATTCAATTCCTCAGCACCACATAAGCAAAAAGAAAAAAGCCAGAAGTGGTGCTGTGGCTTAAGTGGTAGAGCGCTAGCCTTGAGCTGAAGAGCTGAGGGACAGCGCCCAGGCCCAGAGTTCAGACCCCATGACCGGACCTCTCTCCCCACCACACACACAAAGAAATGTACTCATTACCTTGCATATGTAACTGTAACCCCTCTGTACAGTATTTTCACAATAAAAATATTTTAAAATTTCTTCTGGATTATATCCCCATCTTCTCAGCTATCTGTTTCAGCTTAATCTCCTCCCATCTTTTCTTCTCACCTCCCTGATCCTACACTTGTATGCTCTAGTGTTCTGTTCTCAAACGGCGCCCTTCTCCATCTTCAGGTAGTCTTAAAATCTTAAGGCCATCTATAACAGATGACCTTGAAATCAATAAATCTATGTCTTCCCTAAAATTTCCACACTATATCCACCAAGCAGTCTGACATTTCCACCTGGTTATCTAATAGGGTTTACCCAGAATGATCTTTCCTACCTTGGTAAAGGGCAACTTAATCTTTCTATTTGACACCAAACTCCTAACACTTCTCTTTTAGTCACACCCCAGACTTAATTTGGTTAATGTATTAGTAAACACTATTGGTCCTGTCATCAAAATATGCCTGAATCCTCTGACTCCATGTCTAGTGACACTACTGTGGCCCAAGTCCATATCATTTCTTTTTCAGTTTGTTTCAACATCAGGATCTCTCAGCTTCTGTCTCAAGGCATTTAGTTCCAACAGCACAGCTAACTGACTTTTTAAAAATGTAAATCCTATGATGTAACAATCAGTTCAAACATTTTATTTTATTCTTGACAAATATCTGAATCTCTGTAAGAGACTTCCAGTATTTCTCTAACTTTGTGCTCCTGTTCTCTTGCTCTTTGTACTCTAGTTACCTTGGCTTCCTTTGCTCCTGAGATAAGTCTACAACATCCGCCTCAAGATTTCCTTACTTCGTGTTTCCTCTGCTTAGCATATACTTCTCTCCCATGACTCCAACTTTTGTTAGGTTATTGTTCAAATGTTACTGTCTCAGAAATGCCTTCCTTTACATTATTCTAACATGATATGGCTCATCCAAGAAGGAATTGCATTTTTCTTTACCTACTGCTATGGTTGGTATGTATACCCCAAAGTTCATGTGTTAGAAACTTATTCCATAATGAAACAAAGGGAAGAGTTGAGTCATGTAAGAAAAAGGGTGATCATAAATGAAGGGCTCAATGGATTAATGTATTTATCATAGAAGTCAATAAGTTATCAGAAAGTATAAAGGTGATAAAAGTGAATTCTGCTCCCTCTTGCTACTTTTCTCTTCCCCTTATACCTAAGATCATGGGATTATGGAATGAGTGAGAATCTTATATCTGATGCAGAAAAGTTTCTGCAGTAGGAAGGGCATGACTCTGAAATCCACTTTTTTTTTTTTAGGGCTAGATTCTTTTTTTTTATATTTTATTTTATTTTTGTGAACATACTTACAATTACATGGGCAGGATAATGCGTACATTTCTTATCAAGCATTGCAGCCTCCGCCTTTGTTTACCCTTCACATCCCTTCCCAGCCTCCCCCCCC
>NW_012267298.1:1816627-1830055 GCF_000151885.1 Dipodomys ordii | reverse complement strand
TTTTCTCATTGTTGGCATACAGAAAAGTCATTGATTTTGGGGGGTTAATTTTATACCCTGCTACTTTGCCAAAGTTTTGAATCAGCTTGAGTAATTTGGAAGTGGAGTCTATGGGATTCTTTAAATACAAGATCATGTCATCTGAGATCCACTTTTGAGGTGGAAAACTGGAAACAAATGGGACACTCAGGATATTTGAGTCCCTGGTTGCCCTTTGATATGAAATGCCATGATAGGGTGGAATTAAATCTAACATAGGAGAATTTGACCATATCAGAAGTTAGTCCTTGCGTCCTTGACAAGGAAAGCTTAGGGAATCTGCAAGCCTCCCAGAGACGCTTCATAGCACGATATTAGGATTCAATGTCCCAAGGGATCCTTGGGGAAGCAAAGAGAGGATAACACTGCCTCTCATACGTCACTACCCAGAAAGGGAGGACTATATCACCTTTTGGCCTTTGGCTTCCAGAAGCTGAAATTGGAGCTCTGCAAAAATGTTGACCTGGGGTCTGGACACAGCAATATCCATAGTTGCTGGTAGAGGCTGGCAATAGGACCACTGGGATCCAAGAACATTGGCCTGTGAAGGAAGTCTGAAGAAAAAGCCATCATAACACTGGATTCTCCCCATCACCGTGTACTTCTGGAGCCAATGTCATGGCTTATGAATGATTCCATGGCAGTTGGAGGCCTAGTAGACCTTAAGAGACTTTAAGGTACTTTTTCTGACTTTCTTGGAAGCATACCACTGCCATGAAAAATAACCTGTGCTTGCCTCCAGGAGGATGTGAAAACAGCTGGAACTGAGTTCTGTCATTTCAGCTGAGCACATTATAGACTACACAGTTTTCAACTGACCCTCAACTATATGAACGAATGTGAGCAGGATTCCCAGAACTCACCCTCCAATGTGTAGCTGTCAGTATGTGCATGTGAGCCCAGCAGAGACCAGAAAGACTGCCCAACTACTCTGTAGGCTGGTGAGCAATATAAATGCTCACTGTTTTAAGCACTGAAGTTTGGAATGGTTTGTTATACGGTTGTTACCAATGAATACACCCTGGATATTGGGTGAAGATCAGCAGGTTGGTTTAGCTCCTCTTAGCTCAGGATACCTCATCTGTAAAATTCTGACACTCTGTGTCAAACCTGATACATTTCTTGGGATTCAATGTAATTGTGCATATTAAGTTATTCACTTAGTGTACAGCATGTAATTAACATTCGAAAATATTCTCTCTCCATTACTAGTATTTTTGTGAGTGAAGTGAGGAAATAAAGCTATCATTTAGAATAAATTCCATACGACATGCTTTCATTCACACATCAAAAAGGCGGAATAGTTATTTGCTTTATCTTTTTGGATTGATGTGTTTATTTTGAGCGAAATCATTTCCTTTACAGTTCTGTGTACTGGGCACTTGTCCAAACCAACACAAAGAATTTCATATGACAACACCCTCTCACCTACTTCTTCATGGCAGCCACACACTTGCTTTGTTGTACACATTCTCTTGTGAAAGCCCTTTCTTTGCCTGGGTGTTGTAGGTGTTGAAATTTCACTGGTCAGGACTAAGGAAATACCTTGCTTTTGTAACCTCAAACCCTTCTGAAGCCCAAGAAGAATAGCACAGCCAAAGAAGGTCAAGAAGGTGTCACAACAAATCCAAAAGCTGAATCTCTTACTTTCAAAACTCTACACAAATATCCTTTACAGAGATCAGAGATATATTGTCTTTATTCATACTTTCCAGAGCCAAAGGAAGAGCTTAAAGTCTCTTTTGTTCTGCAAGGGTGAAGGTATCACAAGTCAAGCACACAATGATTTGACTCACCAATAAAGATTGCAGGGCCTACATGCGGATCCATCAACTGAACCTATCATCTTAAAGACTTCTAATACTGAAGGTCTTACTATCTCCTGCAACAACCTGGGAGACAGGTTTTCAAGTACAATGAATTATTTATTTGGGAGACCATCCCAGTATGTAAGAGAGGGACACAGAGAACTGGCAGAGAGGATGGAAGGAAATCAATGTAAGGTAGATTTCTATTCAAGCTGTTGCTTCAGCTAATTGGATCTTAATGCTGCTAGGAAAACTGTAGGAACCAAAACTCTCAGCATGTATACCTCAGGATTATTCAACCCAGGGAGAGAAGGAGGTGAGGTATTTAACTGTCAGGTTGTAGAAATAATATGGGTTGATTCTTTTACTAAGAAGAATTCATTTCCATGAGCACTTCATGTGGTACTGGCAATGACCTGCATCACTTGAGCCTTTTGGGAAAAGAGACTGATGTTGGGGGTTGGATTCATATCACTGACAGGAAGCAGCTGAGGATTATGCATTGGACTCTGACAGAGTGCCTCTGGGTGTAACAATGTTTTCTCTACTGTAGATAGCATGTGCCATACCTGTCCTCCAAAGCATCTTTCATTTCTGTTATTCCCTCCTTTGGAAAAATTCTCCCTTTCTTTTTTCCTAGGTAGGATTTGAAAGGAATTGATCCCAACTCCTTCTAGCTGATCTACTAGCCTCAGGTTCAGTACCTTACCCAGTCCTGGTCAATAATTATAAAGCATCTGATTGGTATACCAATTTGTAGGTAAGTCTAAATAAGTAAGTTTATTCCAAGGCCAAAATGAGATTTTTCTGGAGTAATTAGGAAAGGGAAAATATTCTGTCTGCTCAGGGGTTATTAAACTGGGTGGGTGTGAGTCTCGATGTTCTCATTAAATCATCTCTGTCTAGTTATCAAATACTAAAAATAATGCCAATAGAAGAAAATAATTTACCCATCCCATTTGAATATCTTTATCCAACTAATTGTCTTTGAACTTTGGACCACAATGATTTTGAATTGGCCCTGCTGGTATATCTATGTTACATTTCCATCTATCTGTTTTGTAAATTAGTTGAATTTGACTTAGGACAGCTAAAAAAATGACATCAAGGTCAAACTTTATCTGTCATCCATCCCACAAAGTCAGAGAGCTAGGTGATATAAGCAGCATGTGCTTATGAAGTAATTGAAAATGGGAAAAACCTGATGCTTCTATAAAGAAGACATGGAAATGACTAACAGGTATATGAAAAACCTTGCCAGCCTCAGGAAAGTGCAAATCAAAACTACAACAAACTATTGCCTTATATTAAATGAGCAGAATGACTCATATCATGTATGTGTGAGTGTGAGTTTGTGTATTTTTATATATTTATGTATGTGTATTTGATACCTTCTTCTATTGGCATCCTTTTCAGTGTTTGGAGACCCTCAGAAAAGAGTAGAGGAGGAGGGAGAGGGAGAGAGAGAGAGAACGAGGAAGGGGGGGAGGGAGAGAAAGAGAGAACGAGGAAGGGGGAGAGGGAGAGAGAGTATTGGCAAGCATGTGGAGAAATTAGAATTCATACTACAATTAAAGAGAATGATTATAAAAATAACAGTTCAACCACCATGGAAAACAGTATGGGTTTTATTAGAAGACTGGAAATAGAACTACCATATGATCCAGTAATCTCACTTTTTCATATTTGTGGGAAAAATTGAACTCAGGATGTCAGAGAGATAGTAACATGCCCATGTCTATTTCAGCACACCCCACACAGGTGAAGTTGTGGGAACAACTCAAACATCCACTGATAGAAGAATAACTGAAGAAAGCATGATATACAGAATAGTCTTGAACGAAAGTTTGCAACATGTGCCAACATGGCTAAACCTTGAAGACATTATACTCAGAGAAATAAGCCAAAACAGAGTGACAAATACGGAATTATCCCATGGATCTGAAATACATGAAGCAGCCCCATTCATAGACTCCAAGATTCTGCTGATAGATTGGAGGGGCTGAGGAGAGCAGAAGTGGATAACTGGTCTATAGGTATCTATTTTTAGTTAATTAAGATGAATAATCTCTAGACAGTAGTCAAATGACATTGTACCTGTAGGTCATAATTTTTCAATCTCACCAAGATGATAAAGATGAAGTAAGGTATTTGAAATGATAAAAATTAGCGAGAAGATGGGATGTGTATAGCCAAATATCTCTTCTAGCATGATTTGAGGTTTCAGGTCATCTCATTGGCTGCTGTCATCTGAGTTAGTCTATCTGAAATCTATGTTTTCTAAAAGTCTTCTCAGGCTTGCATACCAGTGGCTTACTCTATTGGGAAAAATGATGATTTGTTCCTAATAAAAGCACAAATTACTCTGAAGCTTATGCAGAACTGCCAGGACCCAAGGGCTCTATTTCCCTACCCGTAGGGCAAACTTGAAAAACTTACCTAATACTCTGGTGGAATCTGTACAAAACAAAGGCTTAGAACAGTTGCGAGACCTGGAAACCTAGAGTAATGATGCACAGGGCTGACTTTTCACTTCAAAACAAGTCAGGTTTCTAATTGTATAATCTATGGCACTTTTTGGCTCAAAGAGTATATTTGGAAAGATGTCCTTTCTATACTATGTATTCTGTCCTTTAAACTATTGCTAAATGGTTGCTTGCAATTATTATTATTTTTCTGTGCTTAGTAAATTTTTAGTAAAAAGTCTCCTATTGTTTAATCTGTGTTTGAGTTTCCTAAGAAATAGACGTAGAGATGAAGATTTGTGTGCAAGAAATTCACTGAGTAGTGTCCTCAGGAGGAAAGCAAGATTAACTAAAACAAGATTGGACAGAGGAAGAAGTGGGACCGCCATGCAGGTGTAGCTGGAGTCTCAGCCCATCCCAGAGGAGCTCTGAAACAGCACTGCACTGAAGATTTTTGCTGGCTGAAAGCAAGTGGGCCTCGTGTTTGTACATTCACATTGACTCATCCTTATGTCACTGATGTCAAAGTGAGAGTTTACCCCGGAGCAAACATGCTGCCTTCTTACAAGGATAAAGCTAGTCAGCCAATATTCCCAACAACCTGGGAAATCAGGGCCTTGATTCCAAAGAAGGGTCTGGATTATACATCATAGCACCTCTATGTCCCAGTTCAAGAAAGAATCACACACACACACACACACACACACACACACACACACACATTATATATGTCATTTAGCCAACTCACACAACAAGAAGAAAACTTAAACAAAGGAAACAAGCATTGTGTGATACTTAGAATTAAGCAAAGCAAAATAATCTAGAAACAGCTTGGGATCAGATAGACGTGCAATTCCATTCTGAATATCCTGAATTTTGGTGCAATCTTAGGAGAAAATTCTCCAAAGACTTAGCTTCTTTAGACATTAGTTTTTCACTTGAAAAAGGATGATATCAGTAATAATATTGGCTGCATGATATATTTGAATGATGGAATAAGAAAAGGCACTTGGTGAATTATGCCAAACACCTGATGGATTTCCCCTGTCTTTTGGCCCAGTCTGTCCTTGAGCTCATGATCCTCCTACCTCTTGAGTAGCTAGGATTACAAGTGTGTGTCACCATGCCGGGCAGTCCAGCTGGTGCAAAACAATCTTCTGAAGTTTCTATTGGGTGATTGGAGAAGTGATCCTCCTATAGTGTACAGTGAAGTGTTCATCAAGTTCCTGGTGGTATTCTTTCTGGAACATTCACAGTCTAGTCTAGTCATGGAAGGTAAGGCTGGTCTGTCCTGGAAGGAAATTCACTGAGGCCAGAGCTTATCATTTATCTCTAGTGCCTAGTCTATAGACCAATGAGACCCATCGCTTGTCTATTTTTTTTTTTGGTTGGGGTTCTTTTTTGTTTTGTTTTTTTTGGCCTTTAAAAACCAAACGGAACCATTGATTTTTGAGTTTGGACTCAGCTAAAGAGCAATTAACAAAAAATGGCAAGTGGAAATAAAATGTTCTAGGAGTCATTTAGGAATGCCAAGTATTTACCGAAAAGTAACTAAAATGGGAGAGTACCTGATTTACGAGCTTCTGTGAGGGAAGGAAGTTTCCTTGAACATTTACCTGGTTCTGGTTCATGTCCATATTTCCTGAGATGTCTACAATAATCCAGGCATGCATATAGGACTTTATACTTCCCATTTCTAGTATTTTTCATTGTATTATCAAGCAAAGAGTTGAAGAAACTGAGGTACAAGCAGATTAAAAACCTGTCCCAGATTGCTTTTTGTTGGTGAGAAGAGTATAGATAAAAGATGGAGGGTTCATAGGTAGGGTTCAATGTAGGGTTCATAGATGGTGCCATTGTGTTTAACTGGTAACTGTGTCTAGAATACTTACAAACTCTATTTGCTACTCTGTGAAATGAGATGGTAATGTTGTACCACAGATGTAGGTTAAGCATTCATTTAAATATTAAATGTGATTTAAATGTAATTAAGCAGAAGTAGACTCATGACTCAAGTAGAGAAACAGCCTTGAGTGGAAAAAGCCAAGTGAGAGCATGAAGCCCTGAATTCAAGCTCTAGTATACACACATGCACACACAAATAAATGCAATTAAGCATCTAGAGAAATGTGTAAGCTAGAATTTAACCTGTCTCCTGAGTCCTAACTCAACACTACTTTTTCAAATGAGCCAGCGTTATTAACCTCGAGTCACCACTGCAAGTTTATCAGAGAAATGGTAGATTCACTATACTCTAGTCTATAGATACAGAAGCTATAGATTTCATCCTTGAGTTCCCTATGAAAGTCTCTGTCACTTTTTGCCCCTTGTTGAGTAGGACTGAAGAAGACCCACATGGAATGTGTTGTGCTTTTTCACACTGACTTCCTCTTGCTGTGCAGTGGTCTCATATGTAACTTGATGTGACACTTTAAAAACTCATGAAACGCACAGTGATTAGAGACTGTGACCTTGAGTAAGACATGATCCAAGCTGTCGAGAGAGCCATGTCCTCCGAGACATCAAAAGCAAGGCACACCTACTTCTCTAAACATCTGCCAAATGAAGTCTGCTGTACAAACTCCAACAAATACAAAACTAGCTAAATATCAAGACAGTGATTGTGTATGGAAGATTCTGAAGTTCCCAGATGCACCATGTCAAAGAACTGACAACATAAACATGATAAACTTCCTATAAATAGATCCTAGCTCTTTATCATGATAAGTCTCTAGTGCACACTTTTTTCAAGAGAAGAAACAATGTAATTTTTATGCCAGTGTTTCCTGTATTCTCAAATAAACTATGGAAACTGTCTATCTGTTGTACAACCAAAGCACTTGGGTAGGATAGAGAAATATGGTTATTAAGTCCTGGTTCTTTGCCAGGTTCTGCATCCAATTCTTTAGAATGATAATTTTATTCATTCTTTGAAATGATTCTTAAATGATAGTTATTAGCATCATCCCCAATGACAGATTGGAAAATAAGCCAGAGATAGCCAAACGAACTGTTCAAGGATATATATTTGATAAATGGTAGAACCACAATTTATGTCTGGATGTTTCTTATACTCCTTTGTCTTTCATTGAATACAATATTTATCCCAAATTAACAGTATGTGATTCTATATGTGTTGTCATGTTATCATGTTTAAAACAATGTTTTATATAAGACAGAATTTCATGGGTAGGCACAGATGAACATAGAATTATAAGAAAGACATAGAGATGCATGCCTATAATTCCAGCACTTAAGAGGCTAGAGTAGGAGGATCTCAAGTTCAAGGGTACCCTATGCTTCAAAATTGAACAAACAAATCAGAATAAGGTTTATTCTTAGGTCCTAGATCTCAGATCATTAGTCTGTTTCTCTTGTGTCACTTAACTGTTCAGGTAGAGACAAAAAAAGAGTAAATATCATAGGCATAAATTTAAATGTTTTAAGAAGCTTTATATAACTTTATTTGTTGGGTCCTTGTGGTACACACTTCTGTTAGTTTTACAAACTCAGAAGATGAAGAAGTTTATGAAACGCATTGCTGTGACTCAGTCTCAAGATTGGGAGATTTCTTGTCCCATCATTCCTGTGTTTCCACTTTACAATCACAGGAATATTTTATAATCTGTAAAACCTGGATGCGAACCCCAGATGTTCAGACTCAACTGACAGAGGACATTTATATCTTTCACAAGCTGTTCATCAGTTCTCTGCGCCCAGAGCTAGAAAGCCCTGTTCTGAAATAAACCATCTTTGAATTCTGCTGCATAGAAACTTTGTTTTTTAAGACAACCAGAACTGAGTAGATACGTATTCCGAATTGACTTCTGGAAACCAAATTGAAGTTCTAAGATGAATTGGACATATAAGACAATTAGTTAAATGATTTACAATGTCTTTTTTGCAGCGACTCCGCAACCCAGGTGTTACTGTAATAAGGTATGTCATGGGATTCCACTTCGCTTTGACCCAGTCTTTTGATTGGTGAAGCTTGCATGCTTGCCATTGTTGGTATGATTTGTGAGCAAATACCAGGAACTTGTTAGAAACGTAAAATCGCGGTGCCTCTGGACCTAATTCCAATATCAAAATGTACGTTTTTAGCAAGATTTGTAGGTGATTCCCATTTACATTGAAAGTTGAGAACTGCAAGTCTAGAGCTGTGTCTGGAAATAATTCCACGTTCATGTCAAGGCAATGACTGACTAGACAAAGTGGTCTCTTAGACAGGTACCATGTGACCAACTTGACTAAATAGTATCATAGATCAGTACCGTGTGAATCAGGAATTTATCATGTGAGCTTCATATCACCATCCAGAAGACACAAGACATGAATAATAGGGCAATAATAAGTTCTCAGCCCTTTTTTTTTTTTTTACTAAACAATGGTGATCTCCTTAAGCAACATGCCAAAGGGGACTATGTGGTTTGATCCTGTCACTTTTTGTGTGTCCAGAATTTCTCCCATTGTGCAATTCCTATACTATATTGCTTTACAATTACTTCGTACAAAATACCAGACTGTTGAGAATGGCTTGCTTGTTGAACATTTCAATGACATTTCAATTTGGAAAACTTCTGAACTTCGATATGATTTAGGATTAAGTATAACATTTTTAGTCTGCACCCTACGGCCACTGGTTTTCTAGTACACATGGTAGGATTTATGATGAGATATGTGTGTGTGTGTGTGTGTGTGTGTGTATGTGTGTTTTAACTTCCTTTCATTCTTTGCTATGGAGGTTTAGACTACCATTCTGCCATATTTGGTAACTTCCAGACTGCCATCAGAGGAAATAGTACTCTAAATAACAAGACAGATTCTAGAACATACATTATATGACTTATCATGTGGCTGAGAGGAATTGACCCTGTAGATCATAGATATATTAATTTGTTGTTTCAGTTATGTCAGATGACGTAGACTGTGGTTCATTAAAGTTTAAAGCAGTAAATGAAAGTATTCTCTGTTCTCATCTGTCACTAAGGAAACATCAAAATGATGTTCTAGTACAATGGATTATATGCATATCAGAAAACTTCAATACATTAATAACTGATATTCTCCATTCTGATCATTTATCACACTAATAGTTGCTGTGAATATGAGAAAACCTGAGCAATAATTAGTGTAATCAACCAATACTTGTTTTTTAAGTCACATTACAGTAAGTTAACCAAGGTATGAGTTAGACTTCTAGAATGAACATATAGTATGTCAGTGTGTTCCAGTTGAAAGAGCCTCAGAGATGATTTATACTGCCTTTGGCTTCACTGTCTCTTTGTTCATTCCAGATCATTATCAATGATCTCTCATTTAAGAAATGGCAAGCAACAGATCTGGTGATACAGTTTATTGGTGGTTTTTTACAACTGTAGTCAGCCTTAGCTTGTTTTTGGTTATTTTTTATGTTTTCCTCTATAAGAAAAACTATATACAAGGACCTCTTCCTAATGACATGCCATTGTTTAAAAATTATAAATGTTCCTATAACAATATGCTAGTATTATGTAATCCCAGTATTCCCAACTAGCCAATGTTACCCAATCTTTTTTTAAGCATATATCATCTGTAGAAGGAGTGGTTTCTTGTGACATTTTTATACATGCAAGCAATGTATCCCATCACAAAACTTCCCCCTCCATCTTTCACAGTTATCATCCCTTTCTCTTCCAAAGCAACTTCAACATATTTCATACACACACATACACACATATAAACATGTACATATATGTATTTAAAGTAGTTCAATCATGTTCATCCTCATTCACCTTCATAGTTCAATCATGTTCATCCTCATTCACCTTCACTGTTAGCCCTCCCACTCCCTCCTGGGACTTGTTCTCCACCACAGATAATCTTTGTAAATTTTAAATAAAATCAGTGACTATTTATTGCAGGCAAAGAATACATTTTTTTGGACAGTGTCACCTGTTCCCTCATTTTCTCCCAGTTTTTTCCCTCCCGACCTCCCTCCCCTACAAGTTGTATGGTTCATTTTCAACACAGTGTCTAGTGAGTATCACTGCTGCATTAGTTTACCCTTTGTTCCCCCAGTTCTGTGCACTAAGTGTACTTTAGATATGAGGCCCTTGTCTGATGCATAGCTGGTAGAAATCTCCCATTCTGTGGGGTTTCTATTTATCCTGTTATCTATGCCCTTTGCCATTCAGAAACTCTTCAGTTTGATGCAGTCTCATTTATCCAGTCTTTCTTTGATTTGTTGTGATTCTAGATCTTTACTTAGTGTTTCGCCTACCCCTACCTATAATATTTTCATGGTGTCTGGCCTTGAGGTTTTTGATCCATTTTGAATTGATTCTGGTGTGGGGTGAGCTATCAAGATCTAGCTTCAGTTTTCTACATGTGGATAGCCAGTTCTGTCAGCATCATTTGTTGAAGAGGTTGTCTTTCCTTCCAACCTGTGCTTTTGGCTCCCTTATTAAATATTAGTTGGCTATAGGTCTATGAGTTCATTTCTGGGTCTTCTATTCTTTTGCATTGGTCCTCAGGCCTGTTCTTGTGCTGGTACCAAGCTGTTTTTATTTTTTATTTTGGGTCCGGTCGTAAGGCCTGAACTCTGGGCCTTGGCACTGTCCCTCAGCTCTTGAGCTCAAGGCTAGCACTCTACCTCTTGAGCCACAGTGCCACTTCTGGCTTTTTTCTTTTTGCTTCTGTGGTGCTGAGGAATCGAACCCAGGGCCTCATGCATGCAAGGCAAGCACTCTACCACTGAGCCACCTTCCCAGCCCCCACTGTTTTTATTATTATGGCTTTGTGATAGAGTTTGAAGTTTGACATTAATATTCCTCTAACACTGTTCTTCTTGCAAAGGAGTGTTTTTGCTGTTTGTGATCTTTGATTATTCCATTTGAATTTTTGGATTGCTTTCTCTATTTCTTTGAGGAAAGTTGTTGGGAATTTGATGGGTATTGCATTGAATTTGTAGGTTGCACTGGGCAGTAGTGCCATTTTTATGATGTTAATGCTTCCCATCCAAGAGCATGAGAAGCCTATGAGTTCCATGGTCTGAATTGTTCCTATTTTTATAGATGCTTTTTGATGAACAATCCAGAACAGTAACAAATAATAAATCTGTGTGTTGGAAATTTTACTGGTCTTCTGGTAAAGTGTAAAAATGAATATTTTCATACTGTGAATGTTGATGAATATTTGTAACAGCAGCACTAAAGACAGTACTAGTCATGACAGGAAAGCAAATATTTGTTCATTGACTAAATATAAGTTATCATGGTATTGATTTTTCTCAAATGTATATTTAGTACTAAGCACATTGTCTTCTATGACATCAAACCATAAAATACTACTAAGTCAACCAGTCTTGCTTGGTGATACATGTTGTATGGGAGGATCTTCTTGTTTGCTCTACCATGCTATTATTGTTATTATTATTATTAAATTTTATTTTGTTATAAATATACTATCTAGAGGGGTTATAGTTATATGAGTCAGGTAATGAGTATGTTTGTTGTATATTGTTATCCCCTTACCATGTTATTATTTAGAACATCTACCCTTCATTCATTCCTCCCCAGAGAAGAAGTAATCAACATGAGTTGAAAGTTTGAAAGAATATCCCAAATACAACATAACCTAATTAGTTAGTCCCTCAACCTAGGCCTACAAGTAGCTTGCTAATAGGTTACATGTACTGGATATTTTTCTTGGCTGTACAATAAATTTTTTGAAAAGATGCTGACTGAGATTCTCCAGATTACCTAGGCTTGGTGAGCCTGTCAAATTCTGGGGCTTAGATTAGGAAATGTATATGCCAGTAGGTATAAATTATTCTACAAATTTGTCTTTTCTAGAACTAAGATACTATTGTCCTCTTAATTGCCTACAACTATACAGATGGGAGATCTCAAATGGCTGAGATTCAAATTCCTTCTCTGTCATCTGCTACCCTAGAGTTGTTAGGATTAAATGAAGCATTACAATAATATCATGGATAAGGTAAGTACTCTGTATGCATATTGGATATCAATGTTGTCTTTTTCTTTCATTGGTCAGATAGTTCAGAGCACAGACCTGGGAAAAGGTGTCCTGTGCTGCTCCATCATTCCCCAAGGACAGAATTTTCAAGAGTAACTTTTCCAGTTTCAAATAGGGTAATACTACATTGGAATGGTTCTCCTCAGCATTTTCTTCATAATTGAAGAACTGGGGCTGGGAAGGTGGCTCAGTGGTAGAGTGCTTGCCTTGCATAATTGAAGAACTACTTATGTTCCTATGGTAGTCTGAATGAGCACAGTCCCTTCCATGGGACTTTATATCCTCTACAGTATGGTTCAGCATACATTTCTAGGGCCATTTTCCTAGCACAATTTGGATCAGTCCCAGTCTTCCATGGCTCATGGTTACCGAATCATAGAATACATTTTTACAGTATACTAGCTCTGCTCTTGCTGTTTCAGAGACATTCTCCCCAAATCTTGCTTGTTAAACTCCATCCTACATGGACAAGGCTCACAGGCTCACTTACCAATAAAACTTCTTTTTCCTCCTTATTTGTGCAGGCCAATTCTCGGCATCAAAAGAACACATCATGCTATTGTAACTTGGTCATCTACATTCTGTGACAGTCAAATGAACTGTGAGCTCCTAAAGGGTGTGGCATGAGGGCTTGTTCATTTTATTATCCTACATGTCCCATCCAGTACCTAACAGATCGCTCTGCAGTGACTACCCAAGCTCTTATCCACAAAAATGTACTATTTATTCTCCCCAATATCTAAACATGAATCTCTCTTTTTATCTCAATCTAACTGCCATTATCTCTCACTAGTCTACTTTAATAGCATCTTAAACTTCCTTCTCTACTCCTGTGTTACCCCTCAGTCAGGTATTCTCTAAAGACCCATTGGATCAACGGAACTAAAATGTAAATCAAATTAGATTTCACTCCTCCTATCTGTACTTCCTTATACTAGTATAGAAATCTCAGTTTTAACTTTTTTTAAAATTTATTTTATTTTATTTTATTTGTGAATATACTGTACAGAGGGGTTACAATTACATGGGCAGGATAATGCGTACATTTCTTACCAAGCATTGCAGCCTCCTCCTTTGTTTATCCTTCACATCCCTTC
>NW_012267298.1:1796747-1815852 GCF_000151885.1 Dipodomys ordii | reverse complement strand
GCTTTTTTCTTTTTGCTTATGTGGTGCTGAAGAATCAAACCCAGGGCCTCATGCATACAAGGCAAGCGCTCTACCACTGAGCCACCTTCCCAGCCCCCTTCCTTTTCTTGACAGTATCTTTCCAAGTAGCCATGGTTTGTCTTACATCCCAAGCTTCCTTTTTCAGTCTTCCCAGTACTGGGATTATGAACATGAAACAAAATCCTGCCATTGTGTGTGCGTGCGTGAGTGCGTGTGTGCGTGCGTGTGTGTGTGTGTGTGTGTGTGTGTGTGCCAGTCCTAGGGCTTCAACACTAATGCCTGAGCATTATCCTAAGCTTTTTACTCAATGCTAGTGTTCTGCCATTTTAATTTCAGCTCAGAAATTCTAAAAATAAGATAGCCCCCCCCTCCATATCATCCATACTGTGTAATTGCACCCCTCTGACGCTGAACATATTTTCCCTGCTTTCATCAATGTTGGTAATAACTTCAGCATGTGGTATCTAGGATTTTAATGTCTGTGTTTGTTCCACTAGATGAAGGTTCCATAATGTCAGGGACAGTGGTAGTCTTAGGATCTTCCTGGGTCAGAATCATTGGGCCTTCATTACTGGGATATTGGATCACTAAGTCCTCAGGGCCCAGCACCCAGAGACATAAAAGAAATACATACAGAGAAAGTATGTATATGGACTCAGATTAGGAAAGGGACCCAGAGTATACCTGATCAAAGCTTTGCCTTCCACCGGGGAGATAATAAGGTCCCGGGCTCATGGTGAGTTCTTCATGCCCTGTTAGATCAACTCTGATGTTCTGGGTATCCTTTATTATCAGGTTCTGTTGCCCAGAAAACTGTTCAGGTGATACAGATTATTAATCATGCAAATCCCATCCATACTAAACAAGCAAGAACTTCATAACTTTATCCTTTTCAACTTTTCACTGAGAAATGAAAGGAAATTCCATTTGACTAATTTCTAACCAATGTCAGTCTTCTGTCATTAGTCATCCCTAACAAAAATGCCAATGTTCTACAATCACAGTAGGAGCTGCCAGGGACCATGGTAGTCCCTTAGCTCTGTTCTATCCCCAAGGAGGTCAAGGAACCTCAGCACTGTGCAATAGTTCCTCTCTATGACTGCTTACTGGGATAGTAGAAAAGCCTCTTACATTGAAATCTCCTTTCTTCCATGAAATTTAAAGGTTTCTACCACTCTCTGTGGCACCCTATTCTCCTGTTGTCTTTGTTCCTCTTCCTGAACTTTTGCTTTTTTACCTCTTTTTCTTTCATTTTTTGTCACTAAAATAAGATGATGTTAGTTGTCCTTTTGGTTTAATTCATACATATAATTAGGGTATCCCACAAATAGCTTTTATCCTGAAGTTTGCATGAGAGTTATTAAGGGAGCAATTACTGGAATACTTGTATGGTGTTGAATATTGTAAAGAGACAGAGTCTTTGCTGAAGACACATTTTTCTAGAGGAGACAGCAATTCTATCTTCTTTACATACTTGGGGTAAAGTCATATC
Organism: Dipodomys ordii; assembly: GCF_000151885.1. Lineage (NCBI taxonomy): Eukaryota > Metazoa > Chordata > Mammalia > Rodentia > Heteromyidae > Dipodomys > Dipodomys ordii. The sequence continues at coordinate 1,814,339 of NW_012267298.1, read as the reverse complement.
ATGACTCCAGAAGTATAGGGTTGATTCAGACCACAAGTCTTTGAGGAACTTCTGTTTTCTTGGATAGCCAGCTTTGTGTTTGGCTCAATCTCCATTAGAGAGAGATATTTGACTGCGTTCTAAAGCAGTAGTGCTTGAGCACCTGTAGTGCTGAATGTAATGAGAGAATAAAATCAAAGGAGGGCAAAATCTTATTTTTTGGAGACAGAATACATGCATTTGAGTGAAGCAACAGGATTCTTCTCTCTTCTTACCATTGGCAACGTATCTGAATGCCCTGACTCAACATTAGTGGGTTTTAATACTCTTTCTGGTCCATCCCTTTTGGAAGTGGTAGATTTCATTGCTGGCTTGTTTTCACAAATGAATGTCGGTTCTTCACAGTGTTTAATTCCTTGTAAGTTCCATTGGAGGGTGGAAGAGCTAGAACAAGCTGTAACCAGCAGACAGCCTAGTGACTCAGGAGTTTAAGCATTTAACTAATTAGCAAGGAAAAAAAGTGACAATAATGTGCACTTAATAAGAATGAAAGAAGAATCATTGGGAATTGAATTACTCAAGCTTCTATTTCCTTTCGGGACTGTATCAGAACTTCTGGAGAAGAAAGGCTACCTTTTACCTTGAGGAATTTCCAAAGCATCCCCCCCCCCTGCTGTTATTGTTGATGGTAACTAACAAAGAGAGAGGTTTCAACACTTCAGAAAAGTGCCTCATCATTTCCTCTTGTGAAATCTGGGTGCTTGTGGATGAATCTATGTATGAAGAATGTGGACCTTCATCTGTGAAGGTCATTGTCCAGCCTCATTCCTGATGATAGGCTGCTACCAAGTGGGTGCTAGTGAGGAATAGCAGAGCACTCACCTTCACTGGGCTTCCTGGGACCTGCATGTGTCTCTGCAAGACAGGAAAATGAAATAATTAGCTGGACCATCTTTTGTTAGATGACATTAGGTCCCAACACAACCTCCTCTTTCAGATAATAAGGGGATCTTTCCTAAGCTTCAGTGTTCTCATCATTAAAATGGATCTAATTATGCCTAGTTACCCAAGAGATCACAGCATGGATTTCTTTCAGTGCTGCAAAATTAGGGAACAATAGTTTCATCTCTGAGGTATTTGAGAATAGAATGAAAAAAAAAACTTGACATGTGACAAGTGAACAGTAAAAATATTTTTTATGAGGCAGAGTTTATCTTTGTAGCTCAGGCTGGACCCAAATTTGCAATCATTCTGCCTCTGCCTCCCAGTGCTGATATTAAAGGTATGCACCCCTAGCTGCAGCCCAAATTGTAGTTTCTGAAATCACTATTCTGAGACATAAAAGAAGCCAAATTAATTCTCAAAACTCTGCCCTTTCCACACAGCAAAAGCACAAGAAGATTTACATGTTGGCCAGCAAGCTATTGTTTTATAACGGTGGTGTTCTTGTTTGCTATTTATATTTTATTTCATTGATGACATTAAATGTAGATATTGTCTTCAAAATGGAAAGGCCAACATCTGGTAGAAATAGAATAGCAAAATTATCATCTGCCTTAATTCGAGTGTTAAATACTCTCATTCATGAGGAGAGGACTAGAACGCGTGCATAAAAAAGCCACCTCTGTTGAGGAAGTGTGAATCAAATACATGTGCAAGTTTTGCTTATAGCTCATCTTACTTCTTTTCTTTACTTTTCCTTTGCTTGCTCATATTTCCTTTTCTTGCTTTTACCACTTTGTATGTATTATATAGAATCAACAATAGACTCCATCTGCTGTCAAAGAAGACGTTAGTGGAAAAACATTATTTATTGGGTAGCAATGCTACTGCAAGCCCTGCACTAGACACACTCTCTTCATGTTCTAATTTAGGTTTCACAGAAGCCCTTGGGGCATTAATATTCCCAGAAAGGGGGAAAGTTTGTTCAGAGTCAACTCCCTGGCAAGGCAAATAAGGGATTCAAGACTAAGACTACCCAGTTTCAAAATCCACTGTTACTTCCTTATGTTTCCCCCATCTAATTGATAAAGGAGTAGAAATATGCATGTGTATGATTGTGTATGGTCACAAAAATTCCAAATATCACAACTTCCCTATAGACACTAGATCCACTCTTTGGTTCACTGTACTTTTATTCCTTGTTTCAGACCCCATTTATTTATTTATTTAAATTTTTAATTTTTTTAATTTTTAATTTTTTAATTTTTTTATTGTGAAAATACTGTACAGAGGGGTTACAATTACATGGGCAAAATAATGAGTACATTTCTTATTAAGCATTGTAGCTTCCTCCTTTGTTTCCCCTTCCCATCCCTTCCCAGCCTTCCCCCCTCCCCCCCCCCTGTTCCCCCACCCAATCCTCCCCACCCCACCAAAGTTGTGAAGTTCGTTTTCGACATGACAACTTGTACTACTCATTGTTGCAACCGGTCCACCTGTATCCTTATTTAAACAAGTTGTTTTTCCCCTTCCCCTCTACAAATTATACCGACATCAAATACAGTGAAAGCAGGGGTTATACTGTGGGGGAGGGACATACAAAGCAACAAAGAAATAATCTTTTTTTTTTTTTGGGTCCGGTCGTGGGGCCTGAACTCTGGGCCTGGGTGCTGTCCCTCAGCTCTTCAGCTCAAGGCTAACCCTCTACCACTTGAGCCCCAGCGCCACTTCTGGCTTTTTTCTTTTTGCTTATGTGGTGCTGGGGAATCGAGCCCAGGGCCTCAGGCATGCAAGGCAAACACTCTACCACTGAGCCACCTTCCCAGCCCCAAAGAAATAATCTTATAAATGTGTTAGAAACAGATGCATGAAAGGAAAAAATCATTTAAATACACATCTTAGGGTTAATTTTCCTAACATCACCTTATCTGACCTTTTCTTTTTTTTTTCAGGATTTTTTTTTTATTTTTGGTCAGTCGCGGGGCTTAAACTCTGAGCTTGGGCACTGTCCCTGTGCATCAGACCCCATTTTGATATAAGTTCTTTATTTGCAGAAAGTGCAGGCACTGGTGGTCCGAGATCCTTTGCCACTCTTGGCCTTGCTCTAGACAGTCTTCATAAGCTCCCCATTGAGTGCTAGTCTGGTCACCTGCTCAGGCCATGTGTGTTTCCGTCTCATCACTGAACATGATGTTCTGACATTACCATGAGTGTCCTGTAAATGCTGATATGATGAATGCCCTAATAATTGGTAGGAGAGTGAAATACGATTGCTGGTATCAAACCATCTGTTGTTCTGGACTTGTGATACTGCCTTCTAACAGAATATCCATGCCTCTCATCTTCTCTCCCTGACCCCCGTCATAAAGATGGGGAAGAGGATTGACAGGCATAGTAATTTAGGATAGTAGTTGAGGTATTTCGCTGTTTTGCAGTTATGAAAAAGTTATCTTTAAGTAGTAGTACAAAAAAGTTGCCATTTAACAAGTAGTTTATGAATACAATTTATCTTGATCAATGACAACTCTGTCAGCATTCCCACCTATCCCTCCCCTATCCACCTCTTGTCTCGTTCTTCTTAATTTTGTAGGATATACATTGACTTTTTAGCTGCAGTTTCCCTTTCTCTTCATTTGTCTATCTTTTTCCCCTTGACCCCACTCCACCCCTTTCAAGTATATGTTTCTTGGTGTTTATTTTGTGGAATTTTGATTTTGCCTTTCTAAGGACTTAACCCTACTTGAGATCTCTCTCAAATCTACCATATTTCATTCAGTTAGCACATTTGTGGACACTTGCACATATCACCCAGTGTATTTACTTGTAAGTTTGGATGCTAGACCTAGCTTCCACATAAAAGGGGAAAGTATATCCTTTGTTTCTGGGCCTGCATTACTTCAGCAATTGAGTAGTTCTATATAGACTGGGTCATAGAGATTAATGAGCAATTTAGGGATAGATGTGTGGCTTTTGACTTCAAAATGGAAAGATCAAAGTCCAGGAGAAATGGGAGACTATAGCTTTTTTCTGCTTTAATTTGAGGTTAGGTCTGTGTATGTGTAAGGAAAAAAAATCCCCAGAGTCCTGTCTGCTTCACCAGAGTTACACATTGTGGTTTGGAGCTGGTGTCTATTTATTTACTTTGCTTTCAGATTTGGTAGGAAAGTGCCATTATGGATGAGGAAATGAGTCAGATACTATGTGGTTCTGGCTAATATCCCTTTGGTCTATAATGGCATCCCAGTCTTTCCAATACCCTCCAGAATGAATTTCCTAGTGTTCTATCTGGAATCCATCAGACAGCAATCTTCTTCATATTTACGTCATCATCTTGTCTTTGTTGAAGTGGTGTTAAGACTTTTTCTGGGGAGGTGAAATTAAAACTTTGATACTCTTTACTGAATGATTTTTTTTCTCAAAATTGACTTATCAATAGCCATGTTTTTTTTGTCAATCCTGGGGCTTAGAATCAGGGGGCCTGGGCACTAAAACTCTTCTGCTCAAAGCTGGCACTCTACTACTTGAGCCACAGCGCCACCTCTGGCTTATTCTGTGTATGTAGTACTAAGGAATTGAACCCAGGGCTTCATGCTTCCTAGGCAAGCACTCAGCCACTAAGCCACATTTGCAGCACTCACTAGCCATTTTTTATTTTAACCTCTTTCTTGAAGGAGAACGATTTAGGATCTGCCCAGTCTCTACTCCACTCTTTGTGTGTGTGTGTGTGTGTGTGTGTGTGTGTGTGTGTGTGCGTGCATGCACATGTGTGTACACACATGTATCTGGGTTTGAGGAACCATACTATTGAAAAAAACTATTTGTCCTTTTAGTATTTTTATGATGTGGTTCCTAGAAATTTCACCAATTCATTTTGATCCCTAGGTCTGAATTCCTCATTGGCCCAAGACCCATCATTAATAAGTACACTAATGAAAATCATGAATAGTTGGTACAGAACATTGTGGACATGCTCTGAGGAACATAGAAAATCCCTTAATCACAGCCCTAATCAAACACTGTGACATTGACATAGTAGATTCTCTATTTGCCTTACTTTAGGTTGGTGATTTTAGTTCCTTATTTCTGAATGATTCTGTCTAATTCTCATTTTAATCATATTACCTGGATGTACAAACACAGCTCTAGACTAATTTATGCATTTTATCTTCCAAGGAAATAATCTAATCAATGTTTAACTTGTTTTGAGAGCAGCTACAAGCCTAGCCATTGGTGTTCTTGCAGACGATGAGATTTTTTTATGTTCTGTTAAGGGATAAAAATTCCTGCCTCCAACGGCTCCCATCACACCGAGATCTTGCAACAATAACACTACTGATTCAGACATGAATCCTAAGTGCCCAGGGAGCCCTAAAACATTGTAACTCACCAGCAAAGACCATGGTAATTGCCACGTAAATCCCTTCTGTAATATGGTCCTTCTTCTGACCAGCCAGCCGAGGCTAGGTCTTAAATCATTCCAATTGAACAAAGCCTTGCAGAAACACTATCTCCTACACATGCGTCTTGATTCTTTTCATTAACCCACTATCCTTTTTACAAATGGGATTCTTTACCCACTGCCCTCTTCTAGATTAGCAATACCCTGCTAAGTAAATGAACATGAAATTTCAAAGAGACATGGGAGCAATAATCGTTACCAGTTTTCTGATGTTAAACATGGTGAAAATACTTCTGATTCATACAGAAAAATCCCCGCTGTTATTTGAAAGCATGTAACCTTTACTACTGGATCAATGAATAACTTCCCAGCCCTGCACTACTCAGTCCCAACAATGAGCCCTTTGCATTGGAGAAGGTGCTGAAACATGAACTTTGGTCTTCCTCCCAATCTATCTGGGGCACTCCGTGATGACATTGACTTTGAAGTTGGATGAATCCAGTGGAACCTCAGGTAAGTTATTGTTTATCCATTCATTTAGCCTGCATATATTTTGTGACATATACTGATTGGCACAATGTGCTTTTTTTATCAGGAAAATAATGGAAATTCAGAACAAAGAGGAAACTAACCAAATTTGGAAGGTCAAGGTGGGCTCGAAGGCAGACCATGAGGTGCAACCAGCCCAGGTTTTCATCTGTGAAAAGGGTTTAATGTAACCTTGGACTCAAATTTGGCACTTGAAAAACCTTCCCAGGGTTTTTTTCTTGCTGTAAGAGGTATACCTTTTATTTTATATCATTAGAAAAGGAATTACAGTATAGAGATGGAAAAATATCCCTCATATCTTAAAAGTGTTTTCATTCTGGCCAGTCACTGGCGGCTCATATATGTAATCTTCTCTACTCAGTAGCCTGAGATCTGAGGTCATGTTTTGAAGCCAGCCCAGGGAAGAAAAGTCTACGAGACTCTTATTTCCAATTAACCAGCAGTTGGAGGTGGAGGTGTGGCTCAAGTGGTAGAGTACCAGTCTTGAGTGAAAAATCTAAAGGATAGCTCTTGGCTCTTAGTTCAAGCCTCAGTATTGGCACACACACACACACACACACACACACACACACACACACACACACACAGAGGATGTTTCAATTCTGTTAGCATTTTAATATATATCCTTCCAAATATAAGCTCTTTTGTATACTTAGATTTTGTCAAGTATTCTTTTTATGCATTCTGGACCCTGATTTTCTTTATACATAGCTCTGAATCAGGAGTTTCCTTTCCCATACAATCATTACTTATAAATATTATTTTCAGTGACTGTGTATTATATCATATAGACTTATTAACATTTAATAGAACACTCACCTACTTCTATTAATTTAGGCTGTTTTAAATTTGTATTTAATATAAATAAAATATCTGATTATTATAAATCATGCTTAAATGAACATCTTTGTGCCTATTTTTTGATTATTTCCTTAGGCTAGCTTCCCAGAGCTGGAATAGCTGGGTTGTAGGCTATGAATACATTTGAGGTGCTGTAGTCATATTGCCAAGTTTTCTTCTAAAATGGGTTATAACAATTTATATTCTAGTTAGAAGTGAATGAGCGAGCTTGACTCCCCTTGTGCTTGCTGGCTAAATTGGAAATTACTTTTACCATTACTCTTCTTATTGTGTGCCACTTAGTCTTAGAAGGCATATCAGGTTTTAAAATTCAACTATGATCCTTTTTGTGCTTGTGAATTTAAAAGCATACTTGTACACTGCAACTGCCAAGGAGCCAGAAAGAAATAATAAGATAAAACAAAGCAAAGTCAGAAATAGTGCTACTATCAGCTTACCACTCAATGTATGTTTTTATGGAGCTCTAATATAGAGAGATGTGTTCTTTGTCATAATTGTTTAATTGTGACTTTACCCTTTTGCATCTTATTTTTGCTTATTATGTAGTTTTAAAACAATTGTGTATATAATTCTTGTTGTGACAAATCAACTTCAAATCTTCTCCCGCCTCCCATCATAGAAATGGTACGAATGAGCTATCTTTGTGAAATTCTTTAGTTTTCAACTGTGGCACAGTTAGGCTGGATTAATTTTTGTTAGGAGCTAAGCTGTGCATTGCAGGTAGCTTACCAATATTCCTGACCCCCAAGAATCGTGATGGCCAAAAGTACTTTGGTAATGCAGACATTGCCAGAAATGTCTGCTGGGTGACACAAACCCCAGCTGAGCATTACATCCATTGTCCTGTGCAGTTTAAGTCATGTGGCAATCATCCATCAGCCCATGTAGCACATTCAAATCTGGAGAGGTCTGTCCCAAGAGAAATTCAGGAATGTTCTTGATTTTAATCACTGCTGGAGCTTTTCACTTTCAGATATGCAAAAGTGTTTTATCTTTTGTATATTTTTTTAAATGTTAGAAATTATCTCCAGGCCAAAGAAACCTTTCTTTTATTTCCCTTTATGAACCAGATATTGTTTAAGTCCTTCCAACCGCTGCTTGGTCTCCATCTAGTGACTATCCATGCCTGGTTGTCCATTATGTCTTTTCTTGTATGGCACAAAGGACTGAATTACTGATTAAAATATGAGCCAAGCAGATGAGAACTCAGCAAAGTGAATTTTCCCCCTCTCCCTCTCTGACTCTTATGACACTTATTAAATTGCTTGTATTTCACCATTCTTGACCTATCAAAATGGAAAATTCGTCTCCCCCAATTTTTCATTATGCATTCAAATACTAAATGTGATCTTTTTGAGAGTATAACTTGTCAGTGACTCACCTTTCACTTTCCCTCAATTAAAAACTCTTAAGGTTTTGTTCACAGAGTTCCCAATTTGGTTTTATCTGATTAATTTAAGGAGAATCACCTGTCACATAAGTAATGATCATGTGCCCCATTGGAACTAGATATAGAAACTAGATAGAATATTATAGAATAGAGAGAGACAGAGTATGGAAAGGCCAAAGAAACCATTGGTTTCACATCCTCCTTTCATAGATGGAAGAACAGAAACAGCTATGAAGACTCCAAAAGACCCTGTTAGAAGCTTGATCTTCCTATCCTCAGATTACTGAAGTCAGTTCAAGGTTACTTAGAGGAACAGAAAGATGGGTATATATATATATATATATATATATATATATATACACACACACACATATATATACACACACATATATTACATATACACATATACACATATGTGTGTATGCATACACATGTATATTCTGTTATTGTAGACAGCTAGATAGAGAAAGGAAATAGTTTGCATAGCAGGCAACACCTACAAAAGTGGCATCTTCAAAGGTAGAAAATGGATTAAAACAGAACAATTAGCTAATAATTAGTTGATAGCAGTGGTCAAAGACAACAAAGTATATCTGTCTGAGTCTGCATGAGGAAAGAAAATGGGCCAGCCACATCTATTAATTTAGCATTCCCTTTCAGTGCTGCTACTTTAAATTAATGTTATCCACAGTTAAGTTTAAAAAATGTGATAGCAAAAATTTGAACAATCCTCACCACACGGGCTAGTTTCAATTTCCCAGGCACCTAGTGAACTCAATAAATGGACAGTATAAATAAACAATGTGTATATTTCGCAAGACACTTGTAATCACCCCGGCACACTTATCTCTACAACCTTACAGCCCTTTTTCCCCTTTGTCAACTCATAAACTTCTTATTTGCTTTGTGACTCAGCATACCTGGGACAATAACTATATGGCTCTTTATAGATATCAACAGGATGTTTGGTTTAGGTTAGCCATGAATAAATACTGATACTGCTAATCCTAAAAGTCTCAAGTCTGATAAAAATAAATATTCTGACCTTGCGGTGAGTGAGTAATTGGACATGAATTACATTTGTCTTTTTGATAATGATGCAAAGCAGAATGGCAGAGCAAAGGGACATCCTGTATTTATGTGCCTCCACTACAATGGGTAATTAAAGGGAGTTGAATAGTTGAAGGTCAAACCATGGTCCCTGCCCTGGATTTCTGCAGCGGAAACTGCCCACGGGTAAACACCGATGCCCTCCAATGATGAGAGGGATTTTAGGAGACTGCTGGGGGAACACTGGGCTCTGCTCTTTCCATCTTAGTTGGTCAGATGTCTTGGGCTTGAAAGAGATGAATGACATTAGGAGTACACCATAAACAGGTACACAAGGTATTACTTGGTGTTACTGTTTCTCTGTCAGTAACTGGTGATCTTTTCTCTATCGGTGGATTCAAGTAAAGTGTTCTGGATCCTTTTTTTGGTGGTGGTGGGGATCTGATCGTGGGGCCTGAACTCTGGACCTGGGAGCTGTCCCTCAGCTCTTCAGCTCAAGGCTAGCGATCTACCACTTGAGCCACAGTGCCACTTCCGGCTTTTTTGTTTTTACTTATGTAGTGCTGAGGAAGTGAACCCAGGGCCTCATGCATGCAAGGCAAGCCCTCTACCACTGAGCCACCTTCCCAGCCCCACCTTAAAAAATAGATTAAAAGATTATTTGGGCACTTCCCTGGGGGGAAAAAATGGGAACATAAGTAAATATTCACAAACCCATCATATGTATTTACCCTTGTGTTATTAGAGAATGTTATTAGAAATTTTGGCAAAATCTGTTCACTCTAGGGCCTAGGAAGAAAACTGGATCCCAGGTTTTATGGAGCAAATATACCCTTTAAATTGTCCAAGACAATACCTAGAGCAAAAAGCTTCAGATCTATAGCTTCAATCAAATGTATCAGTATTTCGGAACTTCATTTTAATTGGCAGAGAAAAGTGACACACCTTGCTCTTGGTCAGGGTGGGCTTCCTTGGACTCATGAGCTAGCAGTTCTACATGACTCCACTCCTGGAAGCATCTATACCTGGTTTAGTACTGTGCTGTCATCATTTCAAACCGCATATAACAAGCTAGGTATGGTGGCACATACTTGAAATCCCAGCACTCAGTAAGGAGAAGGCAGGAAGACGGAGAGTTCTCAGCCAGCCTGGGCTACATAGCAAGACTGTCTCAGAAGACAGCAACCAAAAATTGTCCGTTTGTTTCTAAAGTTTATTTTTAGATTTAAGTAGCTGTACAAAGGAGTTGCAACTCAACAAAGTACTATATGAACACAAGGCATCTTGTTCAATGAGACTGCTTTTTATCATTCTCTCCCTTCCTCTCTCATCCACATTTGCCCTCAATTTTCTTAATTTTGTAGGATATGCCTTGGATTTTATAACTGTATTTCCCCTCACTTCATCTTTTCATTCATCTACCACCCTTCCCTTGATCCCATCCCAAATATTGATTCTGATCAGTGGGCTATAAACATTTATTTTCCACTGAGTCTCACGAATACTGGAGCTGGTCTGGCCCATGATCACACCTTCTGTGAGACCAAAGCAGATTATGGTCCAGGGCCATTCCTCCCGCCACACCACACCCTTCGCCTCTTTTTGCCCTTCTTTCCTCTCCTACCTGATCCTCATTTCACATCTACATTTTACAACTCCATCACTTGATTATTGGTTTTTCCTGGGCAGAACATCAGCTCCATGATCTCCACTGTATTCTGTATCCACTCCAGTTCTAAGTGCATCAACAGCCTCCCTACATAGGGTGAGCTCATCCCAGGCCCTTTCTACCCTTGCTGACTTAGTACTTCACCCGATCCTGCTGCCCCTCAATAAATTCAGCAGCATACCGTCTCCTGAGAGAGCCTGAATTCTCTGCAGTCCTCCCAGAGACATACATGGTGCTCTTGAAATGAGAATCTGTTGTTTAAATTGGACAAACAGAGGAGGCCTGTTTCTTCAAAAATAAGGCCTCAGGGCTGCGATCACACTAGAGGATGGGAACCATGATAGAGAGGAAATAAATGACACTTCATCAATACCTACTGAGTACCAGGACTTGGGGATTAAAGTATCCTTTCCTCTCATTTGTTTTTCCACCAACACTTTAGCGTGAACTTTGTTGTCTTCATCTGACAGAAAAGGAGACTGAAGTTTGGCAATGTCCACTCCCTCACTTAAGCTTTCTCTGCAAACAATAGATGCATACTAAATAAGCTATCGGCACGATCATCATTACTGCTTGTGGTGAAAACTTAAGAAGTTAATAACTTGTGAAGTTCATCTCTTCCAGTAAAATAGAGTACTTCTCATTCAGGAACCAGTTTTCCCAATACTTGCTAGTTACTTTTCTGCTGAGCTTTGTTTACTTTGATGAGACTTAAGGGAAAGGAATCAGGAGTCAATAACTCATGTCCTCCGAATATGCATCTCTCCAAAGTTTATAGTGCTAGACTCTGTGCCGGCTGCTTGTGGGAGATGCCAGTACAGCAGACACCATCCTGTCCTGAAGGAGGTCATCCTGGCTACTTTCTTAGTCATCCTGTGTCCCTCCCTGTAACACCTTCCTGTACCCTACCCAGGCTCAGTGGTAACTGGAGCATTCGCCTTGACTTCATGAGGCTCTAAGTCCATGAGTGTACACCTTGCCTGCCAATTCTTAGAGCAGAGAAAGTCAGAAAGGAGACTGTGAATTACAGGAGTAGAATGACAGATTCTGTCTTGCTCTCTCCTGCTATATGGCCAATTGCTTACACAGTTCTTGGCCTATGCAAGTAAGTTATTGGCTAGGGGAGTGTGTTCATTAGCACTCTTGCTGTGACAAAATGTCTGTGAGAATCAGTTTATGAGGAGGCAAAGTTCCTCTTGGTTCATTGTTTCAGAGGCTTTGGTCCAGAGTCACTTGGACCAGTGGCAGCACAGCATATGGTGGTGGTAGAATTATGGGTTGCTTGTTTTGAGGTACTTCAGAAGAAGAGAAAGGAGAAGGGGCAGGAGTCCCAATATCTTGTTCTAGAGCATGCGTCTCTCAGTGATCTAATTTCCTTCTGCGATGTCCATCTCCTGAAGGTTCCACCTTCCCCTAGCACACGGGCTGGGCACCAAACCTTTAGCTCATGGCCTTATTATGATCTGATATGAACAGGAACTGAGGTGCCCAGGAGAGTCATCTATAAAGGAACACCTTCCGGATGGGAGTGAGTTGGTGTTTGGAAAAGAGAGATTGATTTCTGAGCCCTTCTGGAGTAGGAATACAGGAAAGAAAATAAGATCTTAGGAAACAATAACAAGAAGACAGAAACAAGCTGACCATCATGAGCAGCGTTCTACAGGGATTGACGTGGCATGGGGCAGTTTGCTCTGCCAGGCACGTGTTCCCCTCTGATTTGGAGGCAGGAGGAATCATGGAAATGTTGTGCCGGGTCCATTGTGAAAACCTGTGTGCCTGGCTAGGGAGGGAGGGCTCGAGGGGCCTTGTGAGGCAGTAGTTTCCACTGAGCAAAAGCCAGGACAGGGAGATGAGAGGCAGGAAGACTGGGAGTGTAGCATCAAATGCAATTCTCAAAGCAACATCAGGAGAAAGATACTGACCCCATCTTACAGATGAAACAGAAGTTGAGTGAGGTTAAATGACTTTTCCTAGGTCTCATTCTTATACCATTCCTTAGCTAAAATTTGATCTGATTCCTTCTACTCCAAGCTGAGTATCAAGGTGAAACAAACAAACAAAATAACAAAGCAACTCAAGGGACAAAATAGGTAGGAAAAACTACTTAGCTCCAGCCAGAATTGCAAAAGCAGTATCCCAAATTGCCCTGATCTAATCAATTGATGTTTTCCTTGGCTGAGACATTGTTGAAAGTTTTGAAATTTGAGTAGCTGCACCACAGACTGCACTACTCCTCATCATCCACTGGGCTCTTCATATCTTTCTGGGAACTACCTGCTGTCGTGAAAACAATTAGCTAAGAGTAAACAAATCGGAGGTCTTCAATAAGCAGAGACCATTAAAAACTCATTTTGAACCAGTGAAACAATGTCAGTTTAGGTTGTGGAGTTGATGTGGAAGAAGCAAAAAGTAAGAAAAGGGTTAATTTGAGATTGACATGAGAGGCTTTTTTTTTTTTTGTAAGGAAACAGGAAGTCAGGGAATTTGCATTATCAGATGTAAGGTGGACAGGAAGAAGGAAGGAAAGATAATGATTTCCATGCTCGGCCTTCTGCCTGGGGCTGGGGCTGGCACTAAGGCTTGTGTAGTCCTGCTGTGGGGTGGACAATCTGTGAACAAGAAGAGAGGAGACTTAGAGCTCCTCGCAGCAGTTTTGCTTACTTCTCCTAGCTGAGTCATTCTGGTTGTTATCAAATTAGCCCACAGTGTTCCAAATGGTGAGATTCAGTCAGTGCTCCTGTCCTGGTTGAGAAAGATAGGATTTCCCAAACAGCTCCTACATGTAGATTGGTGAAGCTTTTGGATAAAGGTAGTATTGTCCAAGAGTATGATTCTTTTAAAATCCATTTCCAGAAATCTAGCCTACAAAAACAAACTGAAAAGGTGAAGCAAATGTAATGCATATAGATACTCATTGCAGATTATAAACTAGTAAAGAAACTCCTCATAGCTAACTGGCCCACAGGCATATGCAAATGCAACTGCATCAGTCAGATGGGACAATAGGCATTTATGGTGTGAAGAATCCTGTTCAATCACTGGAGGAAGGATGTAGGCTATAATGTGAAGTAAAAAGGGTGTATATCTGATATGAGTTATATGGGAGACATTTCTCAGTTCTGTATGCCAGGGCTTGGCAAAACAGTAGTCAACAGGCTAAATCTAACCAGCTACCTATTCATGCAAATACTTGCACCACAGCCACATTCACCCTCTGTGTTTTGCTGTTTCATGCAGACATGAAAAGTTGCGAGAGAGACCATGGCTCTCAAAGCTCCAGAGTTACCACATAGCTTTTTTTAAAATTTATTTTATTGTAGAGATGCTGTACAGAGAGATTACAGTTACATGAGCAAGATAATGAGAACATCCACATAGTCCTTTAGAGAAATAAAACTCGCTGACCTGGGCTGGGAAGGTGGCTCAGTGTTAGAGTGCTTGCATTGCGTGCATGAGGCCCTGGGTTCAATTCCTCAGCACCACATAAGCAGAAAAAGCTGGAAGTGGCGCTGTGGCTCAAGTGGTAGAGTGCTAGCCTTGAGGTGAAGGTCTGAGGGACAGTGCCTAAGCCCAGAATTCAGGCCCCATGACCTACAAAAAACAACACAAACAAAACCCCCCAAAACCCTCACTGACCCCTGCTGTGTGTCAAAGTAGTAAGTGATTCTTACAAGCAGAGAATAAGTTTTTAAGTAGAATATAGGTTTCCAAAACATTATTAGATGTATCCTCATTTTTTCCTCAGTAGATGGGAAGTTTTTCCATGTTCCATTAAAAATAAGCAGTATTTAAATATATCTGGCTACAAATGAACGTGGAGAATTTTGTGTGATTTCACCTGGTCCACTGAGATCAGCTATGCAAATGGAAGCAGTCTTGCTTATGTTTCTATGTGAATTAGGAAGTCCCCAGTGGCTCAGTCTCAGGGGTGATGACCCACAGCAGATTTGCAGTTTGCCCTTCAAAGGTGGGTGTGTGGAGGGGAATCCCTGGGCTCTCTGCAGCTGGCGTGGCTACAGTGTAGAGTATGTGTCCCTTGTGGATCAGTGGAGGAGGTGTGAGTGATAAGGAGAAGAGAACCATTTCCACTGTTGGAGACTGCAGCCTGGTACCTGGGGACTGACTGACCACCGGACCCGCCCCCCACACCAGGCCTTTGTTGCCTGGTCAAGCAAATTCATAACTGAGTTATGAGTTATGTAATGGGCTGAATCAGATGTCCACTTGATCTCCTCTATGGAGCTCCCAACTCTGGAATTCCATGGGTAACATTGATCATCCTCTAGCAAGAGGAGTGGATCTTTCAAAATGAATGGAATGCAGGGATGTTGACCAGTATGGAGGAGAAAACAAAAGGAGTTGCCTCCCTCCCTCCCTTCCTCCCTCCCCCCTCTCTCTTTCTCTCCCCCTCCCTCTCTTCCTCTCTCTCCCTCTCCTCCTCTCTCTCATGAGACTCAGGCCCCTGACCTGATGCTTCCTGCTTCACTGTGAGAATTCTTGTCAGTGAGGTAGTGCTTACTGCTTCCTCCCTCTCCCCTCACCTGCATTTCTCCTGGTGGTTTTGATGTGCTGTGGTAAATACCCACTGATCCATGCCATTTCGTGTACTGTTCTCAGAAATCTGAGGTCTGGGAGAAAAAAAAATAGCCTACTTTTCTATGCTTCCACCATGAATAACACGAACTAAAATAGCAAAAGGCATTAGTTCACCGGAAGAAAAATTCAAACAGGTAATTTTCTTTTAGCTCAGAGTTCTCGTTTCTGTTTTCAGTGGGGATTTCGTGGGGGTGGTGGTGGAATTTAACCCCCAGAGCTGGATATTTTGAGACAGCAACTTTAGGGTCACCCACATATCTCTTCTATGTTAATTTCCCAGCAAGCTTCAGACATCAACCCTTCTCTGTTTGACCCTGTGTTTTTCCAAGTGTCATGTGAAGATTACTCCATGGTAAACACAGGTGGTAGTGAACATAACACTGAGGCTATGTGATCTCCATGGAGAAAAAGTAAAAGACAGTCAACGTAAATATCCCTACTATTCTATTATCACCATTTAGAGATACTGAGCTTTGAACTCAGGGGCTCAAATTGCCAAACAGGTGTTGTACCATTGGAGTCACACCTAAAGACCCTCTTGCTTTAGTTTTGAAAAAGACTGTCCCCCCTTTTTATTGTCTGTCTGGCATTGCCTCTCATGTAGCTGGGATTGCAGGTATGAATAACAATGACCGTTTTGCTCCTTGAGATGGGAACTTGCTAATTATTTTTTCCCCCAAGGCTGGAACTTGAACCAAAATAGTCTTCATCTTTGTGTCACGAGTAGCTGAAAATACAGGTATGAACCATTCTATCTGTCCCTCTAGTGACTGCTTAAATCTTCTTCCTCCCCCCCAAAATATGTTCTAATAGACAAATGGTCTCCTTAAGCCTTCTCAGCAATTGGAGCATAAACATTTTACTTTCATCTCATTTCGCAGGTCCTGAGAAGCTGGGAAAGATCACCATATTTACAGACAGGTATTGGAAAGGTTATCTATCTGTTTCTTTCCTATTTCCCTGGACCTTTATGTCCATGGCTCCATCTGAACCCTGACAGCGGTGGTCCTCCCTGGTGCTCTTGCTGACAATACACATGAATGACTCGAGAAGTCTTTTCTAAGGTTATACTTGAGGCACCCCAGAGAAACTTGCCCCATGACCTCAGAGGTACTGATCTACTTAGAGTAACTAGAACTGTATGACCATGAATTTACTTATTCTCTGCTAAATCATTGCGTTGTTCAAAACCCAAAGCACACACAGAGGCTGAGACCCACTTTGGCCCAGAGAAGACGGTTGTTGAAGTCTGTAAAAGTTTCTTCAACTTCACCTTCTCAGAGTCCCTTCACCACCCCTAAGCTCACCAGGAGAGACACTGGCTATGACCTTGCATCACAAAGTCCCTCCACAATGACCTAGGGGGGTCTTTTAAATGCTGCCTCTTCTGTAGAAGAGATACACCCTCTTTGTGTGTGTGTGTATTTTACTTAAAAAATTTTAATACATTTTTTATTGTGAAAATACTGTAGAGAGGGGTTACAGTTACATGAGCAAGGTAATGAGTACATTTCTTATCAAGCATTGTTGCCTGCTCCTTTGTTTTTCCCCTACTATCCCTGCCCTCCCACCTCCTCAACTACACTCCCCCCACCCCCTCCTCCCCACCCCCACCTAAATTGTAAAGTTTGTTTTTCTTTTTTTTTAATTGTGAAAATAGTGTATGGAGGAGTTACAATTACATGGGCAAGGTAATGAGTACATTTCTTATCAAGCATTGTTTCTCAACATAGTGTCTTGTACATCTCATTGTTGCAATGGGTCCACCTGTATCCTTATTTAAACATTTTGTTTTTTCCCTTCCCCTCCCCAAATTATACCAACATCAAATACAGTGAAAACAGGGGTTATATCATGGGGGAGGAACATACAAAGCAACAAAAAAATCACATGGTACATTATAAATATGTTAGAAACAATAGCAAGCAAGAAAATACACTTGTGTCCCTAGCTTGGGGTTCATTTCGCTTAACTTCATTTTATCTGGTCATATGTACATAGCTTTTGACCTTTTCAACTTGTCACAGACATATACTAGTTATTGGAAATAAGGGAAACCTGGGACCTATGTTTCTTTGGGCCTGGCTTACTTCACTTAATATAATTTTTTCCAAGTCTTTCCATTTCCTAACAAATGGGGCAATGTCCTTCTTTCTG
>NW_012267298.1:1762010-1796697 GCF_000151885.1 Dipodomys ordii | reverse complement strand
AAGTCTTTCCATTTCCTAACAAATGGGGCAATGTCCTTCTTTCTGATGGAGGCATAGAATTCCACTATATATATATATATATATATATATATATATATATATGTTTCAAAGACCTCAGAGTCAAAGCAGGCACCCTGAAAACAGGACAGAATAAGAGAAACCCTAGGTCGCCTTGGCACAAACCAAATTTTTCTTAGTAGAGACCCAGAAACACAACAAACCAAAGAAAGGTTGAACAAATGGGATTGCATGAAGCTGCAGAGCTTCTGTGATATATCTATATCTATATAGATCTATATAGATATCTATATGTCTATATGTCTATATAGATATATATATCACATTTTCTTGATCCAGGGGCATCTGGGTTGGTTCCATATCTTAGCTATGATGAATAATGACACAATAAACATAATTGTGCTGGTAGCTTTAGTGTGGTCTTGTTTGTAAACATTTGGGTAAATGCCCAAAAGTGGGATTGCTGGGTCATAAGGGAACTCTATGTAGAGTCTTTTGAGGAACCTCCATACTGATTTCCAAAGTGGTTGAACAAGTTTACACTCCCACCAACAATGCAGTAGGGTTCCTTTCTGTCCACATATCCTCCAGCATCTGTTGTTATTAGAGTTCTTGATTATAGCCATTCTAACTTGGGTGAGGTGGAATCTTAATGTTGTTTTGATTTGCATTTCTTTTATGGCTAGAGAAGTTGAGCATTTCTTCATGTGTCTATTGGCCATTCTTCTTTCCTCTTCAGAGAAGTTTCCCTTTAAGTCTTTAGCCCACTTATTTATTGGTCAGTTGTTTCTTTGAGGATTTGTTGTTGGGGGATTTAATTTTTTGAGTTCCAGGTATATTTTAGATGAGACCCTTGTCCATTGTATGGCTAGTGAGGATCTTCTCCCAATCTGTGGGTTTTCTATTGATCTTGCTAGCTATGTCATTTGCCATGCAGAAGCTCTGCAGCTTCATGCAATCCTGTTTGTCCAACCTTTCTTTGGTTTGTTGTGTTTCTGGGTCTCTATTAAGAAAATTTTGGTTTGTGCCAAGGAGACGTAGGGTTTCTCCTATTCTTTCCTGTTTTCAGGGTACCTGCTTTGACTCTGAGGTCTCTGATCCATTTGGAGTTGATTCTCGTGCAGGGTGATATATAAGGATCTAGCTTTAGTTTTCTACAGGTGATTAACCAATTTTGCCAGCACCATTTACTGAAGAGGCTGTCTTTCTTCCATTCTATTTTTTTTAGCTCCCTTATCAAAGATTAGGTGGCTGTAGGTCTGTGGATTCATTTCTGGGTTTTCAATTCTATTCCATTGGTCCTAAGGTCTGTTCTTGTGCTAGTACCAAGCTGTTTTGATTACTATGGCTTTGTAGTAGAGTTTAAAATTTGCTATTGCCATTCCTGATAAGACATATGCCTTCGGATGGGGGTGCTTCCATTCATCTTTCAACACTCTCTGGCATTGTCCCACACCAGGCAATTTCCTGCAGCTTCTGTAGGTATTTGGGTGACTCTCTGCCATTGTCACAACTTCTTTTTTTCTTTTTTATAGTTTTTAAAAAAAATTTAGCTGGGTGTCGGTGGCTCACACCTGTAACCCTAGCTTCTCAGAAGGCTGAGATCTGAGGATCACAGTTCAAAGCCAGCCCCGGCAGGAAAGTCTGTATTACTCTTATCTCCAATAAATCACTAGAAAACTAGAAGTGGTGCTGTGGCTCAAGCGGTAGAGCTCTCGCCTTGAGCTGAAGAGCTGAGGGACAGTGCCCAAACCCAGAGTTCAAGCCACAATCGACAAAAGATATATATATATTTTATTGTAAAGCTGCTGTTCAGAGGGATTATAGTTACATGAGTAAGGCAATGAGTACATTTCTTTTCAGGTATTGTAACCCCCTCCTTTGTTTTTCTCTGACTATCTCTTCCCTTCCCCACCTTCCTTATTCTGTCCCCCTCCCCAAATTTTTTTCTCTAGTTCAAGAGTGATGTGCAATGTTGGAGCCAATATTACTTGAGTCTGTCCTTCTCATTAGTAACTTGACTTGTTTTATTAGTCAAGTTATAGAACTATCTTCACTATCAGTTCCTCAGCCTTACCATAAGTCTAATAAAAGAGTGATTTGCTAGAACTGTGGTAAAGTCTCCACAAGGTAAGAATATTGCAGCCTGTGGTTGATGGCTAGAATGAAGGAGGAAACAGAGTAGCTCAGTGGTACAATGAATAGTCACTGTATTGGTGAGCTTCAGAGGAAATCAAATTATATTCCATACATACCCTGTGCTTGAGTTTCTAACCAAGCCTGACACATGCTTCTCATGAATGAATGGAAATGAGGTCACTTCAAGGAATTATGGATCAGCTACAATCCAAGGAAGAGAGCAGAGTATTTCTTGGTACTTACATGGTAGCTTATACACTCATGTTATCCACCCATAATTTTGTCTTTCTGTAAGAAGTCTCTCTGTGACACTCTGTAATACCAGATGATTAATTACTTCTATATTCTACTCTGTATCTTCTTTTGACAAAATCACTCTTACTTTTTGGTACAAATATAAATCTGTTTGTGTATGTGTGTGCTAGACAAGGGGGAAGGAAGGAAGGAGGAAGAAGAGGAAGGAAAGGTCCTTCTACTATAATGTGGAAGGCTGACTCACCATGTTCATTTAACAGTTAAGGTGTGATGGCTACCAAGCTGGAATAAGAATATAACCTGGATATGCCTCATCTTTGGTCTGAATTTTCCCCCGCTGTGCTGGGTAGATCACAATTATGTCAATGTCAAGCTCGTAAGAGGAGTGGCTCCTGTTGGTCAATGGAGGTACTGTGTTGGTGAGATGCCCAGAGGGGGATAGCTGGGGGCTTGGATGTGGAAGGGGACAGACGTGAGGGAGTCCATTACCATTGCAGTCACTGCCCTCCGCCTCCAGCTCTCTCACACACTCTGTCTTGGATTTAGTACAGAACACAGATAGAAAGGAATTCCTCCCTATTCTTTTCCCTTGGTCCTCAATTGGCTTTATGACAGAACCTATTGGTTTAGGAGAAAAATGAACACCTTTACTGACTAAGCAAATACTTAGAATGTTAGGCTTGCTGTGTTCTGTCAACAACAAGGAGGTATCTGTGCATGTTTTCTATTTTGACAGAGCTTAAAGCTTTATGCAAGCTAACCCTATACATTCATCTAATGTTCACAGCAACTGCTTCAAAATTAGAATCAATATGTTCATTGGACAGGAGAGGAAGTTGATTTCATTTGGTGAAAAGAGGAAGAAATGGAGTTATGAGTTCCTCCTGCAGTAAGCTCTGGTGCCACTAGAGGAGACAACATGAGAAAACCAGGAATACGTAGGAACAATAATATTAAAGGTAGTGGGTATAAGTCCGTTTGCTCCACTTTAAAAGAGCAATAAGAATCTCCCATCATTTATGATGGAAGGAAGAAGGCACAGAGGGCAGCAAAGGAAGATGGATTTGTGGCCTTAACTCCAGGTTCTCGCTTTATTTCAGATGTTGGGTCACTTCTTGGCAGCCTTTCAAACTCTAAGAAACACTCTGGAATTCCAAGCTAGGAGGGGCTTCCTGTGCAGGACTGGTTATTGTAACTTTACGAGAAATTGTTCAAAACTTCCTCTTACCGGTTATAAACCGCAGTCTTTTGAATGAATTTCATATTCATTAAATAGTTAACCCTTCTCCTTTCTGACTCATAATTTTTATACTATTACTCAGCTTTTAGAGTAAGGTAAAGTCTGGCAGATGGTACTTCTCTCCACTCCCTGCTTCCAAACACACACCACACTCAACTGCATTCTTACATGCACATGTCTACAAGCCACATATATGCACAAAATCAAATACTTACCCATGAAATTCCCTATTCACATAAGCACGAACATGCACATGTACACACATGTATGCAAGTGTGCACATACAACTACACACTGGTATGACACAGACTTCTACTTTGTTGAGGAAGGAAAAAGAGGGTCCAAGGTTCACAGACTTCCAAATGACCATAAAGAAACTCTTGTCAGCAGGATGTGCTGTTTTCTGTTTTGAGGATGTCACTGCTCAGTGATGCTGGTTTTACCTTCCCTTCCTACTTGTTTTTTTTCATTGCTGGGGTATGGAGACTATGTTGCCATCAAATGAGTGATATTATGGTCTTTTTCTTTTTCACAAACTAGAATCATCCACAGCATTAAATAATGTGGTAAGGTACTTGTGAGTTCCAAATGCTGTGTAACATGCCTGGTACTCTACAAGGCAAGAACACAAAATAATGAGTGCGGACAATTTGTATATTGTTAGAACAAAAGAAGACAGAGAAAAGAAAAAAAAACTCATGTCAGCCTCCTCATGTTTGAGGTTAGAGTTCAGACACCCAGAGTGCCACTTGCTCTCACCTGTGTCTGCTCTGCTAACTGTGGGCACTTTCCATTAATGACCCAGCATTGTTGGAAAGCTATTCTCCTCTGCTGCCACAGCTCTCCCTCAAACTTCAAACAAGATATGAGTAAGGCCCAAGAACCGGAGCTAGGACTGTTGTCTGATGGACCTTTATTATAGGTGTCTGAAGCAGGCAGCTCAAATCTAACCTAATTTACTCTCTTCATTTGGACAGTTCATAGAGCTTACTTGAATTCAGTTTCCCCCATGTGGATTTCTTTGAGGTTTTATTTATCTGTATTGAGAGTGGGAGAAGAAGATGAGAGAGAAGGAAGAAACGCAAGAAGAAAAGGAGCCCTAGGATATATGACAAATAATAATGTTTAAACATAGTTTTTGGACTTAAATTTTTTACAGTTATTATAAAAGTGATGTACAAAAAGGGTCATGGTTTCATCAATCAGGTAAAGAGTATGCTATTTTAGGACAATGTCACCCCTCCCTTCGCTGTCTTCTAGTAGTTTTTGGATTTTTGAGTTAACATAAAGTACATGCAGTAAGTATGTAAAGAGCTCAAATTTTGAGTCTCTAGATCACTGAGGTTATAGTAATATGTTTATACATGTGTAATCATTCATCCCCTACCCCACAAATCAGGTCTATAATTGAACTGTGGAGAAAGAATGCTTTCTCTGGAGGAATTTTGTTGATGTGGATTTTGTAACTGTGCTATCTCCCAGGATTGAACCAATGGTGCTGGCAAAGTTTTATCCAGTGTTTTGTGTGGCTCTTTGGTCCACCTGGGTTAGGAATGACTACCTTAAAAGTTATTTTCTCTACAGTCTGCTAAATAGGCAGCATTAATTAATTATAAATACATGTCTACTAAATGTGTGAGACCATACCAAAATAGGCATAACCCTGTCCTCACTTGGCCTACAATTTGCAGCTTTTACCTGAAAGTCAAATGAAAACAAATCTAAGTTTTTTTTTTATCAACTGGAAATCTGAAGATATTTTGAGATTAATATGAAATAGTTTATTTAGGATTTGAGGTTTTCTGTTTGTCCTCTCTAATCCTTAGGTTGTTGGCTGCGTGTGCGCGTGTGTGCGCTGGGCTTAAATTCAGGGTCTGGATGCTATCTTTGAGCTTTTTTGGCTCAGGCTAGTGCTCTACCACTTGAGCCACAGTTCCATTTATGGCTTTTTGTGGTTAATTGGAGGTAAAGGTCTCATGGCCTTTCCTTCCTGGGCTAGCTTTAAACTGTGATCCTCAGATCTCAGCCTTCTGGGTAGCTATAATTACAAGTATGAACCACCTGTGTCCCTCTATGTTGTTGGCTTTTGATGGTCCTACTACTACCATGGGTACCGAAGTTCCAAAAATCTTCACTTCCTTCCAGAACTCTTCTCCAAAACATGGAAGGAAGGAAGGAAGGAAGGAAGGAAGGAAGGAAAGAAGGAAGGAAGGAAGGAAGGAAGGAAGGAAGGAAGGGAGGAAGGAAGGAAGGAAGAGAGGGAGGGAGGGAGGAAGGGAAGAAGGAAATGGAAGAGTGGTTTACTTCCTATTTTTATCCTTTTAAGATGAAAAATCTGTCCTGGAGGTTTCCCTGGATAATTTTTCTATGCTATTGTACCATTCTTAGGCAAGAGAGGCTGGACAATGAGTATGTGGTAAAGATTTGCCACAGTTAGTTGAGATCAGCCATGATAGAGCTGTGGGTATTATCTTCCTAACACAAACTGGAAGATTACTAGCAAGAGAAAAAGGAAAATGTCCAATAGAAAGGTGATGAGCAGTATCTGTGACAGGGGTCAGTACCACTTAATCATATTACATAGCCAGCTAATTTAAATTTTAGGTCACCTACTTCCATTTTTTTCTCATTCTCAGCATGATGCTTTTATTCTTCATTGAATGTATTCCCTTTTGGCACACAGATTCAAACACTCATCTCTATGTTGTTTCTATTCACATGACTATAGCCCCATAACTGTTGAAGGCATGCTTGTACGATCTATTCCTGTTAGCCCAGGCATAGCTTCAATGCCTTGGATACAAGGCATTTATTGAGTCAAAAATAGTGGTCATTGAGTAATCTATACTTAATAAATAAATGGAGATATAGTTAAAAATCTCAGTGATTATCAATCATAATCAAACTAAGCCAATCTTTCCAGAGTACACTTTTATTCCTAAGTCACACATAAGGACATGCCAAGGTATGGTGAGAATATTGGGATTCAAACCAGTGGGTTGTATCCATTGCTTGGCAAAATGAGATTAAAGATATAATTGTGAAAGAACAACTACTTATTTGGAAATGTATACTTATTCTACTTTTTGAAGGTTTATATGTGCACTGCTGTTTCCCCCAAATCTCCTGCATTTGAGGGCTAATGAGTCCATTCTGCGTCTTCAAGTGCACATTCATTCATTCGTACACACATACATTAGTCCATTCATAAAACAAATATTTAATGTGGCTGTTCTGGGTAGGCACCATGCCATGGTATTACTCATGCCCTGGGGCACTCTCTCTTCCTTGAACACATTTTTAGACTTGCCTTTATAACCAATACCCACACATGCTTAAACCATACCCAACTGTCCATATCCCAGTGAAAGATTTAACACTCTCTGACAGAGTGGTTTGCCTTCTCTTTTCTTCCTACTCACAGCACTCTTGCCATATACATCGGTTTGAGTTTTTCAGCTTTTTGCCAAATTCATTATGTGTTCTCACTTTCCCCCCTTTCATTAGATGGTGACTTTGATAGTAGGAATTTGTTGCCACCCAATTTTTCTATTCATGTATCATACGGGGTCCCTGCCCTATGTACCAGACATTCACTGTCAGCTTATTTGATGAATGAAAAAACAAACTCAGCTTATAGCTGAGCAAACTGCTTTCAGTGGAGGCCAGGAGACAAGAGGTCTTGGGAAGCATTGGTGTCTTCTGACTCTTACCCTGTGTGTGATGTCAAGGACTCCATTCTTCTTTGCCTTGGTGATGCTCCCTTGTTATCATTTTTAATGAAAGTATAGCCATCCTGCAATGGGACCGTGTTTTATTGGTGGACCCAAATCAGTGATGTTTGCTACCTCCCTCCCCAGTGAGCATCTGGGTGCAGCAATCTGTGGATTTATCTTTTCCATTCTGTGGCTGTCATCTCTTCACAGTGTCTTGACAACAATGGGGCCCACCTAGGGAGCGGAAGAGGGCATCTTCTAGTTCTAAACATAGATAGGCATCACTAGCTTTTCCTTTCTATTGGTGATAGCCTCAGAAGTTCCAATGTAAGAGAAAAAGGCAACAAGGCCCCCCCAAATGGGCAAAATGGTAGCAAAGCCCTTGCTTTGGGTGGACTTGTTTCCCTCTCTAAATATTCACACTTGTAGACACATGCTTATGTGTACAATTTATTACATACAGTATCTGGCATATGATAGATGCTCAGTGAATTTTAGACTCTCCTTTCTTTCTCTCAACTTCAGGTTCTAAACCAGAGAAGTATTACATGAATCTAAAATTTGCTTTTTAAACTCAGTTGCTTCAGTTTGCAATCATGTTATCTGCTTATTTATTGAACACTTTGACCCCATTTTTTTGGTAGAATGCTGACCTAATCTTTTATCACTTTACATAAGTGAGAGTGAAGATTGTGTAAGAACAAGTGACTTTTTATTCAAATGTTATTAATTTAATATTTATTTTCAAGATATTCATCAAATACTCGCTATATATTGATAAACAGGGAAGGTGAACTTCACCAAGGAAAAACCAAGAGGCCTCTCTGAGAAAATAGATGTGTGCTTGGACATGATAGTACTAAATGCTAGTAAGTGGCTAAAATGGTATTGAAGAGCGGGCCAAACTGATTCCAGAGCCTGAGAGGGTAGAGCTTAAAGGAAGTAGAGGAAGATGAATGAAGAGGAATGGCTGGTAAAAAGAGTCAGGACATTTGATGTACATATGTGAAAATGGAAACAGGTGATTTAAAGGGATGGGTGGGATTGGATAGATAGAGAAAAGAATGATGGAAGGGATGACATTTATCAGAGTGCTTTTGAACTCATAAACTGACACATTGAATTGAAACCCCTTCATACAACTCCTTAAACCTCACTAACTGGCTCTTGAACTTGGTGTCCCATGTTAATTCAGATTTTGCACTGATTAGTTTTATGTATTGGATACATACTATTGCAGGATCAGCTGAAAATTCCAAGTTTCACATTGCTCTATTCATAGAATTTTAGGACAGGTAAAAGAGTTTGCCCATTACCCCAAAATAAAGACAACCCTTTCACCTTGCACAGACTGACTAGGAGCAAGTCAAGATACAGAAACTTGAAAAATAGACACATAGCGTAAGATTCAATGAACTCAAAGCCACCCAACAATTGGTCTTCTTTTGTCACCAAACGTTTGAATCTGAAGGTGGAAATGGGTACTATGAATGGAGAGATGGCTCTGCCTTTGTTATTTCTTTGTGTATGTGAGGGGGAGAGTATTGGCCTAATAGGTAGGACAGATTTTCCTTGTGGGATTTTTCATTGGTTAAATGATATTTGCCCTCCGTAACCTTCATTGATGACAAGTCATTGAGGTGGACCAAGCTCTCTTCTCTAAAATTTCTAAATGCTCCTAAGGCTGAATCACATCAAGTGGTTGCACAGCAAAAATGTGGTAAAAACAAAAAACAAAACACAGTCACCCACGAGAAAGACAGGTTTCTTATTCAAATCGCAGCTTTGTGTTCACAGCCCAGTTGCCCCACTGCCCTGAAATCCACTTTTCCCATCATTAAAATGGTGAAAGTCATATCTAAATGATACGATAGTGAGAATGAAAATTTGTGACTGTGAAAGGAAATGAAAAACTGTGGCTATGTCAACTTGAGGTCTCAAACATATTAGTTTAAAATCTATGCTCTTCCTTTTTTTCTAATTCAATGCCCTAAACCATAGGCTCTAAAAAGGAGAGGCTAAGCAGTTTTATCTATTATGCATTATAGGAACAGTGATTCTTGTAATGATTAGGAATAAGATTTTTCTGTCCCTTGCCTGAGATAGGAAAATTAAATTTACTGTTTAAGGAAAATTGAAGAATTAAAAGTTAATAGGTGCTAATTAAACATCTGCACTGTGTACTATCAAAGCTAACTCAATTCTTAATTTTTTAAATAAAATATTGTGATGTCCAAGTTCTAAGAATAGGTGGGAACTTCGTTAGTACAACTCAGAAGTGTAATGATTTCAGGTAATTTTCTTTTGTAAAACAAAAACAAACACAAAACCAAAAACCAAAAACCAAAGCTGAGCTGTAACCAGAACATGTGGTCTCCAGAGAGCCTCCATTGTCTTCTGTCCAGTTGGTCAGTCCCAAGCCCAGGCGTTCCCGGATACCACTGGCCTCTACCCACCCATTTTCCCCAGCTTCCAGTCAGTGCCCTTTACTGCCACTGCTACCTCCCTGGCCCAAGCCATTGTATCTTCATCAAGGTTATTGCAAGTCTCCTCACTGGCTCCCTGCCCTGCTGTTTCCACCATCCAGGAACAACCTGAACTAGATCACATATTCTCTGCTGAAATTCTTCTGGTGTTTTTCCTTCTCTCTCTGGGAACCTCTAAAGGCATGGGTCTTACATTTTTTAGGCCTGATTTCTACTGCTCTTTAAGCACAGGCTCTCCTTAGGTCTTGCACTGGCTGGTCACTGTTCTAGGATTTCTGTTCCTTAGAAATAAGCTTAGTCAACTTCCACATAACCTTGAGACTAATCAGACAGGACCTTCTCAGGGACATGGCTCTGAGCTTGTTGTTAACATTGCATTCTTTCCAATAACATTTTTTTCACCCATTGGCTGATATATTTCTCAGTGTAGCATTCAATATCTGTTGAGATAATGTATAATTCATGTACTTACTGTCATTTCTTAGTACTTTATTATTACAAGGGTGATGACATCTTTAATTTTCTTTTATCATGAGGAGATACTTAATGATTAAGACAGTGCCCAGCACATAATAGGTTCTCAATAATACTTGTTGAATAAGTATACCCATATGTGAAGTGGATTTGTTTTATTGTTTGATATGATGTTCGATGCTGCCTACAAATAAAGGAGCTTCAGAGAATGTCTACAGAAGGTCTTAAAATACTCCACAAAGGTCTTCAACTATTTTGAGCATTTTTTTCCTGTATTTTTGCAGCAATGCCTGGAATAAATTCTGTACCGATCTGTACAAGACTCTATGTGGGCTACCCATCTCTTTAGCTTAGTTTCTTTTAACTTAATGTTTATTCTTTAGTACTGCTGATCATTTGTAATTTTCCAAAGTTTCCAGGCTGAGTTATGCATGTTTTTGCCTTTGTATGGACTATCATTGCTCTCTGAAATCTCATTATCTTTTAGAACTGAAACAATTTTCCCCACTCTTGAGGCTCCCACGGGTCCTTTACTTGGGTTAGGTCACCCCATCCTCTGTTTTTTTAGTGGTCACCGATGCATTTCTCTCACTGTGAATTCACCGTGGGACATCAAAACTATTTCCTCACAAATCCACATCTCCTTATTGAATGCAAATTTTAGAGCAGGGTCCATCAAAAAGTGTCCATGCTACACATAGGACAATGTTGGAGGGTTTCCTGGAAGAGCACACACCTATAGGCAGCAACGCTGAACACAGATCTCTACAAAGAACTGGTTCATGGGATGTGGATGACATAATTTTGAGTTCTGGCTACTGATCAGGCAGATAGATGACTTAAATGAATCCCACACCTCACTATCCTGATCTGCCTAATGGAGATAGCAATACTGAGCAACACATCAAAGGTACCTAGCACACCCGAGTGTCCAGAATGTCCAGTGGGTGTGGACTTTATCCTTTGTCAGGAAAGGATTTGTGTCCCCTGCCCCCTGCCCCTGGAGTGTGCAGGAGCTAAGTGTAGAGCTAGCTGTTTGGGGGA
Source organism: Dipodomys ordii (assembly GCF_000151885.1). Classification (NCBI taxonomy): domain Eukaryota; kingdom Metazoa; phylum Chordata; class Mammalia; order Rodentia; family Heteromyidae; genus Dipodomys; species Dipodomys ordii. The sequence continues at coordinate 1,785,325 of NW_012267298.1, read as the reverse complement.
AGGGCTGCAAAGCAGTAGGTGTTGTTAGATGTGGTGGAGATTACTGACTTCCTCCTGAGGCCCAGTGAGCAACTTGCATGTTCCTTGATAGCCGAGTTCAACTTGTACTTTTTAGATGCCCAGAAAGTTGACTGAACTTAAGTGTACTCTCTCTTTGACAAGGGGTATCTTTGCTAGGTCTATGTCATTCCCAGACCCATTCGTACTCACTATAGACAATATACAGAGATCCTCTCCTAGAATCCCTCGTGGGCAAGAAGACTCAGGAATACCATAGTATACTCCACTGTGTGCCAGCAGCTGTGTCAAAGATTTACTTATTTTTCGGTGAAACTAAAACTAAAATCTTCATTTTTATAATAGGAAAAAAATCTGGTAGTGTTACTCTGCTGATCAAAATATGTCAGTGATGGCCAATCATTAATCATAGAGTATCCAAATTCCTTCCTGATTTGGAACTGGCCTACTTGTAGGACACACTTTATACTTGCTATCTAAGATCCATTCCCTTCTCACAGACAGAGCCTGATTTCCACGGAATTTTTTACATGGATCTAGAGAAGCTGAGCCAAAACCCCAAACTTCATTCCAGGTTTGAACTATGGACTTTGACATCACCAAGAATGACTCCTGTATTTTTACATTGAATACAAGGAGAAGCTTCTATGACAGGCCACTGATCCAAATTCCCTTTGAACATAATGCCTCGAGGAAATACGGGAGGACATCAGTGGGCACTGTCCCTTCTCCCATGTAGACATAGTCAGATAAAATAAGCCAGTTTCAGCAGAATGGATCATACAGTTCCAAATAGCAAACTCAGAACAAATTCTTGATCTTTGTTTCTGTCCAATCTTTTTTGTAAAAATAAAGAAAGGTAAATTGCTATGTCAACAAAGACAGTGGCAATAAAACTGAGTATGTGCAAGGATCTGAAATTAAAACCCTGCCATCCTTAAGATGTAGCTGCAGCTGGACACCAGTGGCTCATGCCCGTAACCCTAGCTACTCAAGAGGCTGAGATCTGAGGATTACAATTCAAAGCCAGCCCGGGCAGGAAAGTCTATGAGACGTTTACCTTCAAATTAACCCCCAGAAAACCTGAAGTGGTGCTGTGGCTCAAAGTGGTAGAGCATTAGCTTTGAGCAAAAGTCCTTAGCAACAATGCCCAGGCCCTGGGTTGAAGCCCCATGACCACCAACAACAACAAAAAATAGAAAACAAAATCAAAATGACATAGCTGCTAAGGTTGGTGGGATCATTGGCATCAAGCACAGGGGTGAATGAGTGAGCATCTCCAACATATATATTCCATAGGCTAGAACTCAGGTCACTTCTAATGTAAGAGAACGTGGTAAATGTAGACTCCTCTGCAGTCCAGAAGAAGAAAGGTGGTTCAGAGAAGGGAGAGCTACTCCTAACCACTTTCTCATAGGTGTGAAAAGAGAAGTGTTGGCAGTGAAGCAGAAACTCTGAGGACAGGGGTGACACTGAGATGAACCAGGTCTTCAGGATATAGGTTCATTTCATGCAATTAGAATTGATGGAAGACCTACCTTCCTGCATGCAGTGTACTAGACACCAAAAATACTAACAAACTAGAAAGCACTGGGAGTTTTAGACTCTACAGGGCATGAAATCGCTAGAGCGAGGCCATCAGGAAGTGCTCTGTGCTTCTAGGCATTTCTGAATGTAAGTGAGAGCACTATTTCCTTGTCCAGACTATTTTCACTCCACATGTTCAGATGGCATAAACAGGAAGCATCATTGCTTAATTTACAAGTGCTCTTTCCTTATCACCAACCAGGCAAGGTAACCGTTCACCTGCCTATTCCATGGCCATTCTTACTAGGTTTTGTGTACATTGCTGTCTCTTATTTCTGCTCAAAAGACTATTTTTTTCTCTCAAAATTATTAGAGATTTAAAGGAGCATGGTACTGTTTCTGGTCTTACCAACTCAGTGCACTTTAGGAAATCTCCCAGGCTCAGTTCTTACATCTGTAAAATAAGAACACTAGTATGTTCATTCTCTAGAATTAGGAGAAAGAAAGAAAGAGATGCTGAAGATAAAAGTTCTCCAAAGTAATGCAAAGATGAATTAGAAACTTCACACCATAGGAAGGGGAAACAAAGGAGGAGGCTACAATGCTTGATAAGAAATGTACTCATTATCTTGCCTATGTAATTGTAACCTCTCTGTACAGTATTTTCACAATAAAAAATAAAATAAAATAAAAAATAAAAAAGAAACTTCACACCAACTGGCAAATGATTAAGACAGGCAAGCCTACCCTGTCTACCCTTTAGTGCAAAAATTCACCAGGTTAGATGATTTTTCCCCCAAAGAAATGGATTTTTTTTCTTTTCCAAGAACTTCCAGGGTATTAAATTCCAAGATCTTTCTTTCTTCCTCCCTCCATCTGTATTCATTGGTACACATACTGCAAAGTGTTGTGGCACCTAGTATTGTGAGAGAAATAAATCTGAATAAAGAATTACAGCTGGATCATTGCTAACTTTGATGAATTAGACCATGGAGCTCTTCAAGGTGTCATTTTTAAAGCTTTTTGAATGATTGGTTTTCAATGGTTCCTTCTAAGAATTTTAATTTCGAGTCCTGTATAGACAAATGCACGCACACACATAACGTTCACTTCAGAGGAAGAAAAGTGCTTATGAAGTGAAACTTCCCTTTTATACTTCACCAGCTTCCTGCTAGCGCTGAGTTTTTCTTCATCCAAAGGCTAGCATTGAAGAATTTCTTTGCAATAGTGTAGATGAAACTCAGTTGAAGAATTATCCACTATTTATTTCCCATAATAGAAAGAGGAAAATCAGTTCCAGTAATGAGAGAGATGATTTTTGCTGAGAATGCTTACAAATATTTATTATAGAACTGTTAGGCCACATGAATGGTGCTGTTTTATACATGCAACTTCATTTAATGCTCTAACAACTCTTTAGGTAGACATTGCTATTAGATCTAGATATCTTGGAGATTAAGAAACTGGTTTAGAGAAGTTCAGCTAGGTGAAGCAAGTGCCAGTACCACAACATGCCAAGTTTGTACCGCAACATGCCAAGTTTGCTGCCATGGTCCACATGGAGCTACTGACTTCTACTCTCATGCATAAACACTACACAAGACTCTTAGTCTTTTCTTGACTCCCTTTTCCAACTGTGAAAAGGGAATGGTTAGAAGCTATCTGAGAATGGAAGCCAGTTGGGCTAGGAAGGTGGCTCAGTGGTAGAGTGCTTGCCTTGCCTGCATGAGGCCCTGAGTTTGATTCCTCAGTACTGCATAAGCAGAAAAAGCCTGAAGTGATGCTGTGGCTCAAGTAGTAGAGCACTAGCCTTGAGCTGAAGAGCTGGGGGACAGCACCCAGGCCCAGAATTCAGGCCCCATGTCTAACAAAAAAAAAGAAGAAGAAGAATTGGAGCTAGTCATGTGCATCAATAGGATCTGCTCTAAATTGTATGAAAAATTAAGTTTTTAAGGTATCTTTTTGATGGCCCATTATTACCACTATTCTTTGAGATAATAAGGCTATCTCTATAATAAGAAGGCCTCAGTTATAGTCCACCCAACCCTGCTTGCTCTCTGATCATGATGATCTGTTTTAGAATCCTTATTAGCAAGATGCAATGGACCTGTGGATGTGTGTGTGTGTGTGTGTGTGTGTGTGTGTGAGTGTGTGTGTGTGTGAGAGAGTAACACAGACAGACAGAGACAGAGAGAGATAGAGAGAGAAAAGAGAGACAGAGAAACAGAAAGACAGAGACAGAAAGAGAGCAGGAGAGGAGAGCAGAGAAGAGGGGAAAGAAGGAGAAGGGAGGGAAGGGAGGAAAGGAGAGGAAGCCACTAACACAAACCTGTTGAATGCGGTTTGTTCATTATCCTCACTATTACTATGAACTTTCCCTGACACAAACCTGGAAGAAGACATTAAAAACACAAAAGAAAAGAAGAAAACACTGGCTTTCCTGCCAGCATTGAAGGCATTGCCTGAAGTGAATTTTCCTCCAGCAGAGAGATGTGCTGTGTCTTTTATATTTTATTCTCCCCACTTGTCTACTTTACTAATACCTTCCAACTGAGAGCAGACCAGCAAAATTCTGAAACAGTGGCTTTCAGGAGGGGAATTATGAACTGGCAGAGCCCTCCTAATGTTTGTATGTCATTTAGGTTTTTAAGTACAAATCATCACATTAAGGGTGATCAGCATCCAGTTTTGCCTAACTGTAGCAAAAGTAGCTCATAGCACCTACTCCTCCACTGCCCCTCCCCAGCACCTTGGCTAGGCACACATCCCTGCACAGATTCTTAAACTGCAGACCTTGTATACTCTCTAGGCTATTTCATTATAATCCAAAGCCCTTTATTGTTCCACAGGACATTTGCCCCACGGTTGCACGTTTTTATTCCATCTTCTTTGTTACCTACACAGCACCACATGCTTCGACATTTGCTGAAGTTTCAAATGGTTTCTTAGAAAAAGGTCAGTGAATTCCTCGGGTGTGACCCTGAGAGGTAGAGAAAACTTCCTTTGTCAGCTGTTCAGGCATGCTAAATATTATAGTCCATACAATGATTCCTATCTCCTTAATGTTTTTCAGATAGAGTCTGATAATGATGCAGAAGGATCCATTATACTGTCTTGAGTCTAGAAATCCAACCTGGCAGTGGAGAGAGAGAGCTGCAGTCACTGATGCAAGGAAAAGGGCTATGAAATGTTTACTAAATACCATTTATGTGCTAGGTAGTGAGGAAAGCACTTTCACATCTCCTGGCAGAGGGGGTGTTGTGATCTCAGGTAATACATTAAGGTAATTCTCATCACAACTGTGTGGGATGGGAACTGTCACTATTTTATAGATGAAAAGCCAGAGACTGTAAGAAACTAGGCCCAGAGGTTACATAAATTAGGCATGACCTTTCACTGCCTTGTCTATTCCTATGTAAGAAATTTCCCCAGACTTTAATAGCTTGAAATGAAATTTATTACCTCCCAGCCTCTGTCTCATCAGATACACTTTATCCCTGATTGTTGCTCCTGCCAATGATGCTGCTCTTCTTGATACCATGTGTAGGTGATCTGGATTCTGCATTGGATAGAATCAGAGGAAGTAGGTTTACAGACTAATATTCATGAAGGCAAGTGTCTGCCAATCTAGGTGCTATACAGAAACTCTCCTACATTTCACAGCTCAATGAGGTAGACATTATTATCATCCTTACTTTGGAGATAAGAAAATTAATGATTGCTGTTTCATTTTTTTTGCTCCAAATTAGATAGCCAGGAAGTAGCAAAACAGAAGATCCAACCCAGGCAGTCTGGATACAGAGTTTGTGTTCCTAACCTCTACTTCTTATAACAGAAGGGTTGAATTGGGAAGGAGATTGTATACTATGCATCATGTTACAGTTTATGAAAGTAAAAGAGAGATTGAAGAATGCAGCATCACAAAAGTCCCTGGATCACCATGTGCAGGAAAGACAGGGAAGATGGGAAAGCTTGAGAAAGAAAGAGTATTGTCGTCGTCATCATCATCATCATCATCATCATCATCATCATCATCATCATCATCATCATTATTATACATAGTATTGAACTCAGGGCCTTGTGCTTGCCAAGCAAACACTCAACATGAGTCATGCTCCTAGCCCTTTTCCTTTTTTAATCTGTTTTTTAGATAGGGTCACAGGCTAACTTTTCTAGCCTGGCTTCAGACTATGTTCTTTGTACCTTCACCTCCCAAGTAGCTGGGATTATAGGTATATGCCACCATGACTAATTACAGAAAACCACTGTTTTGAGATCAGTGTGAAAGCAATCTAATGGGGAAGATCAGTGATTGATAGAGTCATTTCAAAGAACAATATTTTCTTATTAAAAGTTGTGATTTTTTTCCAGTATAAGATTCATCTTCTCAATGTCTATCTTCCCCTTCTTCCTTCTGGAGTAATTATGGCATTTCCCATCTTCTTGAAGTTAGTCGTGGCAGTGAGATGAAGTTTTGGCCATCGGATGTTTTGGTTGTTTGGGGAGGGCTTGTCCATGTAGGCTTCTCCTTTCCTTTCCTCTTTTAGATGGTGTGGTGGTTAACTTCCAGAATGGCACTGAAGTCACACGTTCCAGGATCCTTATCAACTTGGAGTTCCAAACAACTGCCCAGCAAAACCCTTCACTCCTAACACATGCTTGATCCACAATACCCTGGGCTATTACACAATGATAGAACACAATATTTTGTTGGGTTGAGCCATGGTGACATTGGGTGTATTTGTTACCACAGCCAAATCTAAACCAGTACAACAATGTACCACATAGCACTAAAATGATCAATGTGTACAGACCAGAGAAGTTATAAAATCTTTGATGGAAGCTATTTCTCTCTTGCTTTTTGAAATCTCGTCTACCACACAGAACACTTGGAGAAGTCCAGTGTGGTACATCTTGGCATGGCATGGCGTAATTAAAAAGAGAGAGAGAATTAAAAATTAGCATTACTTGACGCTGGATTTCCAAAAGTATTTCCCCCAGTGGGAACAGCATGATGGTCAATCACTTGTAACCCGCAGAACATCGAGTTTCTGAAATTCAAGTATTTTTAACTCATGAACGCTAACTTCACTGATGAGGTTAGCCCGGTGATTACCCCAAATATGTAAAATATATATTTCAAACACAATCGCAGGAAACCAGAGATGGGTAGGTATATTTTTTACTTTCAAAGAGTACAAAGTAAAAATGGTCCCTGAAGACTGACAAAAATAATAGAAGGAAGGGGTTTGTATATTTCTTTTTCTCTTTCTTACATTTTTTTTTAACAAGCTTACTACTTACGGCTGTGTTTCCTTTCAGTCTACCCCCATGGTTTTGTTTCTCATAGTCTGTGAAATGTGAGCCTTCTTGGTCATTCTTCTGACAGATTTTCCAGCACTAAAAATATCAGGGGCATAACTGACAAATCATAGGTGGGTTTTTTTTTGACAAAATAGATCAGCTCTGGGAAATTCTCTCTACCTATTAAAACAAAACAAAACCACCAAAAACACAAAACTTGTGCCATTGAAAGGTTACAGAAATGATCAGTGATCAGAGGTCAACATTGCTGGCTCCTGTTTTCCTTTACTACCTACCTTTGCCCATGATCATACATATCATTAGAGAAGCACACACACACACACACACACACACACACACGCACACACACATACACGCACACACACACACACTCATCATACAGACACATTTGCTATATATTTTTAGTACTTAATGTAGGAGTTAAGATTTGCCTGTTTTCTGGGACTTTTCATGCACTAAATACATATAATAATGAATGTACATTTAGTTATTCCTAAAAATTAAGTAATTGCTTTCAAGAGCATCTATCGGCACATGTGTATATGCTATTTCCTGTTATGAAAACTGAGCAGTGGGTAAGGTGGTTATGTAACTCACAGGTAGGAAGTGGTAGAACTTCGTTCTAAACTCCTAAGTTCTCTCACCTTTATGTGTCCAGTCAACAAACACTGAGCAGTGGCTTGGTGGTAGACACCAAGGGCACAGCCCCTGTCTCTGTTCTCAAGAACTCATAGTTCAGGTGGAAAGCCAGATTAAATCAAACAACCACATAAACAAGCACTTGTTTATAAAATGAGATCATTGCTTTTAGGAAGAGGAATAGAGTATTTGTGAGCCTACAATGGAGAACACAATCTTATTTAGTGATTCTTAGTAATGTTTTTGTATAGGAATTTGATTGTTGAAGCATTAATCAGCCAGGCAGATTAAAACAAAAGACCAACTCAACTGGCAAAGGAAGAGTTGGTTTCCCCAGGCATCAAGTCTGGCTAGCCTTTGATCTGTGTGTCCCAAAGTGAAAGAAGTAAAACCTTCTGCTACTGTTTACTTAGTCCTGAGCACTTGGCTTCATTTGAAGAATCCTGTCTAATCTCGTGGAGGAAGAAGGGGCTGTGCATAAAGGGGCGGCTGTTTATCTGAGTTTTTTGCTCTCTACCCACTGACAGCCCATACCATCTGAGTGGAGCCATCTCAGACCACCCAGCCTGGTCCAGATGCCAGGTGCCTCCAGCTGAAAAGGCCAGTATAGGTGACAGCAATAGAATGAGCTGACTGTCCACGTTGCTGGCTGTACAACAGGAGTTAGTGAGAGGACTATCCTTATAACTGAAGTGAAAGTAGAGGACTGACATATCAAGAGAAGTACGGGGGCTGGGATTGAATTTTAGGCAATGAGAAAGGCATATGCAAAATCCTGAGAAGGGAGAAATGTATGACAGAAGACAAGATACAAGACAAGGCCCAAATGAAGTAGGGCTAAAGGCTTCAGTTTTTATCTTTAAAGAAAATTAGTATCAATTAATTGTACAAGGGGACTCCTTCCAATAAGTCCTGAGAGAGAGAGAGAGAGAGAGAGAGAGAGAGAGAGAGAGACAAGCAGACAGACAGACAGAGACAGAGACAGCGTGAGACAATACATCTTGATCATAGTCATTTCCTCCATTTTCTCCCTTCTCTCTCTTCCTTTCCAAACCAGTCTCATCAAGTTTCCATGATCCCTTTCACACATGTACAAAATGTTATTTTGACTATATTCACCCTCCCTCCTTTCTTTCAGTTCATCTGTCCCCTCCTCTTACTACCTACTCCTCAGACAAGATAGGGTTTAACTTCCTAAACGCCAGACAAAGTGTAGGCAGACAGGAAATCAAGACTATTGAATCTTAAACCTCAGCTTTTGTCTCAAAAAGCAAAAGCCACTGGCAGTATTTTAAGCTAGGGAGTGACAGGATTAGGCTTAAACATGTATGTAGCTAGTTTGCATCTACCAGAGGCAAACTCACCATGGCAAGAATCTATCCTAAGCAGACATAGTAGAAACTCAGTAAGCTCTACTTTACTATTTTCATTGACCTTATCATCAAGATACCCAATAGGAGAAAGTAAAATAGCCCAGGTGTTTGGAGGAAGTATGAAAGTAGAGGATACAGAAGACCAGACCCTAAAATATCAGTTTGAAACTATTGAGTCAGCTCGTGCATGACTGAAAAAGTTATTCCACTGAAATTTCCACTGAAAAACTATTTTGACATATTTAATTCTTATCTGCTGACAGCTGTTACCTTCATTTCTTCTGAATTAGGGGTCTTTGAACTAAAGTTGGCTGATAAATGACAAGGAGAAGACCCATGGGGAACATCAGATGAATTGGAGCTAAGTTTCTGTCTCTTAACCTACTAATTACTGGTGGAAGTTCCTCCCACAGAATCAGCTGTACCTGTTGGCTTGGAATCTAGCAAGGTCATAACTGGAAAGTTTTTGGCCAAGTAGTTTGTAAGCCTTTAAGAAAAGTTGTTCCTGAGTTGAAGAGATTCTAAACTATTGTGGATGGCCATTTTGTTTCCTAAACACCTGAATTCCATGAAGTGTCAAGGAAATATCCATGTTGTGGAGCTCGGACAATCTTAAGCTTAATTCTCTGCTATGCTATTTATGAGTTGCACACTTCTATGCTGATGAATCTATTTTTTGCTTCAGTTTCTGAGACTTTAAGGAACATAGGGACAATAGGGTTTTTTTGGCACATGGGTGAAGGCTGCATGCAATGTGTACAGGAAACACCTGCTCAGGTCACTATCAATTCAAGCTAGCTTCTTTCTAATACACTTCAGAGTTTCTGAAGAAGTTTAGATAATGGATGGCAATGACATTTTGGTCTTCTTTGCATATTTTCCCATATGGTTGAATTTTATATTTAGCTTTGCCATACACTTGCCTGATTTTAGACAGGAAACTTCTTTTTTCCATGGCATGTGTTTTAATGTTCTCTTCACTCCAGTTCAGTGAGTCTTATCATTTAGCCATTCACTGGGAATCTTGTAACAAAAGTATCAATACTTGCTTCCATCCTCACGGATTCTGATGGAATTGGTCTGAGATGTGGCCTGAGGCTTGAGATCAAGTTAATAAAATATCCATCTGGGAATAATTTCACTCAAGGATCCATTGACCTACCTAAGAGACTTCCCAAAGGTCAAGATGTAGAACACATTCTGCTAATCTAGGTCTATGGAGAATGTTCCTCTATGAAATTCTGCCCATAGAAGTGACGCCATAAAATATTCTTATTTATCCCTCGAATCAATATGGCACTGAAGTAGGGATTGAGCTTTTGTGGCTCATTCAATGAACACTTTTAGACATGTCCTACAGGAAACTATCTAAAGTGTGAACTAAAGTGTGAATTACGGTGACACACCATGTGTTTTTTTTCTCCCCAGTGGCCATGAAAAACTCAGAACTGCATTCAGGATGTTGGGAGATTGTATCTTCTACTTTCTTTCACGTGCATGTTTTCTGTCACTTGGTGCAGATTTCTTTATTTTCCTCAAAATCGAATACTTTGATTAAGGTATTCTGCCACCAGGTGGCAATAAGTGTCTCTCCATGGTGATTACCATATTTGAATAATATTAATTGTTCATGCACATTTTCATTCATCATTATTTGGGAAGATTGATGTACCCTTGTGGCTTCAAAGTTCAAAATACAGATTTTTATTTGTGCAGCTGAACTTGCACAGTTAATTTTGGCTGTAATAATTATGTAGGTTGCATATTTAGGTGCATGTATAAATAACTCCATGTGTGTGTGTGAAACACATGCCTATATGTAAGAATATTTTTGGTATAATTAAAATTGAAGGTAAAATTAAGTATCTTCTTCATTATCCCTTCATGATTACTAATCAGAGTATGGTCATATGTGCTCATTTTTGTTCTATAAGTAAGATTTGCTCTTAGGGCCTTTACAAGATTGAGTACTGTTGTGAAATTTTAAGCCAACACGATGTTAAAATTCATTCACATGAATCCTCAAACTTTCTAGAATTAAGTGTTTGGCATTAAGAACTTATTAATGTAAGTGCTTTCCATAATCTCATTAATAAACTAATTTCTGCCAGAACTGCTCTTCATAAATTACTTTTTGTTCCTTCCACATAATAACATATCTTTATGTGACTCTTATGCACATTGATTCTGTGTAACCACTTATTTCTAACCAGAAAAAAAGCATGAAGATATTGTAGTTGTTTGCTCTGTGTGACTTGCAACTTAGGTACCGTGATTCCCTGCTACTAGTTGAGTTTGAATTTAACATCGAGCACATAACAGACTTTCTCTGTCATACTGACATGACCAAGAAGCAACTTAAGGCTGCATTGAAACATCTGCTGTTGATACAGAGGAATCGGTGCGGCTTGTGTGCCTCTCCTCTATGTAGATATCTTGTTGAGGAAAAGAATCCTGGGAGTTTTCCTTCTTCCCAGGCTATCCTACTCATGACTGGAGACATTATAAGGACCCACAGTCAATTGTAATCAGACATTTTGAGGGCCAGAAAGTCTCATCTTCAGGATGAACAACACAGTCCCTGTCTCTGAACTGATTCACAAGAATTTTGACCAATGGAGCTGCTATGTAAAGGTGCTTACATGGAAGAAAGTTGGGTAACTTTCTAGAAACTTCTGCTGTCTCTCCAGACAAAGGTACAAAGACTTAGACTGAGAATATGGTGCTGTCGATGGGATAAATGGCGCTTACATATAATCTTTGATATGACATGATAGTATCAAAGAGTTTAACTTTTATAATTTTGACTGTGGCAAAGATCCCCAAAATTAGTGAAAAAAATTTAAAGAGAAAGTCAAATCCCCATCTCTGAAAAGTCTATTGTGGTCACTCCACATATCTTTCCTTTCCTTCTCCGTACTTGTGCTATCAAGAATTAGGCAGAACTCATGTGTAAAACAGCTAAAGGGTTGGATTTCCATTTTAATCTGACTGTGAGATGGTTAGGTACAGATGACAGGATGGAGGGAGTAGTTTGGGATGAAATAGTTTGGAAACAAAAGCCACTAGAATGTTTCAGTCAGCCCTGGTCTCAAACTCCAAATTATGTGTCTTCCTCATACTTCCTCTTATACCGAGAGGTCTATGTGTTTCTTTTCCCTTCAGGCTCTTGTGATCCTCCCTTCAGATACCTACACAGCAGATTCTGTGTGTCTCTCACTCCTCTCTCATGTCTACTTTTTTATGATGTAAGTCCGTTCAGTCCCTTTATGTTGTGTCTTTAAGTATGTTCATGCTCCTCCCAACCCAACGTTTGCATTTGTGTTCTGTGGTTTTATGGTAAAATTTGGAAGCAGAGTTGGTAAGAATCTCATCTGTTAGGCCCTAACTTCATTCCATCGACTGAATTCTTGGCAGTGATCCACCTCAGGAAATCTACACCCTCATGTGTTGTTCATCATTGATCCAGGTAACCACATTAGGTGGTGGCTAAGGAATGGGGCAGGATTTAATCCAAGTTTCTTACAAGCGAGTCTCACATTGAGAGCATTTTTTTTGTGTCTCTGCTTAGATATAATAAAGTCTTGTTTTCTGTGTAGATAATATCCCTGCAACAGAGACCTTCTCCCCCCACCCCAGTAGACAGCCCTGAAAGAAGGACATTTAGTGGTAAGTTGCCACAATTCCACAAAGTCCACAGATACCTCTGATAGGTGGGTAAATGGGAGAGGCTCCTAAAAGCCGAAGTATTCACATTTTTACTAGGTAGAATTAGAATAGCAGGTTAACAAAAAAAGGATTATATTATTGAATTTATAAATACTCTATAAAATGCTATGCATGAGGAGCTCTTATTTACCTCTTCCTAGAGTTTTTTTGTTTTTTGTTTTCTTGGTCAGTCACGGGGCTTGAACCCAGGCCATGGCTCTGTCCCTGAGCAATTCTGTTCAAGGCGAGTGCTCTACCACAGAGCCACTTCCAGTTTTCTGGTGGTTAATTGGAGATAAGAATCTGATGGGCTTTCCTGCCCCAGCTGGCTTCAAACTCTGATCCTCAGATCTCACCCTCCTGAGTAGACATAAATCCCCTGCACCCACCTCTAACTTGAGTCTTAAGGAGTGTAAACAAAAAGATCTTGGAACAAAAGGGATTTTAGAAGTGTTAAGTGTGATCTCAAATCCCCAGTCTGTAAGTGCTGGAGTGGAGGTTGAACCCCATGACCCAGCTTCTTTCCTGTCTTTTCCATCATGTTGTTCTTGGGCCCATAGCAAGCATTTGAATTTGAATGGCATCTTCTCCATCCTCCATTTACTTTTCATCTTTCTATCAAGAGATCTTTTCAGCGTCAGTCCCTTGGAACCTAGTGTCTTAACTGAAATCATTATTGATTGCCTTGTTGCAGAGTGGAAGGTGAGGTAACAGCTGGAACGAAGCAGGCCCTTCCTATTTGCATTTCTGGTGGGTCAGCAAAACTTAGCTCTGCCATTGATCTTGCAAAGTAATAAAACCTCAACAGCAGGCTCGCAGTCACATTCGGGTTGGCCCATGAGGATCCTCACAACAGCAGTCCCCCTGACCACCAAAGTAGGACGTTTCTAAAACCCAAGTTGGACATCCCCAGGCATAGAAAGAGACATTGCTTTTTCCAGGCTCCGCCTTGCTCAGTCTCCAGTTACAGGGAACCATTTCACTCCCACTGGAAATATCCTCCTACTCATTTCTAAAGTTGATTCTCCCTGGAGTCCGGATAGCGTCTCCAACATCTTGGTATAAGTACCCCCTCCTACTCATGCCTCACTTCGGAACTCTAGCACCCTCAGCCCTTGCCAATTGTCCTGCTTAGAATCTAATCCTATACAACTGTAACCACTTATTTTTCCCAGATTCCCTCTGTAGGTTGTAGACAATGCTGCCTTATATCCTTAAACCCTTTTATTTTTAGGATACTTGTCCCATGGTCAGTATGCTACCCTAATTATGCATTCATTCAACAGTGTTTATTGAGCAACCTCTACGAGACAGATTCTAGCAAGACATCAGGAACATACTTGTCTCTAGTCTTATGGAGCCACAGCATACAAGTTGATAGGCATTCACTCCTCAATATCAAGTAGATAGTAAGCATCCTCAATGCTCTAGGAAATGTCTTTGATACCAGAGACACAGAAGAAAATGAAAAGGTACAATATCTGCCTTTATTCAGTTTACTTTGTGTGAGTGTGTGTGTGTGTGTGTGTGTGTGTGTGTGTGTGTGTGTGTTTATAAAGTGTTATTGGAGCTGAGCTCTGGGTGAAGTTAGAAATCAAGCCTTGTAGGTATCAGGAGAAAGAGTATTCTGAGTGACTCTGCCAGGTTAAGGGTATGCTTAAAAGCAGAAATGAGGACACAGGCTGCCATGAAGAGGAAAGGAGACGTGAGTTCACATAGGTTGTGGGAGCAGAGAGCAGAGGGCTACTTTGTAGAGGGTCTTTCATCGACCTAATAAGGACTTCTGACTTTGAGTGATAAGAAATGAACTAGAAGGTATGTTCTATACCTGCTATACAGAGGAATCACCTGGACAGACTTGGATGTGGAAAGATCCACCCTTCCTGATCCATGGAGAGTAGACTTCAAGAGGCAAGGGGTTGGGGAGAAGAGCAATGTCACTGATTTTTGATGTAAAAAGAAGGTAATCTAAACTAGGCTGCTAACTGTCTGGTTGAGCTACTTTGATGGCAAAGCAGTTAGATTTCGCTAAAGGTTAAGCCCGCAGTGTGAGAGGAATAAAGAGGTCAAAGATAAAAAGATGACATCAGGAATTTTGGTGTGGACCACTTATGGATGGGGTAGCTAGTCAGTGATCACCCAAATAAACTGACATGGAGGTTAGCACTGTAGTGATGATAGACTCTTAACACTTCTCAGGTTTCTGTCCACCAGTCTCCCTTCTACCTTAGGTTCTCTGGATAGCCACTCTCTCTCATCACTGGGATGTGAGCGAGATAGTTCTTGTTAAGGATTTGGATGACATGGAAATTGGGCATTATGCTGGTCAGATTGATGTTCTGGAGGGTCCATTTGGCTATTAACTGGAGAAAGAACCTACGTAAATGGAAGGGAACTGACCGAGAAATGACTTGAGAGGGTGAGAGTGACAAGGTGGTGCCTGGAACCATAGTGAATCACCTTGGAGAAGGCCAAAAATTGCAGAGAAATTCTGGTGGCATTGATCTGTGGGGACAGCATCCCTAAGTTTGCTTGCCATGTTGGCATGGCTATAGTTAATAGGTCAGAAAAGGCTCACGAGGTAATCACAGGAAAAAAAGTAAGAGGCAACCAAAGGGAAAGTAAATACAGCAGAAGGTTTAATGTGGTCTTCAGGGTGGGGCCCTCCGGAAACTACGAGTTATTTCCAGGAAGAGATGGCACATCTCTCTGAGGCCCCAGCCTCAGTGGTTCGTCACTTTCTACCCATGAGCTCCTCTCTTCTCTCTGAAACACTTCCCCTCCTATTACCATTTGAAATACTTCTTTCCTGCCCAATTTCAGGCTGCTCTTTCTCATGCTCCTTTAAATCTAGATACATCATGAAGATGAAGCTGCATTACATAATGGTTAAGAGCTCTGACTTTGAAATGGGACTGGCTTGGACTTGAGAACTTAGGCCTATTATTTAGTGTCACCCTGGTTTTCATTGCCTGTGACACTGTGAAAGCTGTAACACTCATCTCTTGAGATTAAAGAAGATAATGCTATGGACTTCTGATTTCTGGTGTTATGTATAAGAAGCTTGGAGGGCTATACTTCATCCTCACAACAGATATAAGGCTGAACAAACCAAAATATCAACATCTACTTTTAACTATTCTTATACCGTGGAGGAAAGAGGTCACAGGGTAAAAATCACTGCCTTCCCCCCACAGTGGTGAGACAAGTGGGACAATACAGAGAACCACAACTTACTAAAGCAGAAACCAGTAAGCTCTACCATCCATGGGAGCCAGTGTCAGGCTAGGAAAACTCAAGCCATAATTGCTGAATGACGAAGGCTCAGTATGGACAGTCTGAGAGTAAAACCTCTGGAAAACCCAGTAACTGGAGCCTCCATTTTAGAATTTTTTTTGGGGGGGGGTCCGGTCGTGGGGCCTGAACTCTGGGCCTGGGTGCTGTCCCTCAGCTCTTCAGCTCAAGGCTAGTGCTCTACCACTTGAGCCACAGCGCCACTTCCAGCTTTTTTTTTCTTTTTGCTTATGTGGTGCTGAGGAATCAAACCCAGGGCCTCAGACGTGCAAGGCAAGCGCTCTACCACTGAGCCACCTTCCCAGCCCCCATTTTAGAATTTTTATTTTTATTTTTTTTAGTCTTGGGGCTTGAACTCAGGGCCTGAGTGTTGTCTCTGAGCTTTTCTGCTTGAGGCTAGCACTCTACCACTTGACTTGAGTCACAGCTCCACTTCTGACCTTTTTGATAATCAACTGGAGATAAGAGTCTCACAGACTTCCATGGCCAGGTTAAGCTTCATACTGTCATCCTCAGACCTCAACTTCCCGAGTAGCTAGGATTACAGGCATGAACCACCACTGCCTACCCATTTTAGAACTTTTTATGAATTCTAATTCTTGGAGTTCTGTAGGGACCATCAAAAAATTCCCCTTATGCTTTTGGTGATAGATAGGAAAAGGAACCATATTGAAACACAAATCATTTGTCTTTAGCAAAGAAACCTGTTTAACTAGATGGAGTCTTATTAGGATCTTACTAACCTGGAGGGAAAATGTCAAATTCCAACCCACTGTAGCCATCCTGAACTATCTAAGTTGGTCATAACCAACAAAACAAAAGAAGACAAAATATAATACAACAAAACAAAAGACTGAAAAGCCTTTCTGAAATTCCTATCCAGAGACACACATTGAACTCTTGTTCAATACCTGTCATAAACACAGATCCCAAACCATTAATAAAATATTAGCAAATCAAATGCAACAAAGTATAACACGAATTATACACCATGACTAAGTGTGATTTTTGTCTCATGTATAAAAGCTGTCTCAACATCTGAAAATCAATGAATATAATCCATCACACTACTAGGCTGAAGAAATAAAACCACATGATTGATTATACCTAAAGATGCAGAAATGAAAGTATTTTACAAAATACAATGTTTATTCAAAATAAAATCCTCAGGAAGGTAGAAACAGAACAGAGTTTCTTCAGTTAGGTAAAGAATATTGGCAAAAACTATACAGCTAATAGCCACTATGGTTTTCTCTCTCTAAAACTAGGAACAAGACAAAGCACAAAGTGGGGGAAACTACAAAAGATACACCTCACAAAGGAATATTATCCGAAATATAGAAAGAACTCAATAATAAGGAAACCAACAATGAGATTTTTAAATGGGCCAAAGACCTTAGCAGATAGCCTATCAAAGAAATAAAGGTGGAAAGCATCAAAAAGACTCTGTATTACATTTTGTCAGAGAATACAGGTTTCAGTGAGACACACGTGTACACCTATTAGAATGGCCTGCATCTAAAACCCCGATAATATGAACTAATAGGAAAGATGTGGGGCAACTGGCTGGAATGCAAAATAATGTAGCCACATTTATCAGGTGCCGCCGGCAGCTCGTGTCTGTAATTCTAGGTGCTCAGGTTGCTGAGATTTGAGGGTCCTAGTTCAAAGCCAACCCAGGCAGGAAGTCCTATGAGACTCTTATCTCCAATTAACCACCCTCCAAAAGCTGGAAGTGGAGGAATGGCTCAAGGGGTAAAGCACCAGCCCTGGGATTTTAAAAAATAATGAAGCCATTTTAGAAGACAACTGGTGATTCATTTTTTGGTTTTGCTTTTTTTTTTGTTTTTTACAAACAGACTCTTTTACAGACTCTTTTTGTATTATTATTATTATTGGTGCTGGTCCCAGAGCTTGAACTCTGGGCCTGGGCACAGTCTCTGAGCTCTTTTGCTCAAGGCTAGTGCTCTATCACTTTGAGTCACAAATCCACTTGCGGTTTTCTGGTGATTAATTGGAGATAAGAGTCTCACTTTCCTGCCTGGTCTGGCTTTGAACTACGATCCTAAGATCTCCAGAGTATTTTGGGTTACAGGTGTGAGCCACCAGCGCCTGTCCTTATAAACATATTCTTATCATATGATTCCTAGTATTTGCCCAAAGACACGGAAAACTTATATAAAACCCTATAGATGTGTGTAGCTGCTTTAATCATCATTGCCAGAAACTGAAAACAAAGACCTACTTTTGTAAGTGAGTGGTTAAATAGGTCAGGCAGCAAAATACCACTCAGCTCTGAAACCTAAACAAGCTACAAAGCCATAAAAATGCATGGTGGAAGTGTAAATGCATATTGCTAAATAGAAGAAAGCCATTTGTACAGGCTGCACAGCACAATGCTTGCAACTGTAAAACATTCCCTAAATGACAAATCTATGGGAGACAGGCAAAAGACGAGCAGTTCTCAAGGATTAGGCAACAGGTATTGGTGTAGATAAGCAGAGTACGGAGGATTTTTGAGAAGATAAAAATAGTCTGCTTGATATCGTAATGTGTATGCATGCCATTATACATTTGTCCAAACCCATAAGGGGCCTAACAAGAGTGAACCCTAGCCGGGTGCTGGTGGCTCACATCTGTAATCCTAGCTACTCAGGAGGCTGAGATCTGAGGATCTCGGTTCAAAGCCAGCCAGGGCAGGAAAGTCTATGAAACTCTTATCTCCAATTAACCACCAGAAAAACCAGAAGTGGCACTGTAGCTCAAGTGGTAGAGCACTAGCCTTGAGCTGAAGAGCTGAGGGACAGTGCTCAGGCCCAGAGTTCAAGCCCCACGACCAAAAAAAAAAAGAAGAGGGAACCCTACTGTAAACCATGGACTTTGGGGGTAACAGAGTACTTGTGTGGGTTCATGGTTGTAATCAATGAGTCATTTTGTTGTGTGTGGGGGAGAAGGTTATCATGAGGGAGGCTGTGCATCTGCTGGACAAAAGCTATATGTGAAAATTTTGTATCTTGTTCTCAAGTTTTCTGTGAACTTAAAGCTTACTTAAGAATAAAATTCATTTTTACAAACAATTACATGACAGTCAGTGTCATATAAAACATGATGGCCACTCAACACAAGCTGCAAAATCTGGATAAGAATCATGGCTGACAATAAACGCTTCATCTGTAACAAGTCGTGTTACAAGTGTTTCATGTATATTGAATTAATTTGTTTTCATTTTCAAACTCTTCCTAAATCAGCCATTTCACAGATGACAAAAATCGGGGGTCCATGTGGTAGAGCAGCTTGTACAAAAGGACAAAGGTTTTCAGTGAGAGAGCCAGGATTTTAATCCCGATGCTCTCTCAACAGTACAGCCTTTTACATGTAGCAGTCACTCAACAAAGACAACTGTTAGTAAACTCAGTGGTCACGTTCAGACACGATCTCATGAAGGGATGGCTTTAGTTACCTGATAACTAACCTATACCTCTTTTGACCATCCCTTCTTTCCTGAATCGTTGAGAGTCCTTTGTCAATAATAAGATCCACTTTTTAAAAGTCTAATGGACAAAAATTTTTAATGGTGCACAAGTAAATAAACACATGATAGAATTATTCATGTTTACTCAAGTTCAAGAAAATGAGTATTCAAATGATAATTGGTTACTAGATTCAGGAAAGCCACCAAGGAGATCTGGCAGAAAGGGGATTAGTAAGTAGACTTATCTAAGTCTCTGTTACAGAGCAATACCTCTGCCGGATTTTCAGTGTTTTTACAGGTGATGTTTTGTGATTAAGACTCATTATACTTAGCCTAATATCTCTACTTGGATTGCCATAGGTTAAGAGCACTTGCTTGGTAAAACAAAACAAAACAGTATATGTTGTGATTTTTTCCATGCAGGAGCTTAAGAACAACCACCTGATATTTAAATTCTGAACATTACACTCCAGCTGTTTCTACCTGAGCCCAGCTGATCTGACTACATTTCATATTTCCTACCATAATTCTGAAACAAAACTATTGCTCAACCTCCATTTCATTCTATTCTGTTTGCACTTTACAGTACATTTTACACCTATTCCTCTTAGACTGTGTCTCACTCCAGTCTACCCAGTTCCACATCTCACAAGTCATGCCCTTTAGATGATAAGAAAATGGCAATAATAACACAAATCCTTTTGCCCTTCTTCACCTATTCACTGTGAATCTATTTCCTTTAAATTCTTTCCAAATACTTTTGGGGATTTCTCAGGGATCTATGGTCTAGATTAGTAATCAAATGTTCTAGAAATCGGTGCCATTTCCCCCTAACTGTTTCATTTTATTGTGACAGTTCCTGTGGCTTGAGGCATTATTTACTAGGGATAGGGAGGTAAGGAAGGAAGCAGGTATATAAAGCTAAGACTTTCTAACTCTTAGTTTAGCACCTCCTATTAAATGTCAACTTCCAGATTTCTGAAACGTCTTCTGCAAATGGACATGGTTCTATTTCCTTCCTTCTATTGGGGTTATCTAGTCTATGATGTGTGGTATGTAGGCCTTTAAGACTACAGGACAAATTGGTGGTCCTGGGATGTCTGTTCAGGCCACCAGTACAAAGACTATGGGGTTAACTTACTTAGCGATGTGGAGACTAATTGGATGTGGCCTGTGACCAAGTAGGGTATTGAAGCACTAGAAGATGGGGATATTTGCATTGCTCAACAGTGACACCTGTTGACCCAGAGGAAAACATTTGTCCTCCAAGTGGTGTGGGGGCAAACACTGGGATTTAACAAATGGGAACTGTAAGGACACAAACTGACAACAAAGCAAATAATGTATAGGGAGACCATCTGCTCCTTTTTCAGTTGGTTTCCTGGCTGCCAGGATCAAGTTAAATTTGGCCAGGAGAAAACAATGTTAACAGAATCAATGAATGTAAGGCTCTGCAGCATATTTAATCAAAGCACAAGAGACAAGCCCTGTTCCCTGGTGGGTTTAGGGAAACAGGGGTTTATTCATACATACGTGCACTGTATGAGGTATAATTCAGTGGAGGAATCTGGACCTAAAATCAATGTTCTAAATTGAAACCCAGGAGGCTTGTCAGTTTAGAAGAATTGTTTAAACATCTTTTACTTATGAAATTAGAGCCAGTATTTGAACCTGCCCCCTCCTTCCTTTCTTCCCTCCCTTTTCTCTCCCTCCTTTTCTCCCTCCTTCCCTCCCTTCCTTCTTCCTGATTTCCTGACTTCCTTGTGCACACCCAGACCAGTCAGGTTTGTTGGCACAGGAGTCAGAGTCTGGACTGTACATCAGTAATAGATACAATGTGACCTTGACATAAAGAAGTTCATCAATGTTCATAGATCTATTCCTACCTGTTATGTAGCACACTCACCAATTCAGCTGATCCATACAGAATATGTTATGGGGTCAGGGGAATGAAAAGGATTGGAGCTGGCTAGGGAAATGGGGAAGGCAGTGATGGATGAATGAAACCTTCACTCAGAACAGGGTTTTTGAATTAGATCTTGAAAGGCAAGTGGAGGTTTCCTAGTAGAAATAAATAAACCCCATGTCATTAAGGGGAATGGTGTTTTGAAGGAGGATGAATGCTCTCATGCATCCTTGGTACTGACTATATTTCAGAGTGTGAAAGATGAGCTTGAGGAGATAGGTTGGCAACAGATTGAGAAGGTTCTTATAGAAGAATGCTCTATTGATCTTTTGGGCAATGTGTTGCTATTAGAATTTTTAAGAAAGAGTATTTAAGAGCAAGAACAGTTTAGGGGAAGAACATTCTGGCCACAATTTGGAGGATGGATTGGAGTCAAGAGATAGTATAGTTTTAAAAAAGCTGCTTGGAAAGCAGATGCTCTTAGTTGGAGTCTACAAGCCAAAACTTAATAATCATCTTTTGGAAATAGCATGTGGCAGGAAAAGGGCATAGATTTTTAAAGATGTCAGTTGGAGCTTAAATTCCACTTCATGGCTGGGTAGCCATCTACCCTTCTGTCTCTACTTACAGCATGGGATTAATGTCCGGCTTCAACAGACTGTCATGTATAGATGAAGTAATATATTAAGTGAATTAATTTAGAGCTTGCAACATGGAAAGCACTAGAGAGATGGCATAGGGACACCTTGGTTTAGCCTGGAGTAAATGTTTATAGGATTTTTAGAAGACAATGACATGCTTTGGAAAGACTGCCTTAGGTTTGTGAAATTTCATGCAAATATATGTTGCTAAGCACACATATACACATACACACACGTGCACACACACACATGCATGCAAGCAGAAGTAGGTTTGCAAACAAGAGACCTTTTCACAAAATTTTCCAGATGGGTCAGTTGCTACATTTTTGAACTGAGGCTCAGAACATTTTCTTCCTCTCTTTTGGCCTCCGGTTGCGAGTCATAGAAGCAGACCTCTTGCCGCCTCCATTTTAAATTTAGATTTTGACATCATCTCCTGGCTGGAACATGGGTCACAGTGGATGGCCAAGTTCACATGGCTGTTGACTGTTTTCTTCAGCTTCAGCCTTCCTCCAATCTGTGCACCTCTGACAGTTCTCATTCATCCCTTACAGAGTGCTTACCACCTACCCTGCTATTTTCCCCCCCTTCAATTCATGGAAATGAATCAGATCTGTGATGGCGTCATTCAAAAGAGAAAGCTAATTAAAAAGGTCCCTTTTCCTTCCTCTTAAAGACCTTGCAATAGTTTCCCCTTTTAGGAGACACAAGCCAGGAAGGAAGCTCTTCAACACAGTTGCAGAGTTTGGGCAGAGGAGACAGGGTGGTCATTGCTAGTTAGGTTGTAGGTCTCTGGAGATGGGTTTCAAGCTGCTTTGTCTTTTCCAAGGTCAGGATAAACAGAATAAACTCAGGCTACTTTAGCTAGTGAAACATGATGATATGACAGGAACATTAACTACAGAATAAGTGTGCCTGAGTTGGCATATGGAGGAAGTCATGTTTTAGGAAATCTTTGTATAATGTGCAATGAGCATGTTAGTAAGCACTGATGTTTGTGGAGTTTTTACTGGGTGTTCAGAGTTATTGTGGGTGTTTTATGGATGTCTGCTTGTTGATACTGCAATCCTTAAAAGATGTATCACTATAAGTAGGGAGACCGAGCTCAAAGAACCAACTTGGCCTGTTAAGGTAATTGAACTAGCTAATGTCAGAACTCAAATTTGAACTCAGTCTATCTGGTTATGGAATATGTGCTCTCAAGTACTCCATCCATTACTGATCAATAATATTTTTCTTCCATATAATTAAGTAATTATAATTTAGTTGGACATTATGATCAGGAAACAACTGTCTCCAGAACAGGGGATCAGTATGTAGAACTGATCTCAAAGACGACGACGACGACGACGAAGAAGAAGAAGGAGGAGGAGGAGGAGGAGGAGGAGGAGGAAGAGGAGGAGGAGGAGGAG
>NW_012267298.1:1741905-1761960 GCF_000151885.1 Dipodomys ordii | reverse complement strand
GGAGGAGGAGGAGGAGGAGGAGGAGGCAGTCTCACATTTGAATTAATTGTAGCTACTTTCAAATTGGATATCCATATGAAAATATGGATATGGATATATAGTTTGTTTTATTTTTTAAAGGAAGTTCTTAATAATGCATAGCAATAATTGGATGAAGCTGAATTGTTGCTTGCCTTTCTTAATTTTTGTGCTCTCTCTAGCTTGGTATAGGCCTCACCAATCCCTAATGTGTCCTTTCTCTCAGCCACACTTTATTTATTTACTTCTATATCTGGTAACATAAGCTAGAAAGCTTTGTAACATTTGCTTTTGAGAGGGAAGACTTTGCTCTAAATCCAGGTCCAAATCAGAACCTATATTATATTGAATTTGGGCAAAATTCCCTGAATGTGCCAAATTGAATTTTTCTTCTTTAAAAAAATAGGTAGGTAGAAATAATTCCACACAGTTGTCTCATCTGTGGATTAGGAGGAAAGCGTGCCTGTCCTGCCCATGGCTGCTGTCTCCACATGACAGAGTCAATTGTGACAGTGCCTGTGTCTACACTCAGTAGCCAAACACTCTCAGTACACAACAAACACTCCCAGCAATCCAGGGGATTCTGTAGCTTATGAAGTGCTTTATCTCTTAAAGCTGATTTTAGCTATAAACGCTCACTGAGTGCTCTGGAGAACTGTCAAGTACAATTGACGGTACTTGGCTTTGTACTTCCCCAACTGCCCCTTCCTTTCTACAGAACTGGAAACTGATGTGAGAATGAGGTCAATGACTTGCCTGATGTTGCCTGAACCTGATTCAGAGTGGGGGAGTTTTCTTCCAAGATGCCGTGATACTTCTTCCCAAGTGGATCACCTTCAGATACAAAGGTTTCCTCTGGAGACAGCCATCTTGTGACAATGGGCTTCCATAATTGCAAAAGTACCCATGCTGTCGGTACAGTAGATTTGGGGGAGGAGGGGCTGCAGAGACACAAGCCAAGGAGCCACATTCATTATCTTTGTGTCCTGGGGTTCATGACTCCATCCACATTGTAAACCAGTTTCACTTGTATAATGGGGATAACATTTCTTGCTCAGCCACAGATTTGCTCTGGAAATCAATTGGGATATCCCAGGGACATCATATCAGTATAAATTAACATAAAGTTATGTGTATCTATCAGATGCCCAGCTGAAGGATAACCTTTCAGAGGGTGTGTGGTGGACCGGTGTCTTTCCTCACACTGAAGACACATGGATGGACTAGACACAAAGCCATCAGGAGGGTCAAACCTCGGCAACAGCAGAAGCAGCAGTGGAGTAATTTATTAGGGACATTTTTTGCAAAGAAAAATGAAGAAAAGATATTGAAATTGAGGGTCATGTTGCCTTGTTTTTGCAGACACCAGTCTAAAAGATTCCAAGGTCTCTTCTATTATCACTGGTCAGCTATTTATACTCAAAGCCAACAGTTAGTGCTGAGGTGAAGGAACACTGAACTTCGACTCAGGAGATGTGGATCTGCATTTTGGCTCAGTTATTTAGAAACTGTATCCCCTAAGTAAGTTACTTCACCTCTCTGGACCTCAGCAAGCATGTGATGATTAAAGGTGTTTGGGGAAGTAAAATGCATTTCTATTAGGGTCTTCCCTTCTCTGAGGCTCTATTATACATGAGTTTCTACTAGAACTTTCACTATATTTCTATTTTGTTGTTCTTTCTTTATCCTTTTTCCTCTTCCTTTCCTCATTCATGATGTGTCAAGTTGATTCTTCTCCATTTCCCCCAAGCCAGCCTGCCCACATTAGGGGCATTTCTTCTCCTTAGGCTGAAAATATACAGCAAGTCAACCCAGGGTTCTTAATGGTCAAAAAAAGAGTGAGGTCCACTTAATGTAATTTGGTTTCTGCCTTGGAGTTAATGCTGCAGGAAGTATTTGAATGAACTGTGCTGTCTCTTTTCCTTGTAGAGTCTTAGAGTAGATCTTAGGAAAGTTCTGAACAAACTAAACAAATAAATGCTTCACTGAAGAGCAAAGGGAGGGGGGAACCCTCTGGCTGCCTGTTCTCTTTCTAGCTAATGAATTGAATTGATACAGGAACTTCATCGTGTTCTCAGGGAAATCCTGTTGGCTGGGCTCGCTGCCTCAGCATCACTAAATTTAGGTCACAGCTCAGTGAAGAACAATTACAACTCTTTAATAAAAGATAATTTACCCACTCACAGCCAGCAGGACAGCCGGGCAGGCGTTCTTATTTTCTGGTTAATGTGGTGGGGGCGGGGGCTCAGCGTGGGGATGAGTGTTGACGGAGGGTAATTTTTGATTTTTGACCTTGTACATCCTTTGGCTGGCCTGCTCTGTGGCATATGCCAGCCCATGCTTTTTATAGCAAGTGAAAGCTGGATCCAAAGGAGACCCCCTTGAAAAATGATTTTCTACACTGAACAAGGACAAAAAAAAAGGAATCTGGAAGACAGGCAAGTAGTGAAAAGAGAGAATTCTAAAGTCCTTCATGTGAGACTTGCTTGCCCATTCCTTCCACATATTTCTTCTCCTTCTGCTCTTTGGCCTTGTTGAATTATTAGAGCTCTCCACACACTCTGCTTCTTGGACCCCTGTGACTTAGTCTACCCTGTTCCTCTAACTGGTAAGTTTCTCTTCTCTTTGAAGGGTGTATGCCTACTTTAAAACCTAGTTCAGTTGTTCCTTTTTCCTGGAAGCTTCCTACAATCCTTCATGGTACAGAGTGGTACCTTTCTCTGTCTTTCATCAGACTCAGTGCCATCAATTGTAGACTATGTTATAATTTCTTGGTGCCCCGGTAGGACTTATCCTATAGATATCAATGTTGTTACGATGCTAGT
The DNA here is from genome assembly GCF_000151885.1 of Dipodomys ordii. NCBI lineage: Eukaryota > Metazoa > Chordata > Mammalia > Rodentia > Heteromyidae > Dipodomys > Dipodomys ordii. The sequence goes on along the minus strand of NW_012267298.1, from coordinate 1,759,117 downwards.
GAATATTTTCCTAAATCCAATAGGTATTTCCAATTTATTTTTACACATTTATACTTTCAATGAAATCCTTTACTGTTTACAAGTTCTTCCTTTGTGATAACCACAGTCAAGGGCTACAATATGCCCTCAGAAAGCTAAGGTAAAGTCCTCATCCCTGGTACCTGTGGCTATTCTTTCTATTTTCAGTCCTTCATACTTTCAATAGGAGAAGCTTTATCATGCCATTTATTTCCAGAAGGGCTTTAATGAACTGTCAACCTCTTATGATCTGACTTTCCACAATTGAATGCCATCTTCTCTAAAATCTCTGAATTGTATTTATACATCCTTTTCACACCATGCTACCATTTTATTTGTTCTGTGAGAGATATGAGTGGCCATGGGTTGTCAAAATACATTTTTATGCTTACAAATACTTTTTTTGGGGGGGAGTCCGGTCATGGGGCCTGAACTCTGGGCCTGGGTGCTGTCCCTCAGCTCTTCAGCTCAAGGCTAGGGCTCTACCACTTGAGCCACAGCACCACTTCCAGCTTTTTTCTTTTTGCTTATGTGGTGCTGAGGAATCGAACCCAGGGCCTCAGGCATGCAAGGCAAGCGCTCTACCACTGAGCCACCTTCCCAGCTCCTACAAATACTTTTTATACTTTTTTATGCTTACAAATATTTTTGCATAAGAGTCTTAAACCAGAGTTATTGTTTACACCTTGTTCATCTGACTCTTGCTTCTTCAATAAGATATGACTTGGCTGTGATTTTCTCAAATATCTTTAATCCTTTCTCCAGAGTAAAAAAGACTTTTCTTTATGTACCATAGCACTCCAGGGCTACTGCTAGCATCACCCTTCCTATATGATGTGCAAGGTGTTCACCTTTGGCTCTGAGCATTTTGAAAGGAGGAATTGAGGCTTACTAATCACTACATGAGCAGGGTCTCAAGCATCTCACTTCATACGGAGATGATTTTAAATGAAATAACATATGGAGTGTGGAAGCAGAGAAGAGATATCAACTAAAGTGAAAATGACAAAACTGAGTATATGCTTAAGGATCAAGCTGACCACTCTATCTTACAATCCATGCTTTGTAGGGTGATGCCCAAGAATGTGGTTTAAAATAACCTTGCCCATAAAAACAAATATATTTTGAACGTGAGAGGCTGGAACAAAATCTACCAAGCAAACGGCCCTCATAAACAGGCAGGAGTTGCAAACCTAATATCAGATAAAATAGACTTCAAATTAAAATTAGTAAGAAGAGATAAAGAAGGTCGCTACATACTAATTAAGGGATCTCTCCTTCAGGAGGATATTACAATACTAAATCTCTATTTGCCAAGCAACACAGCACCCACATTTATCCAAGAAATACTACTTTCCCTCAACTCTCACATAAATCCAAAGACATTAATTGTTGGGGTTTTAACATACCACTATCCCCACTAGTTAGATCAACTGGGCAAAAACAACAAAGAAAATGCAGATCTAAACAACTGCATAGGTCAACAAGATTTATTCCAAAATAGACCACATTTTCGGTCACAAAGCAAGCTTGTCCAAATTCAGAAATATTGAAGTTATAACTTGCATTCTCTTGGACCACAAGGGAATAAAATTAGAACTCAACACCAAAAGCCATCAAAGAAAACCCTGTAACACATGGAGGCTGAACAACACACTGTTGAGTCACCAGTGGGTCATAGAAGAGATTAGAAAGGAAACTCAAATGTTCATGATATTCAACAAAAATGAACACAGAAATTACCAGCTCCTCTGGGACACAGCAAAGGCAGTACTCAGAGATACATTTATAGCTCTCAGTTCCTACATCAACAAATTGGAGAGATCTGAAACCAACAATTTAATGAGACATCTGAACCTCCTTGAAAAAGAGCAGCAAGATAAACCCCAATCCAGTAGATGGAAAGAAATAATTAAAATTAAATCAGAATTAAACGAATTAGGATCTCAAAAAACCATAGAAAGAATCAACAAAACAAAGAGTTGGTTCTTCAAATAAATTAACAAAATTGACAGACCCTTAGCAAATCTTATCAGAAAAAGAAGAGAACACACCCAAATAAATAAACTCAGAGATGACAATGGAAACATCACCACAGAAACAACAAAGATTCAGAACATTATAAGGGAATACTTCTCAAACCTTTATGCTAATAAGTTTGAGAACCTGGCAGAAATGGACCTTTTCCTAGCAAATATTAACATGCCAAAAGTAAACCAAGATGAGTTAAACCATCTTAACAGGCCCATATCAAGCATTGAAATACAAACAGCAATAAGAGACCTCCCATCTAAGAAAAGCCCAGGACCAGATGGTTTTACAGTGGAATTCTACAAGGCCTTCAAAGCAGAGCTCACACCAATACTCCTCCAACTCTTCAATGAAATTGAAAGAGAAAGTTCACTATTGAACTCATTCTATGAAGCCATCATAACCCTCATCCCAAAACCAGGCAGGGACTCATCAAAGAAAAAGAATTATAGACCCATTTCTTTGATGAACATTGTTGCAAAACTTCTCAACAAAATTTTTGCCAATTGACGGGTGCCAGTGGCTCATGCCTGTAATCCTAGCTACTCAAGAAGCTGAAATCTGAGGATCGTGGTTCAAAGCCATCCTGAATAGGAAAGTCCGTGAAACTCTTATCTCCAATAAACCACCAGAAAAAACAGAAGTAGCACTGTAGCTCAAGTGGTAGAGCACTAACCTTGAGCTGAAGAGCTGAGGGACAGCGCTCAGGACCAGAGTTCAAGCCCCATGACCGACAAAAAAAAATGGCCAATTGACTTCAACAATTCATCCAAAAAATCATGAACCATGATAACACAGGATTCATTTCAGGTATGAAAAGCTGGTTCAATATATGCAAATCAACTCATATAATTCATCACATCAACAAGAGTAAGGATAAGAACCACGTGGTTATCTCAATAGATGCAGAAAAAGCATTTGACAAGATCCTACACCCCTTTATGATGAAGAAGGCTCTGGAAAAACTAGGAATTCAGGGAACATTCCTTAATACAATAAAGGCTGTATATAACAAACCTACAGCCAGCATTATACTTAATGGTGAAAAACTAAAGACATTTCCTCTTAACTCAGGAACAAGGCAAGGATGTCCACTCTCTTCACTTCTTTTCAATTTAGTATTAGAATGCCTAACTACGGCAATAAGACAAGATGCAAACATAAAGGGGATCCAAATAGGGAAAGATGAAGTAAAACTGTTCCTCTTTGCAGATGACATGATCTTGTATTTAAAGGATCCCACAGACTCCACTCCAAAACCACTCAAGCTGATTCAAAACTTTGGCAAAGTAGCAGGGTACAAAATTAACCCTCAAAAATTAATGGCTTTTCTTTGTGCCAACAATGAGAAAAGCATGGCTGAAATCAGGAAAGCAACTCCATTAGTAATAGCCCCACAAAAAAATACCTAGGAATTAACTTAACCAAAGAAGTGAAGGACCTCTATGATGAAAACTTTAAAAACTTGAAAAAGGAAATCAAAACAGAACTTAGAAAGTGGCAAAACCTCCATGCTCCTGGATTGGAAGGATCAACATCATGAAAATGGAAAGACTTCCCAAGGCTATCTAAAAATTCATTTGATACCTATCAATATTGCAACTTCATTCTTCAAGGAAATAGAAGAGGCAATCCAAAAATCATATGGAACAATAAAAGTCCCCAAATAGCAAAAACGATCCTTAACAGAAAGAACAGTGCTGGAGGAATATCAATACCAAATTTCAAACTCTACTACAAAGGCATAGTAATCAAAGCAGCTTGGTACTGGCATAAGAACAGACCTCAGGACCAATGGAATAGAATTGAAAACCCAGAAATGAACCTACAGACCTATAGCCATCTAATCTTTAATAAGGGAGCTAAAAAATATAGAATGGAAGAAAGACAGCCTCTTCAGTAAATGGTGCTGGCAAAATTGGCTTATCACCTGTAGAAAACTAAAGCTATATCCTTATATATCACCCTGCACCATAATCAACTACACATGGATCAAAGACCTCAGAGTTAAAGCAGACACTCTGAAAACATTACAGGATGGAATAGGAGAAACCCTAGGTCTCCTTGGCACAGGTTCAAATTTTCTTAATAGAGACCCAGAAACACAACAAATCAAAGAAAGGCTGGACAAATAGGATTGCTTGGAATTGCAGAGCTTCTGCATGGCAAAGGACATAGGTATCAAGATCAATATAAAGCTCATGGATTGGGAGAAGATCTTCACTAGCCACACAATGGACAAGGGTCTCATCTAAAATATACCTGGAACTCAAAAAATTAAATCCTCCAACAACAAATCCTCAAAGAAACAACTGCCCAATAAATAAGTGGGCTAAAGACTTATCTTGCCCATGTAATTGTAACCCCTCTGTACAGTATTTTCACACACACACAAAAAACTTACAGGAAACTTCTCTGAACGGGAAAGAAGGATAGCCAATAGACACATGAAGAACTGCTCAACCTCTCTAGCCATAAAAGAAATGCAAATCAAAACAACACTGAGATACCACCTCATCCCAGTTAGAATGGCTATAATCAAGAACTCTAATAACAACAGATGCTGGAGGGGATGTGGATAGAAGGGAATCTTACTGCATTGTTCAACCACTTTGGAAAGTAGTATGGAAGTTCCTCAAAAGACTCCACATAGACCTCCCTTATGACCTAGCAGTCCTACTTTTGGGCATTTACCCAAATGATCACAAACAAGACCAAACTAGAGCTACCATCACAACTATGTTTATTGCAGCATTATTTATGATAGCTAAGATATGGAACCAACCCAGATGCCCCTCAATAGATGAATGGATCAAGAAAATGTGGTATATATACACAATGGAATTCTATGCCTCCATCAGAAAGAATGACTGCCCCATTCATTAGGAAATGGAAAGACCTGGAAAAAATTATTTTAAGTGAAGTAAGCCAGGCCCAAAGAAACATAAGTCCCATGGTTTCCCTTATTTGCAATAACTAGTATATGTCTGAGACAAGCAGAAACGGTCAGATAAGTTGATGTTAGGTGAAATAAACCCCAAGATAAGGACTCAAATGTTTTTTTCTTTCTTGCTATTGCTTCTAACATATTTATAAGATAATTTTTTTGTTGCTTTGTATGTCCCTTCCCCACAATACAACCCCTGTTTTCACTGTATTTGATGTTGGTATAATTTGTGGAGGGGAAGGGAAAAAACAAACTGTTTAAATAGGGATACAGGTGGACCCATTGCAACAATGAGATATATAAGAGGTTATGTTGAAAAATGAACTTTATTTTACAACTTTGGCGAGGGGGGGTTGGGATGGGAGGGCAGGAATGGGAAGGGGAAGCAAAGGAGGAGGCAACAATACTTGATAAGAAATGTACTCATTACCTTGCTCATAAAATTGTAACCCATCGCTATGGTATTTTCACATTAAAAAACTTATTAATAAAGAAGATAACACTGTTTCTTACTTTTAAAACTTTAATTCATATATGATAATGAAACTTTATAGTGTACAATGTAATATAGAAAGTCAAAAGCAATAGAAAAAAATAGTACTTTGAATAAAACATCAGGATGGAACTTGCCATATGCAACCTCTCCATTAATTGAAAACAGTTCCAGGGAAAAGTAGGCACTGGCAGGTGCTAAGGATTGGATCTGCAATAGTTCTTAAAAGTCTCTGTGGGCATGGACTCCATCCCATGGGAGATGCTGGTACCTTTACCAGATAGGGCCTATGGCAGCCTGTAGTTATTGAAGTTATCTTTTAATGGAATAATAGAGCCTCAGCCCTTTGCCTCTTTCTGTCATTCATTTCTTGGGTATGATTTCAGTGATTTACTCTGCCTCTGCTGCCTCCTGTACCTTGTCAAATGAGAGTATACTATATCTCCAAACCATCAGAAAACTGGAAGTAGAGCTGTGGCTCAAAGTGGTAGAGTTCTAGCCTTGAGCAAAGTTGCTCAGGGACAGCACATAGGCCCGAGTTCAAGGCCCACAACCAGAAAAAAATAAACAAACAATTGTGAGTGACTTTTGAATATATAAACAGTAGAAAGTTTGTCGGTAGAATTTCCTGACTCTGATTAACACCTCTCAAGTCCAATGGTGAAGACAGATGTCACAGATTAGTGTTTGTTCTACTTCTGGGTACTGTGTATATCATCACAAAGTTTTCCATGAAGATTTCCTTTCATGTTCTGTAAAAACATACACTTTGAATCAGAGACAAAAAGAAGAAAAATAAAACAGCTATACTAACCTACAAATAACTGTTAGCATTTTGTGTCTGTATTTCCAGATTGCTTTCCAGAATAGAAATATATTTTTCCATAATGGTATAAAACTATATATATGTATATAATATCATTAAAAGGTGTAGTTTTCCCACTTAAAACATCATCAACACGATTACATATTGGGATTACATCTGTGGGCAGCCATGAAGAAGTAACTTTTTCAGAAATACAATTTTTATCACAAAGCACTAGCCAACAGAATGAAATATTTAAAGTGATAATGCATTGAAGCTACTTAAAATGACTTTTCAATGTAGGACAGCCAGCAGTACAGGACTGTGATCCCCAAGAAGGGAAACAAATGTGGTGGAATCGTCCAAAGTCATCATCATGAATCTAAGCCTACAGATCATTATGAACTGTGGGGTTGGTGAAGGCCTTGAGGCAGTCTCTTGAGTTCCTGATTTGAGAAAGCAGAGATCATTTAGTGTTATCTTCTTTAAACTGTAGCATGGATAGTAAAACAGAGTGGTCAGCTTGATCCCCAAGCGTATTGTAGCTAATTCAAACTTGTAGAGGAAAGTACCAGCAAAAATGAGTCCTATAAATTGGCACCATATCCCCATGTGACACTGTAATAGCAATTTGTACATGCAGAGGGTGAACATCTATGGAATTGGACAGGAATACTTTTGCAAAAAGGAGGATTATCAGGGAGCACTAAGCTGAAGTGTCATAGCTCACAGACAGCTGAAGAAACTGGATGAGCTCTTGTCACACAATGCATAGGGATTTTGTTAAATCCCTGAGGATTGTGCTCTAAATGCCAGAAAGATCACACCTTAAATGGCACAAATTACCCCTGGGTTATCATAATGGAGCCTTAAAAACAGGCTTTAAAATGGCAAATGGATCCACAGACTTCCTTATGACCCTGTACAAGTTAATGAAACTTTTAGATCCTCAATTTTAGGCAAAATTGGAGTAGTAACTGTATCTATGACATAACATTGGTTGAGAACTAATTAAATCTCTATAGCACTAGGTGTCGTTGTCTGTGGACTGACTCCTGTTAGAATTTGCTACATAGCAAATATCTGATGAATGGTTGTATTGTTGGTGGTTCCCTATTCTCAAGAAATTGTATCAAACCAACAGGAGACATTTTTCCATACCCACCAACCAAAATTACATCCAATGTATAAGAAATAGACACATGCACAAAAAGACTTTATTACTTTAATAATCAGCTAAATTAGGATCTCTACAGATAACTAAAGACCTTTATTATAACCCTATCATGGGAATACTATTCACTTACTGACTACACTATGAACTGATTGTCTTGAGAAGAGACACTATGATTTACTCACCTGTGTGCCCATCCTTAGAACACAATGTTTGTTGCACAGTGGATTAGCTACTATTGCTTATATAGCTCAATCAGATTCAGAGCATATTCATTTACCTATAGATGAAATTAGCCAGTAATAAAACACTACGTTGTAAACAAATAGCTTGCTATAACCTTCCTGTTTAATGCTTGACAAGCAAGATTTTCCTTCACTAAAAGAAACTATTACTAACCTTTTGTCCACAACTCCAAGAATTTAAACCCCTAGATACTTTTCTGAGACAGATGGGTGACATGTATACTGGAATGTTGAAATGTGCTCAAATGGAAAGCCATTGTACCCAGAATTGAAAATGAGTCCAAGAGCCAAGAGGAGAAAAAGGTTATAGAATATGCTCTAGAGAAAGAGCTGAACACATTTACTTCTAAGAAGTCTCTTTTTAAGTCATTAGCCCATTTATTAATTGGGCTGTTGCTTCTTTGAGGGTTTATTTTTTTGAGGGTTCAATTTTTTGCACTCTATATTTTGGATATTAAGCTCTTGTCTGATGGACTGCTGGTAAAAATCCTCTCCCATTGTGTGGTCTTTCTATGTTGTTAGCTATGTCCTTTTGCCATGCAGAAACTTTAAAGTCTGATGTAGTCCCACTTATCAATTCCTTCTTTGATTTGTTGTGTTTCTTGATGTTTTCCTTAGAAAGTTTTGACCTGTGCTCAGGGGCCCTAGTGTTTCCTCTACTTTTACTGTAAAAGTTTCATCGTTTCTGGCCTTATACTGAGGTCTTTGACCCATGATGAAATGTCCAGCATCTCTGGCTATAAAGGAAATGTCAATCGAAACAACACTGAGAGTCCACCTCACCCCAGTTAGAATGGTCATTACCAAGAAAATTAACAATAACAAATGCTGCTGGGGATGTGGTCAAAAGGGAACTCTATTATACTGTTGGTGGGAAAATAAACTTGTTTAACCCACTCTGGAAAGCAGAATGGGAGGCCCTCAAAAACAAAACATAGAACTACCCTATAACTTAGCAATTCCCTTTATCTAATGGAGCACAAACAAGGATACACTAAAGCCACTATCCAAACCTTGTTTGCTGCAGCATTGTTTACCATATCCAAGATATGGAATTAACCCAGATGCCCCTCAATGGATGAATGGATCCAAAATGTGATAGAAAAATGGAAAAGGCTTAGAGTGTGGATGGGTAGTGATGGATTGGGGAAATGCTGGTGAAAATCTTGAATCAGAGAAGAGGATGGCAGAAGAGGATGGCCTTTTATGTCATACACTGTTTTATTACCTTCTTGGAAACACAAGAAGACAGCTTCCATCTCTGATGCAGATACGGTGAGGTCACATTGGATATGAGAATGAGGAGGAAGTGATGCAAGCCATTTTGGCCATGAGCTTAACAACTTGACCTCTGCTCTCTTCTTCCTTCCAAGGTATCACAGAATGACTTTAGTTCCAGGGGAACAGGAGTAGAAGATAGAGAGAAATCAGTGGGCTGTGTGGTGGGTGATCACTTCTGTGACGTTGTTGAGCTATTTTTGGCATTCATTGTTACTCAAGCATATATTAACTGACTTAAGAGGTGTTAAGATACTTCCCTTGCCTTTCTGACTTTTCTAGAGCTAAGTTGGGCATTAAGAAGGACCTACAGGAAGGACTATACCTCAGAAGATGAAATGTCTGTTAGGCTACCATGAAAACTAATATGACTATCAATTAGATCTTTCAGTTTGCACTCATAGAGAAAGCCATCGAGTAGATCCAGAGCACCCAAATGAGGAAGATTTCTAGCAACTTCCACATTACCAAGTCAGAAAAAATATCCACTTCCTTGTGCTGCTTCTCCTCCTAGGTCTTGACTCTCTTTGCTTCCAACAGTCCATCTCTGTACCTCATGTGGGTGAGATTCGTGGGCTTTGAATTATGCTCTCATAAATGGTTTTGGAAGAGCCATGGTTCTCATCTGTCATCTCAGATGACAACTTGCCTTGGTATTCTATGATACTACTATGGTAAGACCACATTCATTACTTGTATGCCTGCCCTAAACAGCAATCTCCTTGAGAACAGGAACCAGGTTTTGCCTCTTTGTGATCTCCGTGGGCCTCGCATCCATCACAACCCATGGAATGTGGTGCAGGTGCTTCAGAAAGGCATCACCATGCTCCCCATCCTCCACTCCACAACCCAAGCGTGTATCTGTATCTCACCCTGTGTGTCTTGGTGATTGGCTTGGAGTTGGAAGTTACAGCTCTGCCCTTCTTTCGTCTAACATTCCTCTTTTACCTAGAATCACTTTTGGGGCAGGGATAGGCACAAGGAAATGCCTAAAGGACATGCGTATCACCTGCCTAGCCATTAATTTATAACAAAATAGCTGCCTCATGGCTGGAATGGTCCTTAATCCCTACTGGTAGTATGGATCCAGCTTTGTGGGGCCAGAGGGCTGAAGTCATCTTTGGAGCCTTATGTTACTCGCAGAGATCAGTCTTCAGTGCCAAGTGCTGAGTTGACCACTTGCTGGTACCCAAAATAAACATGTTTAGCAGCTCTTCTCATCAATTCCTCTTAGCTGATGCAACAGGCCAAAGGAAAAGGATTCCAGGGATTCAAGTAATAAAAGAACATGGGAGCTCAAAAATAATAGGAGTTTTTATCATCATTTTTTCATATCCTTACATTGTAAGTGAAACCACAGTGTGTGTGTGTGTGTGTGTATGTGTGTGTGTGTGTGTGTGTGAGAGAGAGAGAGAGAGAGAGAGAGAGAGAGAGAGAGAAAGAGAGAGAGATATGACTTGTCTAAGATGAGAACATTTGAGGGCAAAAATGTTAGGACTAAAATTAGGCTGCTGGCATACCTGCCCATGTGCTTTTCACTTTTACCAGAAGGGCAAACTTGAGAAACAAATGAGTATCCCATAGGCAAAATATAAGATCTTTTCACATGCCAGAGTATCCTCTCTGCTTACTGGAAAAATTGGTCTGTAGAGACTACAGATACATCTATTTTATCCATATGAAAGTTTCTGAAATATTCCCTTTCACTTTGAGTATTCTGTTTGCAAGTAATTGGAATAAAAACCAAAGTCTCGAGAGGAGAGGATCCTTATCTCTCTGGCTTTAGTTCTTCTACCAACTTCCTGTGTGATCCTTGTTAACTAACCTCACCTTTCTTTTCTTCCATTTCTTTATAACCACAAAACATTGAACCATTCTGAAGAACAGAGTCACCTTGAATGCTGACTACAGTACGTCACATTAAAATGAAAACCTCTGTGTCTGAAATCACTCTGAAGTCATAGATGAAGTGGGGAGAGAGCTAGGGGCCCTGCCATACTTGTCTGAAATATATAGGACAAACATTTACTGCTACAGACCAGAGGGCACCAAGATTCTTCCAACTTTTATGTCCTCAAATTGAGATTAAAGAGCAAATAAATGACTATTTTCCTCACTCCACAATGCTATAGAATATAAAAAGTATCTGCGCCAGAGAAAGAGCAAACCCTAGGGAGGACTCATGGTGAGGCATCTCCTACCGCCTGTCAGAAGGGAACACGACGTCTCCTTCACTGCTGTAGCTTGGAGTAATCCACAAAGTGCTCAAAGCAAGGAGACTGAAGGGAAGCTGACATACTACAGGACTTGAGAAATTTTGTTTTTAACTTTAAAGAAAAGGTAACAGCACATTGTAAACTATATTTGACGCCCGTACAGTCATGCTACATAATTAGGAAGAGAGAAGGCCAGAACCAGAGGCAAAGCATCTCATATACATGTGTTAGGCTCCTCCTCTATGCCATGTGCTATAATAAACATAGAACACAGACAACAGTTAAAATCCAGTCCCCACCTTCATGTAATTTCCCAGTGTAGACACACATTCCTCCCTTCTGGAAGAGAGTTTTTGTCTTTCTAGTAAAGACGACCCTTTTTGGCCTTCCTTACAGAGAACTATAGAGTAAATTCTCACCAAAGGGATGATCAGAGTAAATAGGTACAATATTTCTGAGAATATATATCACCAACCAAAGGAGCATACACTGAATGAGCATATTCCTCTAAGATTGAACCACATGTGGACATTTTTCTACTTATAACACTATTTTACTGACAATTAATAGGATTTTAACTTACATTAGCAAGTGAATACTAATGTAAGTTAAAGTCCAATTTATTATATTATGCATGATACATAAATTGTTATGTGTAAGTTATCTTACATGCAATATGTCATTTGCCACATATAAATAGTGTATTCTTATATTGTATATTATATATTTATGCTTAATATTTAAATATTGCACATATTTATATATCACTATATACGGTATATATTATATTTACATTGTATGTTCATATGAACACATATACTTATCTAAAATATATTCAATATAATCAATGTGTTTTATATGCATATGTGCATGTATAACCTCATATGAAGTGTTTAAAGTTTCAGGATTTATTTGTTATATCAACTAGAGTACCCTCTGTACACCATCTGTACACCATCTTGTGAGCATGGCCAATGGATAAACCAGAAAATATGTCATTCAATTTGTGTCATGGTAGTACTAAGCTCTACCTGCTTTGGGGACATAGATCTGAGGACCAGGAATGACTCCTATGAAACCTGAACAGGTAGTAGGAATCTGTGCAAAATGGAGTGAGGAGTCTGGGTTTAAGGAGTAGGGATCAGAGGACATAGGACATGTGAAGTCTAGCAGACAGAAAGCACAAGACACCTTTTATGAAAAGCAGAGGTAAAAGCCTGCAGCTGAAATTCTACCAAGGATGTGGACTGGATAGACTGGGAAATCTAGATTTGATCATGACAGGAGTTATTAACTTTGACATGAAGACAGACAAAAGCAAAAGACAATAATGTTTTCATATTGCTGTTGACTGGGTAAAGCAAGAACAGAAGGAGGAGACTATGCCTCTCTGGTCCATTATTACTTCCAACAGACAGGTATGTACAAGTTAAAGGGGGGAAGAAATATCTGTTGCATGATGTATGAATCAACAAATGAACTGTGCAGGAACCTGTTACACTATTCAGATGAAATATGATGAGGCTTAAACAAGTTTATGAAAGTGCAAATGCATTGATATGGATGCATTTGAAGGATTTAATAAGCAAGTGACTGATCGGATGTGTTAGTTCATAGGTGGCTTCCAGGCTACTCGTTCTTGGTAAGTTGCTACTTTTGTATGCAACCACCTCCTCGTTTCTGGGATGGTGACAAGTCTCAAATATGACATCTCATGAATCTTTATGAGTTTCAAAAACAAACCAATGTTGGGCTGGGAAGGGGGCTCAGTGGTAGAGAGCTTGCCTCGCATGCATGAGGCCCTGGGTTCGATTCCTCAGCACCACATAAGCAGAAAAAGCCAGAAGTGGTGCTGTGGCTCAAGTGGTAGGGCTCAAGTGGTAGAGCTGAGGGACAGTGCCCAGGCCCAGAGTTCAGGCCCCATGACCAGCAAAAAAACCGAAAAAACAAAAAACAACCCCCTCCCCCAAAAAACACACCAATGCCAGAAGAGAGAAAGAAGACAGAAAGGGGTTAATGATTTACTCTACTTTATGTATCAAGTGCCCATTTGAGAACTATTACACTGAAAAAATTAGGCATTAGAATCTGTGTTTACCTAGGTATGAGATTTTTAGCTCTATGTGTAAAAGTCTGAATTGGGGTGAGGAAATCCAGTTCAAATTTAGACTTGAAAAGTGGTCCGTGTCACACTAGATTGGAAACATCAACCAGGCAAGTAGACATTTTTTATAAAATGAATGAATGCTGCACCTAAAGAGAAAATTATGGAAAAATGATCATAGAAGATTGAGAGTTCATTCTAGTAAGAGCAAAACTTGTAATAAAGAAGATGAATGGGGCTGGGAAGGTGGCTCAGTGGTAGAGTGCTTGCCTTGCATGCATGAGGCCCTGGGTTCGATTCCTCAGCACCACATAAGCAAAAAGAAAAAAGCCGGAAGTGGCGCTGTGGCTCAAGTGGGCTCTACCACTTCAGCTCTAGCTAGCCTTGAGCTGAAGAGCTGAGGGACAGCGCCTAGGCCCAGAGTTCAGGCCCCATGACTGGACCCCCTCCCCGCCAAAAAAAAGATGAGTGCTTGTAATCCTAGCTACTCAGGAGCCTGAGATTTAAAGATTATAATTTGAAGCCAGCCAAGGAAGAAAATTCTGTGAGATTCTTATCTCTAATTAACCAACAAAAAGCAAAGTACCAGCTGTGAGCACAAAAAGCTAAATAAAAGTTCCAGGCCCTGAGGTCAAGCACCTGAACTAGCACACACACACACACACACACACACACACACACACACACACACACACACACACAACAAGGTTGTAGGGCATAGGGGACATATGTGAATATTACAGATTGATGTAAAGAGAACAGATTAAAAAGGTATCAAGATAGAGACACGTCCTAAATGTCAGTTAAGGGTGCCATCAATTTTTTATTAGTAAATACTGATTATAAAAATAATAGATTTCATGTATATAAGATTCATCAGTTATGTTCACCCCATTACCCTCTTTTGTCCCTTCTACTTCTTTCTCCTTCTTCTTTCTCCCAAATTGTCTCTGTTCTACCTTTAGATCCTTTAAAAAAATCTAGAGCTAGGCACCAGTGGATTACACCTGTAATCCTAGATACTAAGGAGGCTGAGATCTGAAGCTGATGGTTCAAAGCCATCCTGGGCAACAAAGTCCATGAGACTCTTACCTCCAATAAACCACCAGAAAATTGAAAGTGGCACTGTGGCTCAAGTGGTAGAGCATTAGCATCGAGCTGAAGAGCTGTGGGACAGCACCCAGGCCTGGAGTTCAAGCCCCATGACTGATAAAATAATTCTAGAGGGCTGGGAAGGTGGCTCAGTGGTAGAGAGCTTGCCTTGCATGCATGAGGCCCTGGGTTCGATTCCTCAGCACTACATAAGCAGAAAAAAAAGCGGGAAGTGGCGCTGTGGCTCAAGTGGTAGAGCGCTAACCTTGAGCTGAAGAGCTGAGGGACAGCGCCCAGGCCCAGAGTTCAGGCCCATGACCGGACCCCCCACCCACCCCCCCAAAAAATCTAGATTTCAAGAAAGAAAACATGTAATATTTGTCTTCCTAGGTTTATTTTCCATGAATGCCAATTTCCTCCATTTCCCTTCAAGTGACATAATTATATTTTTCTTGATGGCTGGACTTCAATTTCTTACTGAAAGAGGAAGGCCTTAGAATTAACAAGTTTTGGAACACCTTGCATATGGAGTTTTTCCCAAGGTTGTTGGCAATTAACGCTACAGTAACTATGACTATTATTCTCTAAGGTATACCTAGCCATTTAAAGTTAATTTTGCAATAAAGTCTAAATTAAAAGAATTGCATCTCATATTATAAAGAAAGCTGAGATACGCCTAAATCAAACAACTTCAATCACAATTTGAGATTATTGTCCCTCTTACAGGAATGCTGGTACCACATTGAGTCTGTCTGAGTATTTTGTGATTTATATTAATATTCAAATTCTTTCATTCCTCTAAGCAAGGAGTATAATAAAAATGGAAAGTGTCTTTGAGGGGGCAGAATTAATAAATTAGAAAATAAGCTAGAAAAAGCATACAGGTCTTATAAAATGCTCTTAATAAATAGAAGTAATGTACAGTTGTTCTTATCAAATGCTCATATACAAAGGTCCAACTTCGTTCTGAGTTTATATACTCTGTACTTTGGTCTTTCTTGGCTAATTTTGATTCTTAACTTTCATAATAACAAGCAATAAATAGCTTTGCAGTTGAATAATGCTTTACATTTATGAAAAGCTTTCTCTATGCTCCTTCTTTAGTCTTTGGTAAAAGAAGGGTCCTGAAGCAGAGAGGAAATAGGCTCGCTGTCCATTACTATAAACAATGGTTCACAGTTACTGAGCAATTACCCTCTTCTAGGCACATAGAATTTCTTTTTCCTTCTTCTTTTCTGTCTTTTGAAATGTATGGAGTGAACCTAAGTATCATTTCTATTTTATATACGGCGAGGTAGATCTTTCCAGAAGTGAAGGCAGCTGCCCAGGGACCTAGGGAGGGGAGTGTGATAAACACACTTCTGCCCTGGTTCTGGCCTTACCCTGCCCTGTGCTCTTTCTCCTACTGTTCACATGTAGGCTCAGTCCAAGACAGACCATGTGCCTCTAACTACAAAGATTCCCAGTGGTCACAATGTGTTCTCTGTATGTGTTATTTAAGACAAACCATTGCCCTTTCCCCCACTGGCTTATCTGGGGAGTGCCTGGGAGTTGAAGGACAATGTTCTTGCACAGGCCACTGCCAATTCATTACTTCGGGCTAAACTGGATTTCTCATCTTGGGGCCCAGAAGGGTGAATATTGCCCAAGATCATTTCTGGGTTCATTTGAGGCAAACTGTGAGGACGGTAATTTTTGTCCTTTCTTCCTTTCCTTTTTACTTCAGTGATTTTTTTTACTTGGTATCTCTAAGTGTTTATACTTATTATTATTTACAATATTTCTACTTAATCTGCTGTGTTTCTAGCTTTGTGCTCCAGGGTAGGCATCACAGAAGTACGGAACACTGTGACATGAAATATGCAGTAAAAGGTCCTTTAGGAAAGAGAGAAGCATGGTGCAGGGGTATAAGAAAGCAGTCTTAACAGCATTAAAAGTCAATTCTGTATTGCTTTGGAAGGAGAAAAGACTGAGGATTGTGTTTTGAGGCCACAGTAAATAGGAGGCAGAAGAACCAATTCATCTGGTGAGCACAGTTGTACATGAGCAGGCCAATGCTGGAAAACAGGAGTGGCTTTTCTAAGGCTGGGGAATAGGAGAGAAATGGACAGAAATTGGAAATGAAGGTGAAGAGGTAAGACCCACGTGAAGAAATTCTCATTATGGAGTTGGGTTTTGTTCTGTTCTTTTGTCTGAGAAAAACCAAGGATACATTTTCATCAAGGCAGTGCTGTTATGAAATTTCTTTTTCTGAGAGTCCATTCTAATGGCAAGTTGGGAAGTACTTCCCCATAGGACAAATTCTAGAGATACAGTATGAACCTAGGGCCTTGGCTTACATAAATGCACATGCAGTGGAAAGGGACCAAAATTGGTAGGAGTTGTTGATCAGAGAGAGAGAGAGAGAGACTCATGAGAACAGCTATAGGAATGTTCTTGGAGTTGTTAAGGTCTATGACATTAAAAAAAATCATGGATGGTAAGACAATTCACCAAGAAAGGGATTCCAGGTCCAGCAGTTTTGAGAAGGGACAAAGACAGTATGACTTTGAGCATGTCTTTATTTGAAATTACAGTGAGACATCAAGGTTACAAATATAGGCTCAGAGTTAGGAGGAATCATTTGGATTGGAGAATCAATCTAATCCCAGCTCTGTAAGAGTCGGAAGAAAGAGGATTATATTCCTAGTTGGCCCTGGGGAAAACTAAAACAAATATATATATATATATATATATATATATATATATATATATAATTCCAGTGCCTCCCAAAAAGAAGATAAAATATCACAGCATCACCAGGTATAAT
>NW_012267298.1:1554561-1741855 GCF_000151885.1 Dipodomys ordii | reverse complement strand
TGCCTCCCAAAAAGAAGATAAAATATCACAGCATCACCAGGTATAATAAAAGGAAGCTAATATAGACTTCCTTTTACAGAGTGAGAGGAGAGCTAACTAAAACATATATATATATATATATATATATATATATATATATATATAATTCCAGTGCCTCCCAAAAAGAAGATAAAATATCACAGCATCACCAGGTATAATAAAAGGAAGCTAATATAGACTTCCTTTTACAGAGTGAGAGGAGAGCTAGGCAAAGCATAGGAATTTGTAGCCCAGTCACATTTGGGGGTGAAGAAAAGAAGAGATGAGGAAGTTTCCTGGAGGATATGAGTGAGACCCGGAGAGGAGATTTCACTAAAGGAAAGGGATAAAGAGTACTCTAGAGCTAAATGTCAGAGCGGCAGCAGGGAATAAGATAAGCAATGGAAAGGGTCACTTGGCTGTGGAAGTTAGTGAGTCACTGGAGACTCACGAAGAACAGTGTCTGAGAACTGATGAGGCCCTCAGCCAAATAGCAGTAGGATAGGGAGTAAGTAGATTGAGCAAGGGAGGGAGAAGGATGGTCATTAATTGAAGAAGTTGTGAGTAGAGAGGGCAATTGATGTTGAAGGTTATAAGCTCCTTGGTGTTTGAGCTAAGACTTTTTATCAAGTTACACGATACATTAGGGCACCATTTTAAGACTCTTTTCATTGAATCTTTTCCTCCTCCTCCTCCTCCTCCTCCTTCTCCTCCTCCTCCTACTTCTTTCTTTTTATTCTCCTCCTCCTCCTCCTCTTCTTCTTCCTTCTCTCCTCCTCCCCTTCCTCCCTCTCCTCCTCTTTCTTCTTTCTTCTTCTCCTTCTCCTTCTCCTGCTCTTCCTCCTCCTCCTCTTCCTTTTCCTCCTCCTCCTCTTCTTCTTCCTCTTTCTCCTCCTCCTTCTTTCTTCTTCTTCATTTTTTGTTTTTGTTTGTATGCCAGTCCTGAGGCTTGAAGTCAGGGCCTTGGCACTATCCCTGAGCTTTTTATGCTCAAGGCTAGCAGTTGAACCACAACTCCACTTCTGGATTTTTAAAAATTTAATTGGAGCTAAGAATCTCATGAACCTTCTTGCCCAGGTTGACTTTGAACCACGACCTTCAAATCTCAGCCTCCTGAGTAGCTAAGATTACAGTCATGAGCTACTGGTACCAGCTCACTGAACCATTTTTATTCCAGTAAATCCAGGAGCAATGTATACCTGGAGTTCTAACTATTTGGGAGGTTGAGCCAAGGAATTCAAGATTAGCTGACATAGATAAAGCCATGCAATGCTCAGACAGTGAGTAGTATCATGGGAGAGTATGCAGAGTTTAGGGAAATCAAATCTTTTATAGTGAGCAATGCATACGAAACCTTTGTCCTAGTAGGAGAGAAATCAAATTTAGGATATCAGGCACTTTGCACCCTTTTCTTCTACTCTGAAGAGAAGCACTATCTCTAGCTACCAAAGTGTGATACAAAGATGCTGAGAAAATCTGTCCAGGACAATGAGATTCATATATCATAAGAAATGCGGAAATATAAGAGGCCCACATAAATTGCCTCCTAATAATGGGAATAATGACAATTTTCTACTATATCATTATTATCTTCCCATTCAATAGTCATTTTCTTTTTCTTTTTTCTTTCTTTTTTTTTGGGGGGGGTCCAGTCGTGGGGCCTGAACTCTGGGCCTGGGCGCTGTCCCTCAGCTCTTTTAGCTCAAGGCTAGTGCTCTACCACTTGAGCCACAGCACCACTTCCGGCTTTTTTCTTTTTGCTTATGTGGTGCTGGGAATCGAACCCTGGGCCTCATGCATGCAAGACAAGCGCTCTACCACTGAGCCACCTCCCCAGCCCCTCAATATTCATTTTCTACCTTGTAGTAACAATATTGAATATATGTCAAGCAGCCACATAACTATTTAGAACAGTATGATAGCTGGAGCTCTGGCAACTTTCTTGTAACATAGAAGACTCTAGTTACATAGCAAAGAGGAAAAAGCAGAATGACAGGATATTTTGGTTCCTGATGATAAGAAGAAGCTACTCAGCCTAGTGCTGGTGGCTTATGCCTGTAATACTAGCTACTCAGGAGGTTGAGATATGAGGATCACAGTTCAAAACCAGCCTGGGCAGGAAAGTCTGTGAGACTCTTATCTCCAATAAACCACTCAGAAAACCAGAAGTGGCACTGTGGCTCAAGTGGTAGCTTGTGTGCCTTGAGCTGAAGAGCTGAGGGACAGCGCCCACGCTCAGAGTTCAAGCCCCATGACAGAAGAAGAAGAAAGAGGAGGAGGAGAAAGAGGAGGAAGAAGAGGAGGAGGAGGAGGAGAAGGAGGAAGAAGAGAAGCAGCAGCAGTTAGTATAATAGCTATGGACTTCTTATGACTGGATTTTGTTGAGTGGATAAACCTTGATGGGTTTGATCCACTATGGTTGGGTAATTACTAATGGCTATTATTAGTAAGTGAATGTATCTGCTAGCATGGAAGGTAGAAAGAGTATGCATTAGATAATGTTTAAGACACCTAGGAGATTAAAAGTATAATTTTGAGTTTGCTCTTAGCTTTCTGTGTTAACTTGTGCTTATCAATTGACCTCTGGTCATACAAGCTTCAGATTCCTCAGTTATTGTTATAAACTTCCTGACTTTATGATCATTTGGTTCTAAGTTCTTAAAATTTGAAATTCTACACATTGAAGCTGAAAATTGAAATGAGTGGATTACACCTGTAATCTGAGACAGCTGGAAGGCTGAGGTCACAGTTTGAAGCCAGACTGGACAGAAAAGTCCATGAGCCACCATCTCCCAAATAATAAGCAAAAGTAAAAACCAGAGGCATAACTCAAAGGAGTGTACACCAGCTGAGCAAGCAAGCTGAGGGGAAGCAAGGCTTTGTTTAAAACCCCAGTACTGTCAGAAGATTATTTAAGCATGAAAATTAAACATATATTCCTACATGTATACACCCACATATGAAGATGTTTTTTAGAACGAGTTTCAGTTTTTTAGTCTTGAGCTCATAATCCTCCTCCTTCTTCAACTTCTCAAGTGCTACAAATACAGGTATGATATACTCGACTATATTTATTTTTAAAATTTATTTAATGTGTATCTAATTTTTCCTTAAAAAGTTTTGATTTGAAAAATGATTGGGTTAAAAAATACAGATAAGGACAATTTGCTATTTCCCTTCTGCGAACATCTGAATGTGTGTATTTCGGAGATGTCTAGGAGTAGGGCTTTCTGGTGGGTTTCTAGATATCTCTATGCTTAGTTGAGGAAAAGCTTATTTCACAATAATACAGTTTGTCTGTCTAGATATCTATCTTTATACCTCGCACAGAATTTGACACGTTGTGTTTCTGCTGAATACACAGATACCTTCATTGTAGAAATGTGACCCAAAGGTTTCATGCAATGAAAATCTTTTTTTTTTTTTTTTGGTCGGTCATGGGGCTTGAACTCTGGGCCTGGTCGCTGTCCCTCAGCTCTTCAATTCAAGGCTAGCGCTCTACCACTTGAGCCACAGCACCACTTCTGGTTTTCTGGTGGTTTATTGGAGATAGGAGTCTCACTGTCTTTCCTGTCTGGGCTGGCTTTGAACTGCGATCCTCAGATCTCAGCCTTCTGAGTAGCTAGGATTACAGGCATGAGCCACCAGCGCCCGGCTGCAATGAAAATCTTTGATAATCGAAAATAAGAGGTCAGAAAGAATACAGTAATATTTGAGTTAAATAGTTTCTGATTATTGTTATTATTTTTCTTTGTTAAAGAACAGTAGGTCATTTGTTCCTTGGAAACATGACTGTCAGTTTAAGTTATGCCCTCGTTTAAATAAATTGATATTGGATAATGAGATTTCCCTGAATGGTTACATATATTTTTTTTCCTCCAGGCTAAACATTTCCAACTGTTCTAACCTTTTCTCATGAATTCTAATTTCTATGTACTTAATCACTCTTTTTGTTCTTTCAAGAGATTGAATAAAAGTGCTAGCCAGCAACAAATATCACAGGATGGTTTTTATATGAACATTAACCCTCTGTTCACCTTTAAATACATCCATCATGCCATTTGTGATTCTAGCATCAAATTTAGCTTTTTGTGATATATAGAATAAATTTCTACCTTACTAATATGTAGACTTGCCTCTAACCTCATATTAGCCCAGAAGTTCATGATGCAGGTTTTGTAGATGTGATTGAGTATCTAAATAATCATTATGTAGTAAACAAAACAACAACTCACCACATGGAGTTTTCAGTCTTATTCTCATTTGTTCATTAAAGACATCCTCTATATTTTCATCTGAGTAGCATATGTTCTGTCCACATGGATGAACAGGTTCTGGGCTTAGTCTTTGTCTAGAAATAAAAGGAAGCCTTTAGAAGCTCATAGGCTCAAGGGTCATGACTTGCAATAGGCCAACAATTATAACACAGCATGATCAGCACTAAGATATAAAGACAGAATAACATGGAAAAATAAGATTGTCCCATTGTGTAATTAGAGGCTATGAAGGACAAGCTGTTAACTGGGTAGAAGAAACAGGTGGCTGAACAATTGCTACATGATCTAATGGTGACATGTGTATGCTATAATGCTAGAATATGCAATAGAAAATAGAAACAGAAAAATGGTAGAACTGGGAAAGGTAATCTGAACTATGTTCTTGCCATGATACAAGACCATAATTAAAATAGAGTCCTGTGTCAGGTACTATGTTGATGCTAGAGAGAGAACAGAGAATTAGCTAAATGTGGCAGGAGAGTTATTGTCTAAATGAGGAAATGGGGAGGAGGAGAATTGATGGATAAATTAGGGTGACCTGTTTATTTTTAGGACAGATTTAGTTTGTTCCAATTTTCATAGTCTTAATTACTAGCATTCCCTCATTTGTTCTCACAAGTGCCTCACTTTACATGCTAAAATTGTATGATCGTCCTTGAATGGAACTATGTATACTATAGGCAATATAGGGTGGGATGGCCAACATTAAGAAGAATCTTCTAACCCAGTTGAGTTTCTGGACCAGTAAACTGATATTACAGATGACTGATTTCTAAATGTTTCCAAATGAAAATGATGAGGTGTTTTATGGCACATAAAAAACAAACCGAGTGGCTGTATTAATCAGTGGGTTCAAGCAAGCATAGATTATTTTAGTTACTATGGCATAAAACTGAAGGAGGAACTGGGAAATCAAGTTGCATTCACAAGAAGTCAATTAAGAGAGATGCATAATCAATAGTGGATGCCTGTGGAGGAGAAGGAGTATCAATGGATTCACAAGATAAACCAGGACAAGACTGCTGGCTATTCTCCTGGAAGAATGTTTTGGTTGCCATCAAAATGGAACCTGAAGGTATTCAAATAATAATCTGTGCCAGAACTTCTTGTAAGACTTGGAGATACCCAATAAAAATGCTTGTGTCCATTTAGACATAGATATGCATGCAATAACTGCGAGCATTCTTTCCCCACTATACAGTTAGATGCCATGAAAGACAGAACACAAATGTGTGAACTTCAAAAGGCAAAATATAGTTCAAGATTGGATGACCTGACAGCATATTATATTGTAGAAAAATGAAATTTCTGCATTTGAGAAGCTGGAGCAGTTATCATTTGAGCTGAGAACCATCAGACTAGGAAAGTCCAGTAAGCTAAACATGGCTGAAAGGGATGTTGGGAGAGATGGGGAGAATTATGAAGGGGGTGACATAGATCAAGAGATCTTTTATTCATGAATTGACATGTGGAACTGAAAACCTCTGTAAAACTACTTAAAGGTAATTAAAAGAAAAACAAAATAAAGGTATTGGCTTATAAAAATGATTTACCTAGTGATCACATAACCAGTCCTTTTGCAACACAAGTGGTTTCTTGTTTCTTTGCCTTGACAAAAATCACTGAAGGATACAAAGCAATTGTTAGCCAATAAATCATTAAAATAAAAAAATAAAGAGGGATGGAAGGGTATCTGTTCTTTATTACGCATTTTATATTCTCAATTATCCAGGAAAGAAGGAAACTAGGTAGGCTCCAAGAAGGGGGTGAAATATGAGTTTTGAAAGGCTAAGATTAGAAGAAATCTCTTCTAAGAAGAAATGGGGAAACCCAACATTACTGCATCTCAGTACTGCACTCAGTACTGAGTGCTTGATAATCAGTGGCTTCCTGCTTTCAGGGTAGATATGACTATGAAGCCCATGGTTCAGGAAGGTTAAGTGGTTCAAATGTAGGCTACCTCTAATGGATGCTCAGTAAAAGGCCAGCATTGGTGAATTCCAATGTCTGCCATTCCTTCTATTCATTTGCCAAGGCATCACTTGGCTCTAAAAATGAGCAGTAGTATTTGATACCTGAAGTCGCTTAAAGGAGAGCAGATTCCAGACTGAAAGAACAAGATGAATCAGGATGCTGTTTTAGTCCAAAATGGAACTATGTCATGGAACCTTCCATCATTTCTACAAATAGTCACACACACACACACACACACACACACACACACACACACAATATTTCATATATTTCACAAAGGTTCTTTCAGGAACAAAAATAAAGAATAGAAACACAGATGGAATAAAACTGAAAAGCTGATTGTGTAAAAGAATAACAATATCTGATTTGGAGAATGGAAGGGGAATCACAAACAGTGGGACAAAGAGTGAAAAAAAATACAACAGAGATACTCACTAGAAATGGAAATGAACTTTACAACTTGGGGAGGAGGGGAATGTGTGTGGGGCAAGTGGGAGAAAGTGAAGGAGGGGGTAACACTTGAAAAAGAACCCCTCTATGTATCATCTTTGCAATAAATTTTTTAAATAAAAGAGTAAAAAAGAAAACAAGAGAATTCATCCTGGGCCCTGCATCTCTTAGAATTATGGGTGGCAAGTAACAGTGACTGCTTTGGTTTAATACACTCAAAAGAAGAAGACGCCCAAGAACTGGGTTTCAGGAAGCACAAGAAGATGGGAAAGTCCTGGAATTAAAAAGATAAACAAAACCAACAAAAGCAACTGGACAACTGGCAATTGTTTTAAAGACAGCATTAGTAGAAAGGTGCAAACTGCAACAAAGGAGCATATGCAATGTCCAGACTGTGTGTGAGTCATTTGTAGATGAGTGGAGCAGGGAACATGCTTCAAAATGAAGAGGATCGTTCCTGAAATAAAATTCATATGAAAACTCACAAGGCACCAAAACCAAACAAATAAATAGCAAAAAATAAGGGCATCTTATTTTTTTCACCGCTATAGTTTTAATAATGCTTCTATGTCTCCTTTTTGTAGGGCTTTCATAGTAAGCCATAAGATGGCTTCATGTAACAGAAATGTGTTCTTTTATAGTTCTAGAGACTAGTATGAAATTAAAGGTTTGGCATAGCCAGGATCCTTCAAAAAGCTCAAGGAACAAACATTCTCTTACCTCTTTCTAGTTGTAGGGGCTCCTGGAATTTCTTGAAGTCTTTTGGTTTGTAGGTGCATTGTTCTGCCATCACATGGACTTTTTTTCTGCGTGTGATAATAACTTCTTTTATGGAGGTCATAGATTCTACGCCAAAGCATTGTAACCTTGTTTAACAAGTTCATCTGCCCAGATCCTATTTCCAAACATATTCACATTCTGAGGTTTCAGGTAGCCACTGGAAGTGTTTACTTCTGTCTAACAAAAACCAACTGTGTTAGCTTCCTATTGTCGAGTTAAATATGTTTGTGTAGGGGGCTATGGATGTCTAAGGGTAGGGTCATAATATGTTCATCTTTATTTACCCAGCATCTAGAAAGTACATGGTCCATAGCAAGCACAAAGTCAGTTTATTAAATAAATGGACAAATGAATGAGTAGAGCATATAAACAAATAGGAGACATGAGAAGGATGAAGAGGACTACAAAGGATTCAGGAATGACACTTGGCTTGTGGCCCTATATGAGATTATAAAACCCCATGGCCCTGTCATATCCAAACAACATTATTACAGAAACAGCAAATAAAAGCATGTTCTTGTCCCTTTTGAGGGTTTCTAATGAGCTGAATATTGAGAAAATTGACTTTGCTTCCACTTTGATTCTTCCAAGTTCTCAGATAAAAAGGCAATTTATAACTTCTGTGAATTTCCCTTATACTTTTTTTTTCACCTAATTTGCCATTTTCCTAGTGTGATTACATCATGCATTCCTGTTTATCTCCTCCTTCCTTTGGCCAACTTCCCCTTACTTTCACACCCATTGCAGAAGTTTGCTTTTCCTTCAAGGATTTCAAGGATTTTATTTTTATCCTATGCTTGTCTGCACTTAATTTACATCTTCTCCTGCAGCTTCAAAGCTTTTCCAAAGCTATGACTTCACCTCCTTAACAGTGGTCACTTTCTTCTTTGAAGTTGAATAGTCATTGGATGAGAGATGCTGTCTTTATGGCCCTTTATCCTCATCGATACTGTCAAGAGATGAGGAAAAACCATAATTGCCCTAATGAGCTTATGGGACAAACCTGACATTTTCTGGATAGAAAGAGCCAGTTACTTATTTGTGAGGACTTGGAGAATAATCACTCCAATGTTAGGCAACTGTTTCATAGATATTGCTCTGTCATGGGTGTGTTTGCAGACATAAGAAAATGCATGTGGAAGCCCCAGAAATCACAGGGGCAGGGGACAGGGAGGGGTGGGGGGAGTCAGCAGCCTGCCTCCCATTGTTGATCCTCAATTCCCACAACATAACCTTTTTCCTTTTCTGGGTCCGCCCAGATCACACTTCGAGTTTACAATGCAAGATTTGTTTTTCATCCTGTTCCATGTCCTTGGGGAGAGAACACTTTGATGACAGTGCCAGGAACTAATTGTGAGAGGAACCAATTGTATGGGAGGATGGAGTCCATAGAGGCCAGAGAACCTCAGCATCCTGCAGAAGAGGGAGGTGCCTTAAGGAATGTGTTTCCAGGGAAGATTTCAGACTTCCTTTCTTGGTGACCCCTCAGAATAGGTTGTTCAACTCTCCTGCTTGAATGACCCAGTCTTGCATTTGGAAGGGGCCAGGAAGGCTATACTGCTCAATCTCTTTAAGAATCTGAGTTCCTTGGACTCAAAGGTGCAAGGGTTATTACGGAAGTAAAGAAGCTTGGGTCAAATCCATTGGCTTCAGAACTTCAGCTCTGTCTCTGGTGTTTTACCTTATTAACCGTATTAACTTTAACAACAGCGAACATATATCAAACACAACTATCATCTATATGCAATGCTGTTTATCTTCAACATCTTATCTCTTTATGGGGCTATAAGCATTGTGATCATTATTGCCAAAGTTATGTTTGACAAAACAGAACACAGATGTACAATGTGAAATAGGAAAACTTTAAATTACAGAGGTAGGAAAGGACAGCATCAAGTCATAGTACAGGTTAAGATCTTACAAGACCATGTACTAAACAGCTATATAATACTGTGAAATACTATACCTTACCAAACCATGGTTCCTCATTTGGAAAAAGAGGAGAGTAATTCTATTTATGTGACTAAATAAATTTGTGGCTACGCTGTGAAAGTGAGTAGTTGGTTAATGAGAATGTGGGTTTTCCCCCAATAATTGTCAATGTTTTTATTTATTCATTTCATCTGCAAACTATTGACCTTAAATCTCAGCTTGGGAGATACAGGACAAAGACCATTTCTGTTATATATGGCCACAGGCGATTGCATAGTAGTTTGTCCCAGTTGCTCAGTGCCGCTGACTTGACTGCTCCTTGCTGGTCCCGGGAGAGAAAGGGGTTGAGTGAAGGAGACTCTGCACTGTAGCCAGGGATTTCCTTTCTCCTCCAAGTACATCCCATGCATGTTGGCCAGAGGAAGACTCCCTATTGCTCCATGTTTCACAATATATTAATGAAATGTGATTCAACAGGGAGCCAATAGTTGTTACACAACCTTCCACGCCTCCAAGATTAAGAAACTAAAGCACACTTTTGTCTCCCCTACAGCCCAACTGGGAAATCCAATCAACTCTATGGCCCTTTGGAATTCCCAGAAGGGAAAACCTAAACCTAAGACCTACTTCAGCTTGTTCCCCTAAAGAGCTCCTAATTGGCTTGCTGCATGAAATTCTCACAACGATTCTCCAGTGTCAGTGTCCCCAGCTCTTACTTGACTCATAGGAAATGGATGGTCAGCAAGAATCAGCAACTTACCCAATACCACACAGGAAGGAATCAAGCCAGATATGTCTTTTCATTACTCTACTTTCCATGATTACATTGCTCTGCCAGTCAATATTTAGAACTCTTTGTTTGTTCATTTGCAAATATTTACTGAGAATTTGTGATGGGCCCAATGTAGATGGTAAGGATACCGCAGCAACAAACACAGCTTTTCAGTTCTCAATCAGAGCTGGCAAAACAGCATAAGGAATAGACAATGGATCGATATATAAATATGTAAGATAAATATATGAGAAATGTTCAGAGATAGTGCCAGGAAAAAAGAAAACAGACACGAATCAAGGAAGACTTCTATGTTGAGGTGATCCCTGAACAGAAACTAGGATGGAGTGGAAAAGTGATTCATATGGATAGTGGAGAAGATCAAACCAGAAAATTAACAGTCATTTGTCATTTCTGATGTAGGTGTGCACCTGGTACATTAGCCAAGCATGGGGACTCACAA
The DNA here is from genome assembly GCF_000151885.1 of Dipodomys ordii. Lineage (NCBI taxonomy): Eukaryota > Metazoa > Chordata > Mammalia > Rodentia > Heteromyidae > Dipodomys > Dipodomys ordii. The sequence goes on along the minus strand of NW_012267298.1, from coordinate 1,731,189 downwards.
GAGGCATACAAGTGAAGGGAAGTATTTAAATTCAGAGAGATGACAGGTCACACCATAAATGATTTCTGAAAGGGCATTGTGGGGACTTAATTTTTTTTTCCCTGAGACAAATGGGCTAAGGATGAGGGTCAGATAATGGGAGCTGTCATTTCTCTTCATTGAGTCACTTTAGTTCTATCACTGAAAAAGAAAGGGGTTAGGGGGCTGGGAAGATGGCTCAGTGGTAGAGTGCTTGCCTTGCATGCATGAGGCCCTGGGTTCAATTCCTCAGCACCACACAAGCAGAAAAAGCCAGAAGTGGCGCTGTGGCTCAAGTGTTAGCCTTGAGCTGAAGAGCTGAGGCCCAGAGTTCAGGTCCCATGCCCAACAAAAAGAAAGAAAGAAGGAAAGAAAGAAAGGAAGAAAGAAAGCAAGCGATTAGGTTCCACATGTAAATCCCAGTTTTAATGGTACAATAAATCCCTAAGAAATCAGTAAAAGACAAGACCGCATTATGATCCTGATTCAATAGTTCTGATTCCCAAGTATATTTGGCAGCTATTTCTCTAGATATATTCTTAAGACCTTCCTGTTCAACCAGTCTACTTTGAATCTTAAGTCGGTGTAAGGGAAGGAACTGTAAATACACTGTGTAATATTAGCAGGTGTAAAAAGTCTTCCGTTATCGCCATGTACAAAAGCAAGTGCTGTATGATCTCATTATGTTCTTCTCATCACTGCATGCATTCTTCCTCAGAACAGAAGGCAGGGATTCAACAGCAAACTGGCGCAAATGACAGCATCCTAATGCATAAAGCTCACTATTTCCTGGTGTTCTTTTCATGTCCTGCAAGCTGACCTGATCAAATGGGAAACTCACATGCTATCCTAATCATCTGCTTGCGATTCTGTAATATTACTCCAATTACTCATCCTTATGATAAATTTAATCTATTGATTCGAACACCTTATTCTATTTCCCATTCCCTCTCTTGTTTCAGAAAAGCCTCAGTGGGCTCATAATGAAAGTGAAATAGATTTCGAATGTCTGGGAAATTTCCCTCTCTCCCTCTCAATGTCTTTATACCAAACCCAGACATGAGAGGAGGGTTGAAAAATTGCTATATTTTCAAGAGAATTCCACATTTGAGAACTGACACGAATAGCTTTGCCTACTGATTGGTTTGCTGTGTTCTACGCTGGGGAGAATGGATTTCAAAATGATTGGTTAGAATGAGAACTAAAAGATGATTGATCTTTTAGGTAATTATTGTTACCAGGGCTTTCTCTCATGGTAGTCAGTGAGCTTTGTCTGTAAAGAACCATACATAAATATTGTAGGCTTTGCTGCCCGTGTGATCCGTGCAGCACCTGCTCAGCTCCACAACTGCTGCATAAAAATAGCCTTAGACAATATGCAAATGAATGGGACTGGCTGAGTTTCAATAAAACTTTATAAAGAAACAGGCACGAGGCCAGATTTCACCAGTAGGCTATAATTTGCTGAATGCGAATCTAATCTAATTTCCCTGTTTTTGTTTTTCTTCTCATTTTAGATAATAAAATACGGTTCACACATGATATGTGATACTGACTAGTTGTAGCACAGCTCAGACAGGTACCTGAAACTTTGACCCTGAGATGAATGTTCTTTCACCTCTATCAGGCTTCCTGGTGCTATTTCTTATTGTCAGGAAGCCCATCTTTTAATGCAGAGGTAGAAATGAGTTAAGTACAAGCTGATTCATCTTGATTTCTGCATTGGCTAATATCCAGTAGACCTGGGACAGTTGCCTAGTCTTCCTCTTCTCCTTCTGCTCTGCACTCTGAGAAGCACTGTCTCCCTAATTTGCTCTAGCCCTTCTGTAACTAAGGAATGGAGTCAGAGGTTTTTTTTGGTGGGGGAGGAGCAGGTCTGAAGACAGCATGGGTATTGGCCCCTATTTCCCTCTAAAGGCAATGCCATTTTCCATCTTGTTTATAAACAATTTGTCCTTTGGGACAACTTCCTATGTATTTTCCTGTAAGGATCATTAGAACTCAGCACCACTAGTTCTAGCTAAAACTTCATGCACAAGGAACCCCAAGCTCCGTATATTTTATCTCCTATTTTTCAAAGTGAGACCAAAAGCCAAATGGAATGCTGATTTTATAGTACAGGAAGTTCCAAGGTCCAATTTTCTGTGGATCCCAAACATTGTGTCAAATATTTGATACATAGTTGTCTTGTGTGTGTGTGTGTGTGTGTGTGTATCTTAACTTCTTTCTTTTCTATGACAACAACAAGAGGTTTATATTTACTCTTGTTCTTACACTTTCTCATAGGAAGTCTTCATATTGAGAGCCTGACAGGTTCAATCATGGCCTGACAATTTCTGGAATTTACTACGAAATGGTCAATTTCTGCTTGTTAATGAAGGAAATAGGACAATACTCCTTCCTGCTATTTGCAAATCTTTCTATTCCAGGCTACTAAGTTCCTCCACAATGATTCAAGGGGCTCCCTTGAGCTCTTTTTCCTGAATTATAATGACCATGAATGTATCATAAGTTAAACCTGAAATCCCAGAATGATTTATTTCATTCTCATTTCAGTAATAAAATTAGAAGAGATAACATTTGTGGAAGTGCTTTGAAAATACACAATGATATGTTAGTTGTCACTTTTATTGTTTCTGTTTTTAGCATTTTTTTCCAGGCTCTTTTATTTTCATGTCAGTTGTTTAGATACTGGAATAAAAAAAAAAACACTCCTATCCTACAGCAGCTGTTTGTTGGCCTTTCTATGTCTTGAGATCCAAGAGTAAAATATAATTCCCTCATTATTTCTTTTTAATGACTTAAAAATGTTGAAATAAAAATATAGACCTGCCCTTTAAAGGATCAAAAGTCATTTGTATCAGCAGAAAATAAGGTTGTAAAAATCCAAAGTGATTAAAGCTGTAGTTAAAAATGGTCTTAAGAACTGGGATGGGGCTCAGAGGAAGAGCACTCACCTAGCATGCATAAGCCAGCTTTGATCCTGATGACCACATATACACACCACATATGCCCGTACACCTTTTAAAAAGTGATCTATGAAAATATATGCAAAGCAAATGCTGCCTCCCAAAGAATATTGTAAAGAAGAAAACATTGTAGACCTGTGATTTTCTATAGACATTTATTAAATTTGGGTCAGAACTAGAATATCTTTGACTTACAGGAAAAAAAAAACCCATAATGATGAATAGAGCTCCTACTGATTGTCTTTCCTCATAACCCTAGCCTATGAAAGAAACATCTAGGACCTTGGGTAGGAAAACTTAAGGCAAAATAAAGGTGTTATTTATTTATGTATTGACTATTTATTTATTGACTTTTTTTAGTACTAGGGATCAAACGCAGGACTCCAGATGAGTGGTTCACTGAGCTACATCTCTATCCCCACAGAATGCATTTTGATTATTAATTCATATTCAGTCTTCAAAATAGGCTTACTAGTCCTACTGTGAAAATGGTTCTCAGGTAATTAGACTCTTTAAGGATGACAAGGACATTTTTATGTTACTATTGCTGTCAAATTCAGCCCCAGCTTTTGACAAACTGATTGCTTGTTACGTGGCAGGCACTGTAGTAGTACTTTCTGTTTCATGGTTCAGCCTTGCTTTTTCTAGCATGTGACTTTGATGTAGGTACTCACATAAATGTGGTTTCCCATCATTCCATGGGTTTCTTTGCTTCCTTTGGCATAGCAGATTAGAAATATCATATGTCGATTCTCTCAGTTCTAGATCCTAGGAAATAAAAGATAGAGACACCAGCAAACTGAATGTCTAGTGAAGACCTGATGCATTAAATGACTCCTTCTCCCATGTCCTCACAGAACAGAAGGGGCTCACAAGTTCTTTCCAATCTCCTTTTTATAAAGGGACCACTCTCATGATGTTAAAACCTTTCAAAGACCTCATTTCCTATCCCATTACTTGGATTGGATTCCAAGGTTATAATATGCATGGGTTATTGGAGGATGTAGATCACTGAAATCAAATCTTCTATTTTATTCAACACTTTGTTTATAGCTCACCTTCTCATAATAAAATAAAGGAATGCTACTTGCAAAAACTACATGTAGTATTATACTGGGTAAGCATTCTCTTTCTTATTTTTTAAACCTTAATCTACAACCATGGATTATATACTTTAGGCCCAGTGATAAAATATGACCCTTTCTCTATGTGGAGAAACATACACGAGCAAAGAAATATCACGCATTGCTAAACTTTAATAAATAAAAGTCAGTAGGGGCCAGGAGAAAGGGCTTGATTGAGGACAATTATCCCTGAAGAAGTGACATTTGAATTGAATCTTATAGATAAACAGGAGAATGATTACAACTCTCTGGTGAGGTAGCTTCAATGTCTGATTCTGCTTTTAAGAATATAAATTCTGACCTCTACCTACTGTCTCGGACTTCAAAGACATTCAAATGATTCTTCTATTCAACAGTGCTTTCTCAATGACAATTTATTACCTTTCGAAGGCTAGACTGTGTAGAAAAAACTCCTTGGCTTCTGAAAAGCATTCTTATCTTCTTGTCCCCAATATTGAAGGTGATTTTTAAATCACCTTTTGTTTGAAGTCCCAATATATCTTTCTCTCTACTATTTCTCCAGTAAGTTTCACTGGGTGTTTTTAAAAATAGATCTTATTACTTGCCTGACTTGACTAATCATATCCTCTTACAGTAAATTCCACAAAAATCTGGACTAACCAACATGCTTCTATGTTTTCTCTATTTCTGTACAATCTCCTGAGAAAATGAAGGAGTTGGATGGAGCTCAACAGCAGAAATGGTATAAAGAAAGAGTCACCGAGGAGGGACGAGAGGAAGACTGTCTCTGATACAAAATGAAGGTCAGCTTGACATTGTTGCTACTGCTTTCAGATCTGAAGTGGAAAAGACTAATAAGGTCCAATAAGAATCAGTGAGACTTGGGCAGGAGAGGAATATTTAATTGAGGATTGTCTTGAGGAATGACTGAATCGTGAGTGTTCATGATCGGAGGCAGAAGTTGAAGCAGCAGTGTAAATGATGAACTATGTGTGGACATAGGAAATACATCATTTCAGCCAGTATAGTGAGGCAAGGACATAATTCAGTTTCCTCAGAGTTGCTTAGGTGATAAAAATGGGAATTGATTCAAATGGCTCAAAAGAAACAACAGGTTCGAAAGCTGTTGAACAAAATATAAGCGAAACTGGGGCTGGAATATATCAACAGGCCTGAAACTCAAAATGTATTTTAAAGAGAGCTATTTCAAAGAGGTGAAATTGCCCAAGTTTAGTTCAGAAAAACACTGCCCAACTGCCTGGATAGGTTTATTCATCTTGTTGGCTTCTTTTTTCATTCATTGTTATTTGTAACTCCTATGAGTATGCTGGACACTGAATAGAATGCACCATGTGGTATGTAGCTCAACTCTCATTTTGTTTATGGTGCAGCCTAAAAATAATTAGAAGAAGTCAGCAAACAAAATTTCAGATGCTTTATAATTTTTTTAAAGATGTAAGGCTTGCGAGGTGGTTGTTAGTTCTGTGAAGAGCTAGTCAGGAAGAGCTCTTGGAGAAGGAAGTATTAGTAGAGGATGAATCCTGCAGTGGACAGAGGTTAAGGGATTTTCTAGAGAAACAGTGGCATAATCGTAGTATCCATTGCACTGTACATCAGGAGAGTGTTGGAAGAGGAGCCTTTTGTAGGCTGCTGCATTATCAGAAAATGTCCTATGCCTTCAGTGGACCCTTTTCTTGTTGTCCCTTGTTCTTTATGAGAATCTGTGCTTTTCTATCACCTGCTAAAGTCCTAGGGGCCCGAGATTCCTGGTAGTGCCTGACTCAGGTTCACAGCAGGCATCCAAAGGGTCTTCATGATTCCTTTTTCTGTTTGTCATGCTCTTTTATTTTTTGCTTTACTTCTTAAAAAAAAACCCTGCAGAGTCTATTTATTACACAGCAGCAGTCAGCATGCACCAAGCAGAATTGCTTTTCATAATAAACCTATTCATCTTCTGGCATGTCAGAAATTTCTCAAATTGATACTTATAATAAATATGATTAATACCATATTGTATTTCAGTTGTTGCCATAAAATAATTGGGAACAAATATCGTATTGTGATGTTGACAGTGTTGAGTCGGTTGGTGCCAAATGGCGAGAGCAGCCAACTGTATTTCATTAACAACTACATTGCTACAATGCTATTAAGTTTTTCATAATCCCTTTTACTCAGGCTTGATCATTCATTCTGTTAGACAAATTCTTGCAACAATCACACTAGGAGTAAATCTGCAGTGAAAAGTCTCAACAAGATGAGTTCTGGAAGAAGGCTGAGTTCCTTGCCTGTTAAATGCACTGGGAAGCTATTGAAATGCTGCCTTTGAAGACTGGAGTATTAATCAAGGGACATGAGCAAGGGTATGGCTAATAGTAGGCTGAAGGATGAGCATGGATTTGGGGTGGCAGCTGAGGAAGAAAAGGAAATGATTCTCAAGTGGATGATCCACTGTCTTGCGATACTTAGGAGTTTCCATCTCCATCAGCTTCTCCTTTCTTAGTCTCTCCTTCTGGTTATTCTCCAAACACACAGAACTATTCCTAGGCTGCTGGCTTTTACATGTGCAAGATGCAGTGTTCACATAGACTCTCATTCCTACCTACCTGTCCTCCTTTTCCTTCTCAAAGCTGTCTATGAACACTCTTCCTGCTCCTTCTGCTAGGCTTCCAAGAAACCACACACATTCATCAGATGTTCCTCATACATTAGCACCCTTAACTGGGCTTTATGCATATCTCTCCCTATACATTGAGCTCTTCTTAGAGCCAGGTCTCAGCACCAAGTCTAAGATTGCTTGGCTCAGAGAAAGCGCTCGCTTAGTACCTGTTAACAGTTGCTTAGAGAGATTTACAAAAAACTGAGATTCACTATTTTTATTAGTGTTAGTTTCCCAGTGTAGAAGTTTTACTGCGCTATCTTCATACATGTGTGTAATACACTGTGATCAGATTCACCAGCTTAGGAATGTGGAGATGATATAAGGTAGTTCATGCAACTGGAAAATATTTCTGAGGTTCCTACTATGTGTCAGGCTTTGCCCTAGGCACAGAGGCTTCAGGGTGGAGCAGAGGTGAAAAGGTGTTCCCAAGGAATGGAGAACCCATTGAAGAGAAAAGATGTAGGATGGGACAGTTCTGTCTCAACGCAAATAAATGCTGTGTCACATGACCACCTACAGAAGGTAGATGGGAGACACTAGCCAGAGTTACTCAGGATGAGCAGGATTGAGCCAGGCAAACCAAAAGGGAGCGTTTGAGTCAGAGGAGAACATGAATTTTCATGTTGAGTGGCCAACGCAGAGTAACCCAGAGAAGGCTTCCCTTCCTTCTTCTCCTCCCTTCCTCTCTTCATGTTCACGTTCCGGTCCTGTCTCATCTATCAGCTGCCGTTGTTGCTGTCTATCCCCTGGCAAACGCACGTGATCATTTAACTCAAGGTCTATCCCAGTGCTGTCAGTCACCACACCTTGGGTTTTTCTTTTGGCATTTAAATTGCTCTGAGTTGCAGTGGTCTTTTCCTTCTTTCACACTGGCCTTCCTTCCTTCCGAAGTTCACAGTGAACTAAGCACCTGTGCTTCCAACACAGCATTTTCTCTGTTAGTTGCAGGGAGATCCCCCTCTCCATTGGCAGCCTCGTGGTCTTTGGGCATGCATCTACCTCATCTCATCTCTCCCATCGTGTTCAGAGTGGTTGAGTGTGCGGCCTTGGCTCGTGCATGTTGTAAAAGGACAGGTCTGGTACCTCCATCCAGACCTTCACACTTCCGAGGTTCACTGCATATTCCACTACGCCCTATCATCTCAACATATTACTTGCCGGATACTTGCAACACTGAAGAGTCACTGAGAATTCCATTCACCACAGAGACCCCACACTATCTACAGCCTGCAAATGGCTTCTCCTGTGTTTGTTTAGCTTTGAACTTTGTATCATTTTAAATTCTGTTATTTTTATTTTCTGAAGTGGAAACAGCTGGCGTTACTAAACCCCTGGGTCATTTCACTTTCCTGTGACTGTCTCCACCAAGCATAGCTGGTCTCTCTTGAATAAGTGTTGCAAGCATGAGTTATGGGCCTCCAAATGATGTCACCCAGGAGGGGGAAATCTGGCGCCTCTGCTCAGTCTGTTTTCTGACCAACGGATTGCGTGAGGTTCCTGCTCACAGTGCACTGCTAGGTCCACCGACACCTCCTGGGCAGGGGGCTTATTGGACATAATGCCTGCATCTGTGCTGTGCTCCTGACCTCTGCATGCAAGTGGTGCTTCCCTTGCAGCTGCAAGTTCTGTTTCCAGGAGTCTGGAATTCAGGATGGACTCCCCCGTGTCAGCATCTGCCTGAAAATTCCTCAGCACACTTGAATGCACAGCAGACCCTACACAAACTCTGCAGCTTTGGCCTGAGACGTCTCCTCTGCTGTACCCCCTCTTGAAGAATGCTAGTTGACATCTTCAGCTGCCAAAATATTTCCTCCCAGTGCATAGGCTTCTGTAATGAGAATGACAATCGTTTGTCTTTCTTTTTTGGGGGGGGTGTATTGTGGGGCTTGAACACAGGGCCTGGGTGCTGTCCCTGAGCTTTTTCACTCAAGGCTAATGCTCTACTACTTGAGAGATATAGTGTCACTTCTGGATTTCTGGTGGTTAACTGGACATAAGAGTCTCATGGACTTTCTTTCCCAGACTGGCTTTGAACTGGCATCCTCAGATCTCAGCCTCTTGAGTAGCTAGGATTACAGGTGTGAGCCACTAGTACCTGGCATAATTGTTGATTTTAACCGGGTCTCTCAGATTTACCTCAAGGGCTAGATGGTTGTAACTATGTTTTTTTTAAATTTTATTTGTTATTGATAAATAGAAATTGCATGAATTTATGAGGCACTATGTGGTACTATGATATAGGTATACTCAATGAAATGAAGATACTAGCCTAATTTATATCCATCATGTCACATGCTGAATGTTTGAAAGTGATCTCTTTTAGTGAGTGTATAGCAACATATGTTGGTACTAACTGTGGTCTCTGTGCTTTAAAGTACATCTTAAAGGATCATTTGTCCTGTGTATCTTTTGTTCAGCATTTGTCTGTGTTCCCTTACCTCTAGTAATGAAGGGTACAAATTCTACTTCTACAAATGCAATTTTCTGAGGTTCTACCTATGAATGAATGGTATTTGTGATTCTATGTCTGACTTCTTTCACTCATCATCATCATAAATCCCTCTTGTTTGTCCAGGTGGTTACTAACGGTGGTGGGGTTTTCTTCCTTTTAAGGCTAGGTTTGTATTTCCCTTGTCTGTCTATACCACACCTTCCTTGTCTATTCATTTTTTTTTGCCAGTCAGTTCAAGCCACAGCGCCACTTCCGGCTCTTTCTACTTATGTGGTGCTGAGAAATTGAACCCGGGGCCTCATGTATGCAAGGCAAGCACTCTACCACTGAGCTACCTTCCCAGCCCCTGTTTATTCATTTTTGATGAACACAGTTTGATTCTGTATGTTGGATATTATAAGATGAGGCAGGAATTAGCAGGGAAGAATATTATATATGAGGGTGCCATCAAAATATATAAAATGTTTATATTTTCATGTGCTAATTAAAATCTAAGAAAGACTAAAACAGAACTCCCAGGGGGAAAAGACTCCCTAACTTCCCTTTTCTTCTTTTTGATTCAGAGAAACATTGGCAGGAACTTTCTATTCCATGGATGTAGCTATCACCCCTCTTGTACTTGACATATTTGCTATGACAGAAAGCTCACTATATAACAAAACTACCACTGAACTACCATTAAATCTAGCTGTTCGGAGCTCTTGCTAATTATTTTTCCTTTTTACATGGCGTGTCATTATGTGGTCCAGGTTGATCTCAAGCCCCTCCTGATGGGATTACAGGCGTATACCATTTTGCCCAGCTCAGAGATCCATTCATCTCCTGAAAATGCAAATCTGTTTGCATTTTCTCATATACTCTGCCATTAAAAATAGATGTTGCTTCTTTTAGGCATGGTACAGGAAGTCTTCTCTTCCTTCAGTTTTTCAGCAAGTATTTGAAATCTAGGACCTTGCCGGGAGTGGCACCCAGATGCCTCTTCATAGGGTAAGCTGTGAAAACTTTGACCACTCTGAGAAGCTCTCCTTTTCACTTTGGCAATTACTTTGAGATTAATTCCTCTTTTGTTTTATACAGGAAACTTTTATTGCTGTGGCCTAAGAACTAAATGTTTTTCTAGATCTGGAAATAAGGTGTGTATTTTCTTTCTCTAACCAACTTCATATTTAGACTGGATTTGTTAATGTACAGTGTTGAGAGGTGGTAGAACGTTTCACGGGCAGGCAGGTCGTGGGCCTTCCCTCATGAGTGGATTAATGTCTCCTGAGATAGCTCTGGTGGATGGGTTAATCCTCACACAGGTGGGTTGTTATAAAGTAAGCTGCCACCTCCCCTGATTTTCTCCTGTGTCAATTCTCTTCCGCAGGTATCTGTGTACCATCTCAATGAGGAGCTGCTGGCACCAGGCACATCGACTTCCACATGTGTGTACCAAAATGAATTTCTTTTTATCTTTTAATTGCTTTTTTCCTCTTGGTAACAGGGTTTGAAGTTAGGGCCTCCCACTTACTCAGCTTGCTTGCTCAGCTACTACTCTACCATTTGAGCCATGCCTCTAGACAGACTTTTTGCCAGTTATTTTTTTGGAGATGTCATCTCATGGCCTGCTTCTAGCTATAATCCTCAAGATCTCAGCCTCTTGAGTAGCTAGGATTCTAAGAGTGAGCCACCATCTCCCAGACACGAATCTGCTTTTTATAAGTAACCCAGCACAATGTTCTGTTATAGCAATTAAAAAAAAAACCAAACAGGCAGTACTACATTGTTGGCCCTCATAGACTATCTATTAAAGTCCATAAGAGCCCTCTCTTCCTGGTCTCATCCTGAGGGCTTGATTTGGGGATCAGAAAGTTCCATCTGGCATTTGCATTTGGTAACTCAGACAAAATACTCTATAGTAGAAATGCATGGGATATTGTCCCATGCAATCAGAATAGTTTGAGCACAGGGCCCTAGAATGTTGTGGGCTCCGAGTCTAGTCTTCAACTAGCAAGGATTGCAGTTTTTCTCCAAGAAAAATAAGTTGAGAGGAAAAGTTCAAGATGTGCGTGTGCATATGCGTGCACGCACATACACACAATCCACACATATATACATACACAAATACTACATGTATAATATATAATATCATATATATACAGACCTTGTATACATATACTCGTGCATGCACACATGGTTGGCTCCAAGTGATCTAAACCAACTTCATTATATAATAAAATAAGTTATTAAAATTATAACTCTGATGCTGTGCAAGGACCACCATCATCCAAAGGCAAGTTGGCTCTCTTCAGCAGCAGATTTACTGACATCTAGAATTGCAAACATTTGCTCTATTGAAACTGTAGTTACAGGGAAGAAATAGAGACACTTGCCAATTTACATCCCCAAGCCAAATGTTCACTCAGTGTTTTTTGTTTGTTTGTTTTTTGTTTCTATATCAAGCTAGAATTGTGTAGCTCTCTTCTGTGACTATGAGTCTGGGTTTGGCTGGGGCAGGTGAGACATGATCACATTTCATCTAGTGAGTATGATTGAAGGACAATTTGCCACTCCAGTTTTCCATACAGAAAAGTGAGAAGCCAAAAGCCCTAGACCTGACCCCAGGTCTCTGTATTTGGGCTACGTTCTGAGGCTCCTGATTGGCTAGAAGGACTTTGTGAAGTATCTCATTCATCAGTCTGCAGAACCCTTTGTCAGGTCTTGCTTCCTCTGGCCCAGGGAACACAGGTTATTAGAGTCAGGCTGGAATGACTTCATTTCCAACCTCTAATTTTTCTTTTTCGGTCCCTTTCCTCCTTCATTTCGCCTTTCCAAATAATTTCTCCAGTCACATTTCCTTTCCAAATTTCCTCTTGGCCCAGGCACCATTTCCTCTTTTATGATGGTAACAAATAGTGGTATTTTAATTGCTGAATTGGAAAAACTATGTTACTCTGTGAGAATAATTGACTATTTGTTAATTGTATATTTAGAAAGGAATGAGAAATATTTTTTTCATGGCCTATATAAGAATCGCAATACAGCATGTAATTTATGGAACAAAATGGCTTCCATTTACTGGGTGTTTTAACAAGGATGCTAAACATTACCAGAAAACCCAAGTTCTTAATATGAAAACCATTCTATTAAAAGCTTTCTAAGATATCAATATAGTGAAAGTTCTTTGAAATATATTCTCTTAGATATTACTTTTTATGCTATGTTTATGCCATTTCGTATTTACTTTAGCTACAATTTTAGCTTTGTGTTTGACAGGTTTTTTTATTTTGAATCCTAATGCTAAATATATATATATATATATATATATATATTTATTATACGAGGAAAAAGAATGTTTTACTGAAGTTTCTTTCCTTCCACTGGCCATCTACACCATCTTGTAGACCCATTATTTAGTCATTAACATTACTAATATATACATATCTGACATCTGTTAGAGGCCTTGCAGGCTAAATAACTGCAGTAAGGTAGTGATGAGAGAGATGCATTCCCATGCTCATGGCACTCAAAGACTTTGGTACTAAGAGAGAGACTACAAATAAGTAAAATAACAGTACTATTAATAATGGCAATGAACTATTACAAAGCCACTGCAGACCAAGAGCTGTGCAGGCAATGAAAATGGAGAGTTATAGAGCTGAGGATATGTTGTTTTATCTAGGGAAGTCAGGAAGTAGGAGGTTGCATTCTAATTGAAACTGTAAGGCCAGGCACCAGTAAGTGGCTCACCCTGTAATCCTAGCCACTGGGGGAGGCTGAGAGCACCGTGGTACAAGGAAAGCCTGGGAAGAAAAGTAGAGAAGATTCCATTTCAAACCATAACTGGATGCATCAGCAAACGCTTTCTACTCTGAACTACATGGAAGGCTGAGGTTAGATCATGGTTTTAGGCCAGCCTGGGCAGAAAAGGTCCTTCAAAGGTGAAAGTTGGATACTGTGGCACACACCCATGATCCCATCAGCTAAAGTAGGTGGGTTATGGCAAGGTACACACACACACCCAGGGTGGAATTGAGATCCTATCCTGAAAATAGCCAGTAGTATCAGTACTATCCATCCAGCCTAGCAAGAGAGAGGCCCTGAATTCAAACCACCCAGATACCATAAAAAAAAAATCAATGAGACCTAGCAGTCAGTACTCAGAAGGCCAGAAATAAAGAGCTTTCATCTTTGTGGAAACTGAAGATCAGTCCTTACTTAATCATTGATGCCAGGATGCACAGAGACCACGGCCGAGTGGGTATAAAACCCAGAGCAGACCAGCTGCACCGTGCGTATAAAACCCAGAGCAGACCAGCTGCACCGTGCGTATAAAACACAGAGCAGACCAGCTGCACCGTGCAGATTAGCGGGATTCGCAATCCTGCTTCCTGTCTCTAGGCATTTTTACTTTTCTCACTAGTCTGTTTCCTGTTTTCCCCATTTTGCCTCTCTCTCTCTCTCTGTCTCTGTCTCTCTCTCTCCCTCTTCTGTCTCTCTCTCTCTGTGTCTCTCTGTCTCTGTCTCTCTCTCTCCCTCCCTCTCTCTCTCTTTCCCTCTCTCTGTCTCTCCCTCCCTCTGTCTCTCTGTCTCTCCTTCTCCCTCTCTCTGTCTCTCTCCCTCTCTCTCTCTCTGTCTCTCTGTCTGTCTCTCTCCCTCTCTCTGTCTGTGTCTCTCTCCCTCTCTCTGTCTCTCTCTGTCTCTGTCTCTCTGTCTGTCTCTCCCTCTCTCTATCTCTCTGTCTCTCTCTCTGTCTCTCTTTCTCTGTCTGTCTCTCTCCCTCTCTCTGTCTCTCTCTCTCTCTCTGTCTCTCTTTCTTTGCCCCTCTCATCCTCCCTCTTGTCATCTCTAGGGTTCTGCCCCATTTTCCTTTCCTCTATTCTTGACAATATAGTCTGAATAATCAGACAGAACAGGACAGCCTAAGACATGTTTAGAGGGTGTGCTGGGGAATGTCCAAGGCTAAGCACAAGGGAGGCCGGGACCCTCAGCTAGCAGGCTTCGCATTGTTTCTGGGTGAGGGGCGGGCCCCTGCCTCCTCTGACTTGTGCCTCCTTCTCTAATAATGGAGTGTTATTTAATTGGTGCTTCCTTTACATCAATGGAAATAGGAGCACAAGACACAGAGACAAAGCCGCATGCCAGCAGTTAAGTATACGTGAGGGTACAGACCCATCATTCCGAGGGCTTGGCGGTAATATTTAGAACACGTTCTAATGACTAAGGCATATATCCTTGGGCGGGACAGCTTCATATAAGAGACATCTGGCTTGTATTTTCTGGTCTAAAATTACTGCACTACTCCCTCAAGCAATTTATTTTTCTAAGAAGATGGGACAGAACGACGACAAGGTGCCATCTGACAATTTATTTGTCACTTAAATATAAAACAAAAATGAAGAGCCTAAAACGGTTATTACATATAGGCTTAACACAACAACAACAACATACAAATGAAGGAAGTTTGCCCGAATAGCAACTGCAGGTTTATTTTATTTCATATGCTTACCATTTCTCTGATTCTTATGCATCAAAAGGGTACCCAGGAAGCCACGTTTCCTTTAGTTAAAATAAGCCCAGGCAAGGGAATATTGTATAATTCTCCATGAAGAGCTTGATAGTGTTGCTCCTTTTTTTTGGCCAGTCTTGGGACTTGAACTCAGAGCCTGAGCATTGTCCCTGAGCTTCTTTTGCTCAAGGCTAGCACTCTACCACTTGAGCCACAGCCCCACTTCTGGCTTTTTTTGTTTATGTGGTGCTGAGGAATCAAACCCTGGGCTTCATGCGTGCTAGGCAAGCACTCTGCCACTGAGCCACCTTCCCAGCCCCTAATCCCGTGGCTTGTTGGCTACTCTTTGTTTCTCCCTAAATCCTGATGGGAAACATCACAGAACCAAAGGCAAAGAAAACCAACCCAATGCAGGGCTTTCACAAAGACTTCCTAAGGCTCTCCGGAGGTATCTACCGCAACTTTGTCATGAGCCATTGCCACGAAGGAATTTCCTGTCACTGAGCAGAAATGGAAGCAAGAGCGGACTCCCCGGTGACACGTGATGTTGGAAGACAAGGAGGCAGGGGAGAGGGAGGCCAGCATTCCTCTCGCAGCAGCATCGTGGACACTGCATTCTGTGATGGCCTCCTCTTTCCAGAAGCCAGGCTGGCTTGGATTATCTAGTTAGGCTACATGGGAAGAATTTTCCAGGGAACCCTACCTTCCTTTTTGTCAGTCTTTTGAGCCTAGGGGCTATGGGAATTCTATTTCAAATCTGATGTTTTCCTATGGGCCTCCCACAACCCAGCAGATTCCAAGTTCGATTCCCTCATTCCCTCTCAACTCTGAGCTGACCTCACAGAGACACCTTTAGTCTCCAGGCCATCAAATTTAAAACCTTAAAGAACTGATGGATCTCTCTCTGCTTGTAACTTATTTTACCAGTTCAAATCAATGCTCGTTTATTGAACATCATCTGCATGCTACACTGAGTGAAGGTTGGGGCATATAGCCGTGAAAAAGAGCTAATCCTCCTTTTTATAATCTCCTCTGCTCCATGGATGAATGACATAGTTGCTGTTAAAATCTCCCTCTTTGCCATACCATCCACTGTCCTGGACCTCTTCTGCTGACAGGCATTCGTAGGGGATGTGTTTGTCCACCTGAATCCAGTTCCTGGACATCTATCCTCACTGTACTTCTGACCACCCATCTCCAACTTCTGGGTTTTTTGGTCTGAGCTCTGGCCTCTGAACTTTCCATGTCATCATTTCTAACTGGTCTCCTGTACTCTACAGATTTTTCTTTCTTCCTCTCCCTTCCTCAGGACAGAGATGCCATTTCTTTTTTTGCCCTTGAATGAAAAGATCAACAGTGATCATTTCCATACTCTGGGCTTCATCTCCGGCTTTATGCTTTACTATATATATATATATATATATATATTTGCACTATGGTTACATGTCTTGTTCCTCTACTTGTGGAGTTTGGGTCACTCAATAGTGTGCCCTCACCTCAGAATGAACTTGGACCAGTAAACACTCTTGCTCAGGGTAGTCCCTCATACACCACAGGTAACCTGCCAATCAAAAGTTACAGCCAAATTCTTATCAAATCAGAATCAGAAAGAAGAAAGAGACAGAGACAGAGAGACAGAAACAGGGATCTCAGATCTGGCCTCTAGATTTATGTTTGTGCTTTGGTACATATCCTACCTTCTCTATATGAAGCTATATAGATTAGTTATCTTAATTCATGTAGTTATATCTCCTTTCCACTTGTCACTTTCCTATAGCTGTTTTGTACTTAGTAAACCTCTTTGTACTTGGAATCTTTTTTAAAAATAAGTTTTTAATTGTGAAAAAAACTGTACAGAGGGGTTACAATTACATGAGCAAGGTAATGAGTACATTTTTTATCAAGCATTGTTGCCTCTTCCTTTGTTTTTCTCCTACCATCCCTTCCCTCCCACCTCCTCAAATTCACCCTCCCCCCTCCCCTCCTCCCCCACCCCTGTCTAAATTGTAAAGTTCCTTTTCCAATATAGTGTCTTGTATATCTCATTGTTGCAATGGGTCAACCTGTATCCCTATTTAAACAATTTGTTTTTCCCTTCCTCTCCCCAAATTATACCAACATCGAATACAGTAAAAACAGGGGTTATATGGTGGGGGAGGGACATACAAAGCAACAACAACAACAAAAATCACATGGTAACTTATAAATACGTTAGAAACAATAGCAAGAAAAAAATCACTTGTGTCCTTATCTTGGGGTTCATTTCACTTAACATCGTCTTATCTTAATAGTTTGTAATATTTTATCCTATGGAATTTTTATAATTTAAAATGTTTTCATTTGACATTTAGGTTGTAACACAATTTTTGGTGTATATGTTATATTTCAAGATGTAGCTTTGTGTACAAGAAAAAAAGCAATTAAAGATAAAGGAAGAGAATAATTTCTCTATTTTTCTCAGATTTGAATAGGGTTGAGTGCTTTCTAAATGATCTATTGTATATGTAAAATATGTAGCTTTGAAAAAGTTTTCAGAGAAAGAGAGGTCTATGTGTTACTGATATAACAACCAACTGGATAATCAAATTAAATATGATGTAATTTACTACCATTAAAATAAACTAGTTAACTAAGAAGGCGTTCAAATTCTGGAGTCAATTAAGAATACATGTCTTACTGGGAGTGGGTGAGGAAAGACACATTTATCTTCGTTACAGCACAGATACTCATTCTCACATGTACACATACTGCCCTTGCCCACACAGTGAGCAAAGACTTCATAGGAGTCATTATACATCATTTTAGAATTTATAGATGGTAACAATGGAAATATAATTATGGCATAAAGGAGAATGGTCTTGGGAGTCATACTGTCTATGTTCAAATTTCAGCTCCACCCTTGCTGGCTGCATACATTTTGGCTACTTCTTTGGCCTTCTAACACCACAATTCCATAAAATGAGATTGAATGATACTTAGATTACAGTTCATTCTTTGACATAGATACAATGAGATAACATATGGAAAGCCTTTAGGCCTGGCCCCTGAGGTCCGTCCCAGGGATGTAGGTTTAGTGGTTTAATTAGTGGAAAACTGGCTGTCCCACTGCATGTGAAAGATCCCATTTTCCCTGCACCATAAGATTAGATCTCTATAAGGCAAAATCTTTCCAGAATGATAGTAAAAGAAAGCTTTAAGAGGAGACATGACAGGAAGAGGCAGCTCATCTGACTGTTCTCTTGAGTACTACTTTTCTCTGAGTCATTGGTCCACTCATCAAATAGCTATGGGATGCTTACCATGTTCCAGGGACTATATTTGGTTGGGAGAGGTTCAGAGAACTTAAGGCAGTTTTTGGTGCTATTGAGCATTAAAAAATATCTCTATGATACATAGTAATAGGCATATGTTTTGGAGTCATTCCATACTCTCTTTTGACAAGTGGCAGAAGCTTGCTCAGTATTTCTCTAGGTTCTCAGAATAAATAGGAGGTATAGTAAAATGAACAAAAACAGTGACTAAATAGAACATAAAAGAACGGGAGGTATCAGGTAGATCTCTCATAGAGGTGGCTATTGAATAGTTTTGACCTCAGTCTTAGAATCAGTATTTTGTTTAGTTCTTGGTCTTCAAGTTGCAACCTCATTTCTTAGATCAATGATTCTTTTTCAACCTCTAGCCTCCAGGAAGGCAACTGTTATCTTATCTGTCCTCTCTCAAGGAAAATGCAAAAAAAAATATCCCACTAATATAAGACCTCTTATTAAGTTCTTTCTTTTTCCAAGCTAGGTTTTGTTTAGAATTGGGGAACTGTAATTTCAAGTCTGCTTGAATCCAAGCAAGTTTCCACATAAGTTATCAGCCTTCTGAACCTCAAATCCAACCATTGTGGTAGCTTTCTCTACTCTCTTAGAAAGTCTTTCCATGCCAGGTGCCAGTGGCTCATGCCTGTAATCCTAACTACTATGGAGGCTGAGCTCTGAGGATCACAGTTCAAAGCCATCCCTAGGCAGGAAAGTCCATGACATTCTTATCTCAAATAAACCACCAGAAAACCAGAATTGGTGCTGTGGCTCAAGTGGTAGAGCACTCACCTTGAGCTGAAGAGCTGAGGGATAGTGCCCAGGTCCAGAGTTAAAGCCCCACAACTGTCAAAAAAAAGAAAGAAAAGAAAGGTGTCTTTCCCATCAAAGGGTCCAAGATAGTGCTGTCATCCAGAAATACAACAAGAACTTTACCTGTGAGCCACAGGTGAATCTTGATCTCTCTAGTCATTACATGTAGAAGAATAGAAATTCAGTCATATGTTTTAAG
The DNA here is from genome assembly GCF_000151885.1 of Dipodomys ordii. Classification (NCBI taxonomy): domain Eukaryota; kingdom Metazoa; phylum Chordata; class Mammalia; order Rodentia; family Heteromyidae; genus Dipodomys; species Dipodomys ordii. The sequence continues at coordinate 1,712,204 of NW_012267298.1, read as the reverse complement.
TAAAATTTAATTTTATTGATATAGTGTCAACATTTATTATTGACATTTCAATACATAATCAAGTATGCCAGGGTCTGGGAAAGTGGCTCAGTGGTAGAGGGCCTGCCTTGCATGCATGAGGCCCTGGGTTCGATTCCTCAGCACCACATAAGAAAAAAAAAGAAAAGAGCTAGAAGTGGCGCTGTGGCTCAAGTGGTAGAGCACTAGCCTAGAGCTGAAGAGCTGAGGGACAGCGCCCAGGCCCAGAGTTCAGGCCCAGAGTTCAGGCCCCACGACTGGACTCCCCTCTCCCCCCGCATCAAGTATGCCAATACTAGGTCTCTGAAGGAAGCGTATGTTTTATACTTTCCCATTTCTGAGTTCAGACTAGCCATATTTCCAGTGCTTGGTACTTGCGTGGCACTTGTGGCTTCCATCTTGGACAACTCAGATCCAGGAAATTCCAAGGCCTTCAACACACAATAATGCTAGCACACAGACACAGGAATTCTCCCACCGATCGTTAGAGGAGGGTCAGTCTCTCATAACCTTTTACTTCCTTTCTCCCATGCATCCCTCTAGGAGTAATAAATCATCTCTGCATTTTAATTCTATATCCAAAAGATGTTTCCCACAATGCGCTCAGTCAACTTCCATTGGTACTTCTCTGCTTCTGTCCATCGGCATCACTGCTTCACACTTCTACAGAGAGTGTTTCCATCCATCAACTTCAGAAAACATCATGGGAATCTCCCTGTACATAACCTTGGGCTGAATAGCAATCGAAATATGTAAAATCATCGTAATCTCCATCTACTTGGACCTGACCAGGTCTCTAAACATAACAGTTTATAGAATTTTCTGCATCTTTGCTGATAGCTTCATTCCGTTAAAACAAACAAACAAACAAAACCATGTGGTCAGAAAATTGTTTTAAAAATGGAACAAACACACACGAGTTGTTGTTTTGCTTGGCTGAACTGATTTGTCCATAAATCCAAACAATTTAGCCAGTCCTGTGAACAGATAAAAATTGATCTGCTAAAAGGATCTGTGGAGACATGAGTTACATCCTACATTTTTAGAATCAGAACTCAGTTTTCCTATGTTTTGTCTTATTTTTCTGTGGGGAAAAGGCACCAAACAAGATTGCATGCCAGTATGTGAAAATAGTTTACTGTCCCATTCAAGTTTTACATCCCTAAAACACTGTCCTTGAATAGCCCAGCATGTCACAGATGGCCATAGTCTACATGTTTCCTTCGATCACAATACAAAGCCGAGAGTATAGGCTTTGCAACTCAAGTACTCTGAGTAGCTGTGTGTCCATGGACCAGTCATTTAACATTTCCACGCTTAGCTTCTCTATTAGTAGAACCTGCTTTCAAAAACTGTTAAGAGCTAATTAATACACTACAAAAGATACTTTGAGTAGTTGTTTGGAAGAGATTAAGTGCTAGCTATTATTACTGCTTAATTGCATTTTGGATTCCATTTTCTTGTTTCTTCTCTTACACTGTTATCCTCAAATATCAACAAGTTCCAAGACAATCAAGTTCTTTTCTTGTCTCTCCTATTTCTATCCATGTTATCATCATTTTACTGTTAAATTTTTATCAGAACTTTACGAGACCATCAACTCTCTCTATCTCTCTCAGTGGTATCTCTTTTCATGTTGTCATGTATATTTATGCATTAACATCATAACTGCGCTAGGAGAAACCAACAGAAAGCTATTAAGATATAGAGCCCAGTAAGCTGCCATACCTCTGAATTCAGTAGCTACGAGCTCTGGAGCATTTTTTTGGCTCATGATCCTTAATTCTCTCTGAAACATGAAATATTTTAGTGCTAGTTTCATATTATAATTGTAGCAAATCTTCAAGTGGAGAGGAAAGAGATTTACCAAGAACACATACCATACCCACACTGTTAATTACTCTTTATATCTCTTCTCCTAAGCTCCTTAAATTCAAGCCTGGGGAGATGTCACTTGCCCATCACTTTGTAAAACATTTCCTTTCTTTGCCTGTTAATCCTAAAAATCTCAGTATGTAACATGATATTAACAGTTATCAATTAAAATCTCCTTGACTAGTTGAGACTAGTGAATCACGACTATAATCCTAGGTACTCAGGAGCCGACTTTTGAGGACTGTGGTTTGAAGCCAGCCTGGGCAGAAAAGTCTATCCCTAATAAACCACCAAAAAGCTAGAGTGGAGGTGTGGCTCAAGTTGTAGAGTGCTATCCTTGAGCAAAAATCTCAGGGACAGCATCTAGGCCCTGAGTTCAATTTGGAATACTCTCTCTCTCTCTCTCCCTCCATCCCTCCTCCCTTTTCTTTCACCCTCCCCCCCCACAATTCTCCTTGTCCAATGTCCCTCCTCACTAAAAATCACATCCAAATTGATTTATCTAGTTCATGACTAGGAATGTTCTTTCTATGTTAGCATCCTCATTGTGAAGAGATTCTTTTCTCTGGTGTTACTAGGCAATGAATTGGTCCAAATGTTCCCAGATAATTTTGCATAGGATATCTTAAACTGACCATTCTTCAGCCACCTTCTGTCATCTTAATGTGCCATAGATAGTAGCTCTAGATGTGAAGCGAATTTATCTGCATTGAGCGATGCCAGGCATGGGCACAGCACCAGAATGATCACTAAGAGCTGAGCTGAGCTGGGCAATGTGGGTGAAATGGCCACTCTCAAAAGTGCAGCCTTTCTAGTGCCCAATAACGATATTTGTTCTTCAAAATTTATGAAAAATATTTTAGGAAATGTAGCCAAACTGAATGAGTCTGAGAAATGCCGGTGAATTATTTCTTTTGCCCGGAGAACATTAAAACACAGAATTTTCTTTCACCCAAATCTCATTAAACTGTCAGACATTTTTCTGCTTTTTCGAGTAACTTATCAAGATATTTATGTGTGCTTGTGTGTGTCTATATATCTTGATAATCAGCTCTGATGGGAGAGGAAATGCTGGGAAAGTGTTTGGCAGTTTAATGAGCGTTTGTGACATCTGTTTTTCTCAGGCTCCCCACGTGGGCAGTAACTTGTTAAATTCTGGTTGTATTGCAAATTCAAACTTCCACCCTGCCTAGGTAGAGACCTGAGGTGTTCTTCATAGTTTTAAGATTTCAGTTCTTTGGATTGAATTTCCCAAATTAGCCCCTACTTCAATAGACTCTTCTGCTCTTTAGGGTAAATATCATCATTTACCAGACATCCCAATTTTTGAGTACAGATCTGGGGCAGTAGGATTCCCAACACAGATTTGTTATTTTGTCTTATGCTTCTGTCTTCTGGCAAGACTGTCAGTACAACATCTTTTGGTCTTATCCCAAACCCCTCGTTTTCTGGGAAGTTACCAGCGTTCCTAACCATGTTTACTTTGGGTTGAAGTTTCAAAGTGCAACTTTTAGTGAGTAGTTCCTTTGCTCTTCAGGATTGGACATGGGTGGGGGTCGTTGGGGGAGATATCAATGGAAGACAACCATGAAGAACCCAAAGCAAACAGAGAGGGCTGACTTATTGGGGTTTCTGAGAGATTCCACAGGCTCTTTCTTTCTATCCCTTGGCATCCATGAAGGGTGTGCTTGAATATCTCCTCATTTTATAAATAGAAAGGTTATAGTTAAAGAAGTCACATCATTTGTCTGACTGGAAGGGTCTGTGACCTAACCTGTCCCTCCATCCTATTGAATTCTGAGATGTCACTAGCTCCACCCCTTTTCTCTACAGTGGATCATGGTATAACTTTTGGATTGCTCTGGAACCTTTTCAGTTTATTTTAAGTAGTTGTACAAAGGGGTTTGAATTCACAAGTCAGATTGTGAGAACAATACATCTTGATCAACATCATTCCTTCTACCATCCTCTCCCATCTTTCCCAATCCTGTCCAAACCCTTAAGATAAGTGGTTTGATAGGTACAATTTTCACATAGGAATATGCCTTTGAATATGATGACAGCCCTGGCACCTTTATACTATGTCCTTTCTCCTTACCCACACCTGCACTTCTGAAACAAGGAGGAAGATGGTTGGACTTGAGACCCCCTTTAGCAAGGTACCTTTGCGGGTGGTGATGTGCATGAGGGAGCCTGGGAAGTAACCCCAGGGCTAAAGCAGGGTTTGGCTTACACAGCAGCAGGTCCATATCTTAAGAAAAGGCTTTTGGTCTTTTGGATCACAAATTACAAAGCAGATTCATTTTGGTGAATAATAGCACTGTGGTTTACTGAGTTCCCACTCCATGTACATTGGGTGTAGAAAGGTCTAAGAAAAGACTGTGAGTAGCATATCAGGAAGACAATAAAAATGGCATGTGTGCATCATTGCTGATCATGCTGGCATTAAAGAAAGTGCTTACTAAGTTCTAGGCATCATTCTCAGTACTTTATAACCATTCAGCTGTCCAGTTATCTTTGAGGAGTTATAAGTGTTGCAGAGTTATGGATAGTACTGGTTTACTATGAGGAATTATGAAATTGATGATTATTAGCACTAGTGAAATAATCATCTCCTAGATAGAAAAGTACTACTTCTCCTCTACCCTATATGACCTCATTTAGTTGCATGACTTCTATGAGATGGAAAATGATCACTTGCTACCTCATGGATAACTTTAGTCATTTCAATTTCACCAAATGACCTTTCCCACCATAGCACATTTTCATAGAGTGCAAAGTCCCTCCTTTGGTCAGATAGTCCTTTCTTTTATCTAAGAGCCTATATTTCCAATCAGGCCTCCTGGAGGATCCACCCTTTAGACCCACATTGATTATTGCCCTTTAGGTGTCCTTGCGGCCACTTGGAATATTTCAGGCTGGCATCCCAGTCTCCTCAGCTGTGCATCATGGGATGTGGCAGTGGAGCTACTTGACATTCTGACCACACTCCCATTTCAGGAGATAATTACAACTGAGAATTCCATAGAGGCAGCTGGGCAGCACGGTCTGGGGAGTGGAGGTGCCCATGCCATTTCCCAGCTATGTGGCTGGGAATGATGTTCAGTGGAACTCCTGGTAGGGTCTTTATGAATATGAAGTGAGATCTGGAAAGCTCTTGACACACAGCATTGTTTTATATATTCACTTATTTATACTACACTAATAAAGACTACTCTACAAATAGTCCAGTGAGACAACTACATGCCATCAGGAATACAGATTGAAAATAGGATTTGTGATGTCATGGTGTACAAATTCAACACACGTGTAAAGCAGAGTAATTTGTAATGTATCAAGTGTGCTGGATAGGTGGCTATCTTTCTAATTTGCAGTGATTGATTCTGTGGGTTCCATTAGCTTGTGATCCTTAAAAAAATAACACAAAACCGGATGCAAAGCTTTCCAGTGTTCCTTACTTTGAAGGACCTGTCCTGGCTGAATTCACCATCTGGACTGACGCAAGTTCTTTTGCCCACATTTATGAATTGGGGATAATAATCCTATATTTCTACTAGTATTATCGTGTATTTTAAGTAGGAAAATGTGTTTAAAATTTTAAAGTACTTTGATCCATGCCTGTGAAAGGAGAAAATACAGTTTTCAAGCATTAGCTGTTGTGTGATGATGGTGGTGACTATCATCATCATCATCATCATCATCATCATCATCACCATCAGCAGCAGCACTTATTTCACCCTATTATCCTATTGTTTTCACTTTAATATTTAATGGCCAAACATTGGGAAAGCATCATTTAGCAATATTGTACTCATCCTAGCCAGTCAGCTGCCTTGTTCCTGATCGGAATAAACCTATAATCTATTGGGAAAGTTACATGATTAAAAACACATGCACACTCTTGTGTGTTTTATTATTTTTTCTTGTAGGTTTTAAGCACATGACACGTATGAAGGAAGTGAAAGGGAAGAAGTGGAGGAAAGGGTTAGCTAACTCATAGAATTAGCAACGAGGAAGTGTAAGATGCAATGACTGGTCTGCATTTTAAGAGAAAAGCTTTTCAACCAAACAAATAATTCATCTTATAAACTAAATATATTTCCAAAATAATGTCTTCACAGTATACATTACTTGTTCACTGTGAAAATGGCACTTGTACCTTACAGGGACAAGTCCAGTGGGTTTATTTTTTTGCAAATCTATCTACTGGCTACTGACAGTCACTTCTCATCACTTCTCATTTTCAGAGAAGGTCAGCAAATTTCCAACACTGGCCTTTGGTAGAAGGGAAATGTGATATCTCTCTTCAGTGTTCACCAGCTTCTTTAAAACCTTTGCTGTATTGTGTGTGAGGATGGGAAGGAAAAACTGGAAGAGAGTGAGGGAAGGGGTGACACTGTTCAAACAGAAATGCACGCTTTACCTGACTCATGTAGCTGTAACTCTCTGTGTATCACCTTTATAAAAAAAAAAAACAACGAGGAAAAACCTTGCCTTAATATAATATCCACAATAGAGCCTGTACTGAAAAACTTTTCTGCATTTTTTCTACTCCGGGAAGACACATACAATTTTCACTTGTTCTTCCTTGTGTTAAATACATTAACCACATTAGTAGCATTCTGTTTAGCAGTCTGCATATTTTTTATTTCAATTCAATGCAGTATTGGCTTTATGACAAAGTAATGAATAACTTTTAAGTGTGAAGCTTTCTGGAGATTTAACCCATGATTTTCTTTTTCTTTGAATGATATCACCTGAGCCAACAATGGTTATAATCACACATTTCTTTCATAATTCATTGTGTTTATTAAGTTAACTGCTGTTTGTTAGGGTATCCCTGATTTATAGAATCACACAGAAAATTGTTTTTCATATGAAAACTAATCTTGAATGATACTGTAGAAATTTCTGTAGACAGATAAATACTAGAAACATTTGAACTTCAGTGAAACCTTAGAAAAAGAATTCTGCTGTATAACTTGTTTACATTTTTACTAACATTGTCTGTAACACTGTAGTCTGTGTTGATGGAGTAAATACATTTTGCTTCATTACCATGTAGGTTTCCATCCCACAATGTCAGGCTTTTCACTACAATTGGATATAGCCACAATGATAGTAAGGGTTTTTTTTAATTTTTATTTTTTGTATTTTCTCTAGATTACCAAACAGAAGAATAAGCTTCTAGATTATCTTAAGGCTTGCTGCAATTAAACTATTTGATTAATTAATGTATAATTTTGGACACTCATGAAAAGAAAGACTGTTAAGATTTGTTAAGAACCAATTCCTCAGCCCTGTTATGTAATTAATGTCTCAAAGACTATAAAGACTTGGTGCTGCTTAGTGTTTACTCTTCTTACCTTGTGTCTCAAAGAACAGATGCACTTGACACAAGGTCCAGAGCAAATATCAGAGAAGGTAATATGAAATAGAACTCTTGACCATTTCAGCGGCTTGGGCTAACTTCTTAACAAATCTTATTAGGTCATTATTCAGCCAGAAATCAACAGAAAAAAACCAATTCATAGGGAAAAGTGCCTGTTCTACATTTTTCCAGTTGGCGATCATTGCCTGCATGGTATTTTTGTAACTTCTTTTCAGAATCTTCTGGAACCACAGTGCCAGTTTGTGAAGGTGAGTTTAATTAAAACCCAAAAGCATCATCTCAAAGTCTCTAGAGTAAAACTTTGGTAGCTGCAGCCAGGGGGAAGCAGGTAGGCCAGGAGTCTGACCTGAGGACATCTGGGAGGGGGGGAAAGAAGCTATCATTTGTAGAGCATAGGATCCTATCTCCAATTGAGACCTTCCCTTATGCAAAATTTCAGTGTCTTCAAATTTACATCTGTGGATTCTCTTGGCAACTGTGGAGAACCTGGTTCTAGTAAATGCAAATATGATGATGTGTCCTACACTTAACTGGCAAAAAAAGGAAGCTAGTATAGGAAGTAGAAACAAAATAATAGGAAATCAGTCACAAAATGTCTCATCGGAAGCTTCAGAAAATGAAATGAAGATGATAATACAGAGAATCTAGTTTTGTAATTGCATTGTATGGGTGGCTATGAAGGAAGAACTCCTGTGTGGGTCCCCAGGAGGCTTGACGGGTGGGGTGCTGGGGGCCCTGAAAACCCCCGGAGTTATGAAATCCCACAAGCAGGAATTGGAGAGTCGGCCTCAGGGAAAAGCAATCTGGTGAGCAAACGAATATTCTAACGATGTGCCAAGTTGAGAATATATTCACAACCACAGTGAATTATTTCCTGAAGAGTTTCTAATGACAAGAATTCTAAAAATCTGTGAATCATGGAAGACTTGGTATTGCATTGCCTGACATCAAATGGTGTCTTTCGTATCGTGTGTTAGTTTAACATTTGCTTGCAAGGAGCTTTATAGATTTATTACCAACCTCAGATCTTCAAGTCCTCTTTTCCTTTGGGGCCCCTAAATTAAATTACTTCTCTTTTGCTAATTTACCTGTTTTGTATGTTTACAGAATCGAACACCTGAACTTTAAGGGACTGTGTTCTTTAATCTTCAGTTCCACTTAGAAACTAACCAACTACTAACTATTGGAGAAAATAGGTGCTCTTCCCTGGTAAGTCAAAATATTAGATATATTCTTAATGTTTTTCCAGAAAATACTTTTGATTTCCATAGAACGTGAAAGGGTGCTGGTTAAACTAGAATGTAATCTGTGTCATTACTGCAGCAACAATGTACCACAAGTTCAGGGACCTAGAAAAGGCACAATTTTCTCTTCTTAAAATTCTGGTGGCAGAAATCCAAAATGGACCTCACTGGACTGAACTCCGGTTGTTGGCAGGGCTGGATTTTTTTTTTCTTTCATCTGTAGGAGAGATCCAGTTCCTTGCCTCTTTTATCTTTCCCGGGCTGGCTACCTTTCTTGACTTGGTGTTCTCTTTCACCCTCTAGGCAAAACTCCTGTTTTTCCCGTCTCCACTGTCTTTCCTGCTTTACTTTCACTCATCAGGACCCTTGCGGTGACTCTGCTTCCCTCTGAAGAGTCCCAGGTTCTCATTCATACTCATTTCTCCAAGTAGGTTTTTAGGAGCTAAAGACTATTTCTTTCTACATTTTGTCACTTGTTATGGGCATTGACTTACTAGAATGAGAATTCCTGACCCTCATCTGAGAATGTCCGATTTGGTAGCTCTAATGTGAGGATTATGAATTTGAAGTTCAGTCCGATTGATACCATCGGAGTGATCTAGTGATGTCTAGCCCAGTAATTCTTTGCTGCTATTTCTTTTTGTCATCTATTAAAAACGTGCCTTGTTCTTACTGTGACAGAAATATGGACATGTATTAGAGATTTAATTGTTTAAGGAAGAAAATGTTTGAGCATTACAGTCACTTCACAACAAACTTTAGAAAATGGATACAAAATCAGAAAGAGGAATAAAATGGCAGAAGGCCTTCAAAACAGTGAAAGAGGGAAGCCAACTCAGCACTGGTAGAATTTACATGTATCTAAACAAGAAAACTATAGTTTAGGATTAATAGTTGATTAGTAGTACAGTATCAGTAAGTTAATTTATTATGAATAGTTTGCAAATATGTAAAATGTCTTGATGAAAAAAAGATAGAAGCATCTACTTTGCAAGCATATGGCTTAAACCCGATATATTTTCCATTAAAGTATAGTATTTTCTTATTTATGATAGTCTACTAAGAAGAGTAAAAAGCCTGAATCCAATAATGCATCCAGAGAGACAAGAATGTGGCAGGAAGAGCAAGTACTCTTGCTGGAATTTAGGTTAATACCTCAGTAGTGGAGTCAGGAGGAAGCAGCTACCTATCATAACACTTGGGGGGCAGAGGCAGGAGGATGGTAAGTTCAAGGCCAGCCTGCCTTATATGATGCAGACACTATCTCAACAAAAAAAAAACTAAGGCCACCAGAAGAGGTGGAGAGGGAAGAAAACAAAACCATAGAGTTAAAAGTAGAGTAATTGAGCTGAGCACTTGTAGTTCACATCTGTATTCTTAGCTACTCAGGAGGCTGAGATCTGAGGATTAGAGTTTGAAGCCAGCCTGGGTAAGAAAGTCCTTGAGCTTCCTATTTCAGTTAACCACCAAAAAGCCAGAGGTGGCTCTGCTGCCTGAGCCACAGGTGTCAGAACACTAGCCTTGAGCAACAGATTTCAGGGACAGTGCCTGGGCCCTGAGTTCAAGCCCCAGTAACAGCACAAAAATTAGAGGAATTCCGCAAAGGAAATATGTGACATGTGGATCTGGATGGAGGAGTCACTGGGGACTTGTGTGCTGTTGCCAGCTTTCACAAGGAAAGTCTAGCTCATCACTTGGACGTGGAGTAGACCTCACTCCTCCAGCAATGCCAGCTATAACTGTCCTAATGATCACAGGTTCATCAGTTTCCTTTCTGGAAAATTTGTGGCTTGAGGTGTTTCTGTTTGGAAACTCTACCCAGTGCCACAATGAAGCAAGCCATTGGCCTTGGATGGACATAATTGAAGTCATCAAGTTCTCGTTTGGCATTTCAATCATATTCTTGCTTTTAAAGTCCTGGGTGTAGATCTGTTTCTTAATATGGCCAAGTAATCTCGTGCTCCATGGTGGGCACAGGAACATTGCAGAAATAGAGCTGATAGAAATAGTCACATGAGTTGACCAAATGGCACCATCAGCCTCTCAATCTGTCACCTTCCTACCCCACTGTCATCAGCTTGGAGGGGCAGCTGCTGCGTTAGATGGGACAGAACATTCCTCTAAACAGGTGTCTTCTTTTCCAGGACCAAAGTAAGAGTCCAAGATAGTTGTCATCATACCAGAAGACACATCCTTAGGAAAACATGCTAGAGTTGACAAACAGGGACATTGTGACTTAGTCCACAGACCCATTTTTAGTTTGAGTTATTCATCAGAAATAGTGACAAGATGTGGCAAATATAGACTTGAGATAACCTGAAAAGAGAAGTTAGGAAATTCAAAGGGAAAAAACCTCCATATCATTAGACACCACAAGTTATTTCTGTAGAGTGAAATCATACCTCGTGTCCCTTCTTAAACACTGAGTGGACAGGAGAGTTAAAATGTCATCTAAACCCCATGCTGTGGTGTTCACGTGTTCTTTAGGCTCCTACTTGGGTATTTTCTTCCAGTTGCTGAACTCTGTGATCTGTTCTCACTGCTTGTTCCCAATTCATGTACCCTCTCCAACCTTACCACACACTGTGTCCTTGTGAGACACTCTTCAAATGGCACTCTTCTGATTGAACCCACTTGTCTTCTTCTTACAGTGTCATCATCTCCACCAGCAAAAATTCCAAAATTTCTCTAACTAGGATTAGGTGCCACTCTGTGTTTTCCTATTATCCTGAATTTCTCAAACCAAAGCAATTCTCACTCTACTATACCAAACCATGTCTATGTCATTGAAGAATAATTGCAGGAGCCAGAAGTTGAGATTTGTGGCTACTTTATTGAAGATTAAGTATCCAGTTATTAAAAGAAAAGCTCACAAGAAGAAATTAGAATACTATGGAGTAAAAAGAGATCAACAGGTGATTAAATGAATGGCTGACTTGATAAATGAATGAGTTACTGAGCGAGAGAATGAATATACAATTGAGAGGACTAGGTACTTTTCCTGAAGTGAAATGAATAGAAGCAACCAATTGCATGGCTTTGTGAATACAGTTAATGTATTTTACATTCCAAAGTTGCTGGAAGAGTATATTTTAAGTGTTTTGATTGAGAGTAAATAAGAATATATGTTGATTAAACATACTGATTAACTATGCTAACAATTGCACAATGAGTGCTTACATTAAACTATCACAACACATGCCATAAATGTCCAGTATTATTATTTACCATTTAAAATGTTTTAAAAATTGTAATTTCCACAACTACAGGGAAGATTATGCTATAAAAGAAAGGGTAGATTTGTTTTGTTCCAGATGGTAGAACTAATCGCTAAAGCTGAGTGATGCTTAGAGTGGAGTTTCTGCTCAAGAAAATTTCTAAAAATAGAGCAGCCTAACAATAGAGCAGATGGCCTCCAAGGTGAGGGATGTGTGCAAAAAAGAAAGAGGCTGTGAAAGATATGTGGGATGCTGCATATGTGTGTGTATGTGTGTGGGGGATAATCAGGGGCTGGAGATGGGGAATTAAAGAACTGGTGGGTATCTGCTCTGTAGAAGGAAGTAAAGAAGACAGCTTGGTTAGCCATCGTTCATTCACCTAGAGAATATTTCTGAGTGCTTCCACGATGCCAAGTGCTTTTGCCAGCACTGGTAATTGAAAGTTGAACAAGATCTCATCCCTGAAACCCCGATGCCAAGGCATGTGATGTAGAGAAAGAGAAGAACTCGTGTGTGTGAATAGTGCTATGGGAGAAGGACATGCCTGATACTACACAACTGTAAGAGAGAGACTCCAACCCATCTGGTGGCAGCTAAGGGAGGTGGGTACCATTAATCAGTTCTTCCTGCAGGAGGGACCCCTTGATTCAATTCCCAAATGAAACCCAGTGGGATCTAGAGGAGATGAGGTGGTGATGGAAGGAATTAGTGCATGTTTTAATGAGACCTTTCGCTGCTCTGCTCAAATACCTGACATAACTAATGTAAGGGAGAAAAAGTATTTTTGGATATTTTCTTCCACTAGTTTGGGAGGCGGTGATGGAACAGGATGGTTCGCAGGGCAGTGGGGAAGGGAAGAAAGGGAAGGCCTGCATTTATTGGTTCTTTCTTTTCTACTTTTATTTTTTTATGTTAGTCTTTCCTTCTTTTGTTTTTTTCTTTATCCAGAGTTCCAGGAATGGTGCTACCCACATTCAGGGTGAAATATTCCTCCCTTAGTTAATCCCCTCTAGAAATGCTCTCTGACACACAGACAGGGGTCCTGTACTAATCTCTCCCGGTGCTTCTCAATTCAATCAAATTGACAATTGAGATTAACCACCACAGTGCAAGAAAGGAGCCAATCCCAAACAGAGGTAGAACTGTCAAAAGCAGCTGAGTCTTACGGTAAAAACATCAGGATCCACAATTGGCTGCTGTCTATTTAAATCGAGAGTCTTTCCATGGCTCCTGCTCCACACCCATGTGTTGTATGACTAAGGATGTACATATTACCACTTGAGAGGTGAGTACAAGGTTGTTTTTTTTCCCAATGTCTGGGCACAGTGTTCATAGCTGGCATACTTCCGAGCTGTTATTCCCATTCATTCAGTCTTGCTACAGAGACTTTCAGATTGCTACTTCATTCTGTCTTTCAATTGGAAGGCAATCTGTCATCTAAAGGAACATTATACTTGCAGCCTAACAACTTCCAAATATTAGCCAGTCATTCACAACCTTCCCACATAAACAAATTGAACCTCCCTCACCATGTGCCTTGTTATCTAGTTCATCGTCTTCTAACATGAGAATCCTCCAGTCCTGGCATCATAGTTAGTTACTTCAATATCTAACAGTTATAAGTCTTTCAAGTCCTTGTTCATTCATTCAATGCATGATTTTGTCCTCATAGGAATTTCAGGTTCTTGCAAGCCACAAAGCCTGCCTATAAATCATATCAATCATTGCAATTATCACTTTAAATTCCGGTTTGGCTCCAAGATTAATCATCCAAATCAAGGGTTGACAAATGGTCCATGGAATAAATCTGGCCTTCCCCTGGTCTAGTAAATAAAGTTTTATTGGAACACAGACGTGTTCATCCATTATGCATTTTCTACGACTGTCCTCATGTTGTAAAGGCAGGGTTGCGCTATGGGTTTCCACCACGCTGAAATGTTTACTATCTGTCTTTTATAGAATCACTATCGCAAATTGTCAGACCAAGATTCTAAAGCTATTTTTTAAACCCACAACTCTACGCTTTACCTTATTCTCATAAAGTGAACAATAAGTTTAACCGCTGCCAAACTATTTATGTAAGGGTGATGTATATGTCTGTAATGTCAGCCACTTGAAAGAGAAAGGCAGAGGATCTTGGTACAAGGCCAGCCAGGGCTAAATACACAACAGCAAAAGAGATTGGGAGCGTGGCTCAAGAGGTGGTGCTTCACCAGCAAGTGCCAGGCCTGAATTCCATCTCCTATACTTTATATATTAAGGTAGAGTATATATAGGATATTCTTAATATGTGATCTATTGTTATAGGCTAAGTGTGCCCATACTTTACTCAGCACAAAGTCAGATTCTAAACCCTTAGTTCCCAGTGGGAGATGGAATGTGGTAGAATAATATTAGACTATAATAATTAATAATAATAAGCAGGACGATGTGTAGATGGAGGAGACATGCCTCTGATACCCTCCATGGACATGCACTGTGGAAAGCTCATGTGAGCATCCATGAGAACGCCAATGGAACAGGAAGCTGGCTCTCACCAGACACCAAGTACACCAGCACCTTGGTATCTGGTTCTTACCAGACACCAAGTACACCAGCACCTTGGTATCTGGTTCTTACCAGACACCAAGTACACCAGCACCTTGGTCTAGGACTTCCAGTCTCCAGAACAATGAGAAATAAATTTTGTTGCATAAGCTACCTGGTCCACAGAATTTAGTAGTTGGCTGTCAAAACTAACTGAAGACATGCAGAGTGAAGAGAAGTTACCCAAGAACTCCTTTTTTCATGCTGACTTCCAATCGCTCCTCCATCCCCTGCTCTCAGAGTATCTGTTCTCCAAGTTGACTTCATACAGTTTGTGCAAACCATAAATTACTGACACTGGATTTTGAATACTTAGAAGCTTTCCAGTGAATGAGTAAAACACACCCAAATTTAGGAGAATTCCTTACAAGAAACTTGATGAAATTGTCAAATACTTTGTATGACTCTTGAGTTGTTCTTGAAAGAACCCAACATATCTAAATTATTCTAAAATAACAATGCCAAATATTAAATTTGTTATCATATTAATTACAAAATTGTTAGAATTTAAATTTCTTTTTTAAAATCAATCTCAATTTTTTTATTGTGAAAATATCGTATTGAGGGGTTACAATTACATAGGCAAGGTAATGAGTACATTTCTTATCAAGCATTGTTGCCTCCTCCTTTGTTTCCCCTTCCCATTGCTTCCCATCTTCTCTCCCCCCTCCCCCCCCCACCGCCAAAGTTGTAAAGTTCGTTTTTCGACGTCTTGTACATCTCATTGTTGCAATGGGTCCACCTGTATCCCTATTTAAACAATCGGTTTTTTTCCCTTCCCCTGCACAAAGTATACCAACATCAAATACAGTGAAAACAGGGGTTATATCATGGGGGATGGACATACAAAGCAATAAAGAAATATAAATGTGTTAGAAACAATTGGGGTTCATTTCACCTAACATCAACTTATCTGACCATTTCTGTTTGTCTCAGATATAGTAATTGCAAATAAGGGAAACCATGAGTCCTATGTTTCTTTGGGCCTGGCTTACTTCACTTAATATAATTTATTCCAAGTCTTTCCATTTCCTAACAAACGGGGCAATGTCATTCTTTCTGATGGAGGCATAGCACATTTTCTTGATCCATTCATCTACTGAGGGGCATTTGAGTTCGTTCTATATCTTAGCTATGGTAAATAATGCTGCAATAAACATAGTTGTGCTGGTAGCTCTAGTATGGTCGTGTTTGTGATCATTTGGGTAAATGCCCAGAAGTGGGATTGCTGGGTCATAGGGGATATATATGTATATTGATTTTTATAACTATGCCTTTTACTTTCATTGGTGTGTTTATAGTTTGGTAGTGATTAAAAAATACATGCCACAGGCAAACAGTACAGTTTTTAATTCCATCACCCTACAAAAGCACGCCTCCTACAAGTACCAACCTTCTATATACTATGACTTTATATTTGTTGTAACTGATGAGCTTACACTGACACATGATTATCATTGAAAAGAATCAGAATATGCCACTTTTGTAAAAAGATCATATCCACTTGAAGGCAATTGAGAATCAGCAGATTCAAGAGGAGATCTCTGCCCTTCTTTTAAGTGACAATAGCAGCATAAAGTTTTTTCCTTTTGGAGGTATACCAGAAGAGGAGATTCCTTCTCACAGTGGAGATAGACAGCACCAAGATAAATTTGTGAATTTTATAGAGGCAGACTTTACCAGGTTAACCATTACTTCCCCTATCTATTTCCTAATCCTTTCTCCATAATTTATCATCCCTTCAGATCCAAGTCCTTTCTTTTGTTCAGCTGGCATATAACCCCTCATGTCTAACTGCTGAGTTCTATTTCCTTATTGCAAATCTGTGTCCATGCAAATATTATTGGAGACTTTTCTTAATAATCTTTCCTTTGTAAATGATTCACAGCTCCTCAAGCACGGAAATTAATAGAGAAATTGTCTATCCCATCACTGAAAATCCTTATGTGAAGACTTCACTGTTCCTTCTTGTATTCCATGGGGTTTTGATCTGGATGTTTGGTTTCTCCCTTCAATTCAATTCCAGTAATTTTATTCTGATTATTTGTATTCCCCCCTAAATTCATGTCCAATGATCCTCACCCAGTGTAAAGGTTTTAAGATGTGTAGCCTTTGGGTGGTGTCTGAGTCATGAGAAATTTGCCAACTTGTGGTCCAGGAATTCCGTAAAAATTTGTATTCTTGTTTTATGTAGGCAGCCTACAGGGTCCGCCTTACCCTCCCCAAAAGAACTATTGCAGTAAGAACACCCTCACTAGGTACTGCGAGAACTGCCAATAC
This sequence comes from Dipodomys ordii, assembly GCF_000151885.1. Taxonomy (NCBI): domain Eukaryota; kingdom Metazoa; phylum Chordata; class Mammalia; order Rodentia; family Heteromyidae; genus Dipodomys; species Dipodomys ordii. The sequence goes on along the minus strand of NW_012267298.1, from coordinate 1,695,591 downwards.
CTTGACCATTGTCTCTCTACTCTTTGGGACTGTCAGAATTAAATTTCGGGTTGTTTATAAGCTTTCCTGTTCACCACACTTTGTTATAGAAACCTGAATAGAGTAAGATATGTGCATTTGATAATTGTATTAATCTCTCCCTTCTCCTCAACCCCTAGCAACAGTGGATTTTGTTTTTGTTTTGTTTTTGTCGGTCATGGGGCATGAACTCGGCCTGGGTGCTGTTCCTGAGCTCTTCAACTCAAGAGGAGTGCTCCACCTTCTGAGCCACAGCGCCACTTCCCGTTTTCTGGTGTTTAATTGGAGATAAGAGTCTCATGGACTTTCTTGCCTGGGCTGGCTTTAAACAACAGTAGAATTTTTAATGTATCTCTACTCTTGCCTTTCCATATGTCACATAGTTGGGATCATGTAGTATTTAGCTTTTTCAGATTAATTTTTATCTCGGTTAATATGCTAGAATTTTTTGGGGGGTGGGGATCTTGAACTCAGGCTTGAACTCAGGGCCAGATCCCTGAAGTTTTTCAGTCAAGGTAAGCACTGTACCACTTTGAGCCACAGCACCACTTCTAGTTTTCTGGTGGTTATTGGAGATAAGTGTCTCATGGACTTTCCTGACTAGGCTGTCTTTGAACTATGATCATCAGGTCTCAGCTTCCTGAGTAGCTAGGATTACAAACTTGAGCCACTGGTGCCTGGCTAATATGCTAGACTTTTAATTTGACAACTGGTAACTGAGAACACTGATTCCAAGCCACGTCTTCTGCAGATTTGAATTTATGTTCCTCAGAAATGCACATAATGCAACAAGGGAAGTAAATATTCCACATTTACAGAAATAGTATGAAAATTCTGCCTAGATAGAAATTATGCTTCCATGTTTCTATTATACATTGAAGAGGGAGCTCTCAGTGCATCTGATGAAAGATGGTAGCTGTGATTGGAAGTTGCTTTGTGGCTACCATTTCTGCCTTGGGAGGCCCACGTGGGATGACTGGCTGCAGTTACTGGGTCATGTCCACAGCACTTGGAAGGGTACAGAAGCAAGTTCACCATGATGCTCATGGAGCTTAAGCTTTGGAGATGCTCATTTGGTATCTATAATTTTATTCGTTTTCTTAAGAAGGTTGTTCTAAAGTAGTCTCCTCAAAATTCACACTTTGAAATACTAACCCTTAAGAAAAAAAAAGAAGGTTGTTCACATCTGAGCTTCATGCCGCCAGGAAACCTGTGTACTTACTCCTGAGGCTGTACATTTCGACACATTTCTTTCTGCTGGTTCCTTCCTTCCTGTGTCCTTTGGCAGTTTGCAGCCTGATCTCAGACGATCAGCAAACACATAATACCAGGCCTGGAAACAGAATAGGGAATGTTGCACATGATGACACTTAACAGTAAATTATGAGATAGAGTAAAATATTTACAGGGCATTCCACATTCCACCTCTATGAATTGGATAGCCTCAATCCCAGGAAGCAAGGATCTCTAGTCCATCTTCTTTAGTATTAATTCCGAGCTAGATTTATCCATCACAGTAAAAGTGCTACATCCTTAAATTACAGCCATAACAAACCCTAAATAATCAGATTAAGAACTGGTACTATGACTCATAAAGATCTAAAATTCTTACAGGGTTCAATTAAATTTTAGAAAAAAAAAACAGTGATGGGATGCCACTAGATTCCAAAGTTTAATTAAAGCACCAACATCACCAGCATAGTTGAGAACAGTTTTCAATGCCTGTTACCCATGGTAGCTTGTCCCAGATCCTCCCTCAAGCAGTACACATCTTGGCCTCCCTAGAATTCCTTTGTGCCTGTAATTCATTCAAGCAATCACACAGGCAGCCTATAGGAATGGTTAACCTTTATTGCACTGATAATACTTCTGACACAATGATTGATGCTTTTCATATATTAACTCATTTAATCAGTTGAGAGTGGGGAAAAGATGTATTAAATATACACTTGTCACCCAGGATGGAGTAGAATGAGAATGAGAACCTAGGAAACAGAAAGAATGAGCACCATTATCATCATCATTATCATCATCATCATCCTCATCATCCTCTGCTTTATGTCAGTTTTATTCTATGGGGTTGATTGGGGCCACGTATTAGTACTCCAGCCAAAATGAGCTTCCTAAATACTTTACCCCAGATGTGGTTCTTCAGACTGGCTCAGTTGGTCTACCAAGTTTCCATTCTAGGTACTTAGCCTAGGTTGTAAGAGAACTAATGGCTAAGGAGAAGAGACGAAGAAAAAGAAAGAGGAGAGGAAGGGGAAGCAGGAAGAGTGAAAGGGATTGTCTTTAGTACAAGTTGTCATGTCCAAAACAAGCTTTACAACGTCAGTGCGGGGGGGGGGGGGAGGAGAAGGATTGGGATTGGGGGGAGAGGGAGGCTGGGAAGGGATGTGAAGGGAGGAGGCTGCAATGCTTGGTAAGAAATGTACGCATTATCCTGCCCATGCAATTGTAACCCCTCTGTACAGTATGTTCACAAAAAAATTAAATTTAAAAAAAAAGAGAAAGGGATTGTCTTTGTTACTTTGAAAGGAATATATGGTATATTTACAGAAGAGCCCCTTGCATGAAAGCCAGAGTCTTTCTGTGGATCTGGAACATTTCCCTCTCTTTTCTTGGATTCACCCCAAGGTGCTGTGGCTCCTTCTATGTATTTCCATCCTTTCTCCTAAGGTCATCTGTACCTTGTTATTTAGGAAATCTATCAAGTTGATGTTCGAATGCACACACGCCATTCTTCTCTAAAATTTACTTGTGAGGCTGAAGTACCCATTCTTCCCACCAGAGTTCCCTCTCCATCTCTACAACCTAAGGCACTTTTATGAGTTCTCATGGATGGTGGAATAATAATATAAATTAGAAACTGATTTTATGCCAATCCTGCAGCAAAAGCAGGTCCACAGTCCATGGTCCCTGTGGGCCATTCAAACAATATTCAAAGACAATGCATTAGTCAGAAGACCTGTAGTTTTCAGCTTTCTTGTGTAGTTTACATGAATAGTGTATTAGGAAAAGAGAATAAAAGCTATAAGAGAAATTCTACAATGCCTTCTGTTAGGAAGAAAAATGTTCTTCTCAGCTCAACATTGAATAACTTAATCTGCTGGCAAATACATAATCAATGAATTTGTTTTGGTGTAATACTATACATTATTAGAGACCTGAAGAAGAGATATATAGAAAGTGCTAGTGGTTTGGCTTAGTAGAAGGTAACATTAGCCTTGGAGAGAAATAGATATAAGTTTAGCACAAGACTCAAAAATTGCACTTTTTTATTTGTTTTATTTTTAATTGTTAATACCAGTACTGGAGCTTGAACTCAGGGCCCGGGCACTATCTTTTAGCTTTTTCTTTCAAATCTGGCACTCTAGAGATTGAGACATACCTACACTTTCAGCTTTTTGCTACTGGCTTTGAGCCATGATCCTCAGATCTCAGCCTACTGAATAGCTAAGATTGTAGGATGAGCCACCAGCACACAACTTTCAGCAAGTCTTAATAGAATAATCCTTGAAATTGGTTTATTAATAATGGAGAATGGATCTGTATATCTCATGTGTATAGGGCCTACATACACTAGGTGCCAAATTAATCTTTCCCTTTGTTTCTAATAGTCTCAGCCAATATTCCATCTTATGGGCAATCATGTCCCATATCTCCTTAGATCCAGCTGTGGATGGACCTTAGGGACAAGGGAAGCTTTCTTTCAAGCTCAGATCCTTAACTCTTGAGGTTTGGAATTACCCACTTTGAAACTGTATCTTACTTTGTGCCAAGTGGTTTCTTGCTCATAGGATTTAATAAACATTAGTGTGCTCTGTCCTTATACCAGCTTTAGAAGGCTGTACTTTCCTTCTACAATGTTTGAATGGAACAAATCAAAGCACATAAGGTAATGTGACCAATATTATAAAGTTGGTAATGCACATATGTGAAACTTGAATTAGAATTCCACTATGGGAAAGAAATTTAAGCAACAGTTTTCTCTACCCATCTACTTTAATCTACTTCTCCATGTATCATATATAAAAAATTCTACATATCATCTTCAGCTATCTACTACGTGTTTGCCTATTCAACTGTTGTTGGCTTAGTTATCTGTAAAAATTATTTCTTCTTGTATTCTTTAACATCGATTTCTTTTTTGTTTTTAATCGGTCGTGGGGCTTGAACTCTGAGCCTGGGTGCTGTCCCTGAGCTCTTCAGCTCAAGGTTAGTGCTGTATCACTTAGAGCCACAGAGCTACTTCCACAATTTCTATTTTTGTAACCATCTGCACTTTGGAAATTTAAAATTGGCACTAATACTAGTTTCGTTGTAGAGAGGGGTGAGATTAGTCTTCTAGTGGACTGGCTTGGATGGGTCATACCACGTATAGTCTGTGTCTTTCATATGTTACCCAGTTTAGCTAGCCTCAGTTTCCCCCTTCTAAAGATCTCATTGATTGTGGCTTGATGGATCTAGAACCAAGCCAGGCACATAGTCCCCCTCAGCAGCACCTTTCTTTCTATCCATCATTAAAGTTAGCAGATGGGTGTTGATATTGAATGTGGTACATGGGCATATGATAAACAGGACTGCTAGGATGCTCATAGTGGATCAAGGATTGCCTCAAATGGCATTATTATGCATAAGGAAGTCTAAAATCATAACACCAGAGCGCTCAAAAATCCAGAAAAATGTTGCCCTCAAAGCCAGCTTCTAAATATTTCTATCCCGTGTTCTTTTTGTACATATCATTTAAAAGATATTTCTTCAGCTCACCTAAGTAGTAGGGAGTAATATCAGGAGCAGCCACCAGCTCTCACTTGACTCAGGACCCAAATGCTTTGTAAACCAAAATGCTATGAAAAATATATACAGGGTTGTATTTTCACATATGCAAATTATAAGCCTTGAATATCACAGGCAATAGACAGACCTAGAAATGATTAATGGCTGACTAATGAGATTGTTTAAGTATGCAGTCCATGAATAGAGTGATATAAAAAATGAACTGTTAGTCAGATGATACAGAGTTTTGCCAAAATGCCATTCCTAGAAGGGCATTGCTTCCCATTATCAGCTCCGCAGCATTCATCATGAAGACACTGTTGTCAAAGGTGTCAGTAGTGACTTTGACCTTAGATAAGCAAACCCAGTCCCTTTGTAGAGCTTGTTTGAAGATGTCTCAGGCCTGTATTTGTGCTAGTACCAAGCTGTTTTCATTACTATAGCTCTATAGCAGAATTTTAAGTTGAATACTATTCCACCAGCCCTATTGTTTCTGCTAAGGATTGTTTTTGCTATTGATGTCTTTTTATGAACTTTTGGATTGTCTTCTCCATCTTGTTGCAAAAAGATGTTGGGATTTTAATGAGTATTGCATTAAATAAATAGATGGCTTTTCATGATATTAATTCTGCTAATCCAGGAACATGGAGTTTTTCCACTTCCTTATGTCTTCTTTGATTTTTTTTCTTCATATTTGTGTAGTTTGTACTGTAGAAATCCTTGGTTATATTAATTCTTAGGTATTTTATGTTTTGAGAAGCAAATCAGGCTCAAAGACTATGGATCCATGTTTCCCTTTTATGTAGAAGCTAGATTTAGCTTATAAACTTATAAGTAAGTCTGTTGAGTGTCATGCAAGTATTCACAAATATTTTAAGTGAAATATGGTAGATTCAAGAAATCTCAAAATAGTGTAATTCCTTAGAAAGGCAAAGTTTTTAAAAAAATACTTATTAATTTATTGTAAAAGTGATGGACAGGGAGGTTACAGTTACAAAAGTAAGGTAATGAGTACATTTCTTTTTTCTTCTTTTTTTTCGATTCTTTTTTTGTCTGTCATGGGGCTTGAACTCTAGGCCTGTGCACTGTCCTTGAGCTATTCATCTCAAGTTCAATGCTTTACCACTGAGCCACAGTGCCACTGCTGGCTTTCTGGTGGGTTAATTGGAAATAAGAGTCTCACAGACTTTCTGGCCTGGGCTGGCTTTGAACTGCAATCCTCAGATCTCAGCTTCTTGAGTAGCTAGGATTACAGGTGTGAGCCACTGGCGCCTGGCTGAAATCATTTCTTTTTAAACTCAGTTACCCCCTCCCTCATTTTCTCCCACTTACCATTCCCCACCTCCCTCCCCACAAGTTGTAAAGTTAATTTCCATCATAGTGTCTAGTGGGAAGCAGGTACTTGAGAAGGGTGAGATGGGTGGAGTCAAGAGGAAAATGAATGCAGAGGAGAAGAGGGGGAGAATGCAGTCAAGAATTCATTGTATATCCTAAAAATTAAGAAGAGTGGGGGAAGGGGGGATAGGGGAGGGATGAGTAAGAATGGGGTGACATTGTATCCATAAACTGCTTTGTCAAATGGCAACTCCTTTGTACAACTACTTAAAGATAATTCAGAAAAACAAAGAAGTTCTTTGTCTCACTCTAGATCTTGAGAGCCTTTCTAGAACAGTTGTTTTCACACATGATTTGAACTGAAAATAACTATTGTCTTTTACTCAGCAGTATAGTTCCTCTTGCTGCGGTCACTTGGTTTACATAGAGCATAGCTTTGAGTCCTAAATGTTATTAGTCATATCTCCAGAAAGAAGGGGATTAGTCTAGTTGCCGGTGTTGTGACACTTAACTAGGGTCAAAAGCGAGGATGGTCTGGGAGCTCTGGATTTAAGACCTGTGACTTGATATGACTTGATATGACTTGATATTAGAGCACTTGGATTTTTATCATAACCCTGCCCTATCTGATGCTATGCATTTAGAAAATCATTGATGCATTCTGAAACTTTCCCCTATGTAAGCCACACATGGATCGGGCAAGAGAACATGGGCATCAACCCAAAACTTGTTTTAGCGGCTCTTGGCTCTTTCTAATCATTCCTGTACATGCAAAAAGAGAAAATCACTTTTTAAAAAGTGCACTGTATCCTCTCATTTCTCCATTTCTGCTATATCTTATTTGCTAAACCCCAAAATGTTCTCATCATCATCTCCCTTCTCTTCCTCTACTGCTGGAGAATACAGTTTTCAATATTGCACTTACTCTGTGCTTATTATATAATTTCCTCTAACAGTCCTTCTTTGCAGTATAATGTCTGTGTAATCAGTCTATTGTTACACAGTCAGTTGTATTCTCCTTTTGGTGCTGACTAAAATTCCTTTGTATAAATACTATATTTGAACCTTTCAGACCAGTAAAATAAGAAGGGAAAAGCTACATATAAAACCTTGACCCATTGGTGATTTTGGACAAGGTATTTGGCTCTACTAATTCACTTCTTTAACTGTCTAACATGGAGGGAAACTTCACCAACACCCAGCTTCCAGGTTGTAGCAAGGATTAGACCCTAACAGTCTCAGTTACCACACTAGCCCATCTTTCCTGCACAGAATAATGGTAACTACAACATGGAATCAATGTATAGAAAATTATATGTCTGGAATGTATAGTAATTGCTACATTCATACAGCTTTTGTTTTTTTTTAGTCTGGTTTCTTTGGCTCAACATGATGTTCCTAAAAACTATTTATATTAGTCTTGCAACCAATGTTCCAGCTCCTGTTATTCTCCAATCAGCAGCCAGGGTGAATCTCTTAATTGCAAACCACAGCATACTATTCCTTTCATGAGCACTTGGAGAAAAATAGAAAATTTTAACAAGGTCTACTTAGATTTCCCCTTCTTTACTACAACCTCATCTTCTACCATTCTCCTTCACCTCAATCCACTGTATAACTTTGTTAGTGCTCAGTTGTTCTTGCACTTGCGCTAGAAGAACATTTCCATTCTTTAGTTCAAGACTGCTTCTCAAAGTTTTATGTTACTGTAAATAAGCACACACCAAGTGACATTCACTACAGGTAGGTAGAGATTCATTACAAATACAAGGAATAAAATGATCAGTAATTAAGTGCTGGATAACAATGAAAGACCATGCATGTTTTGTGCACTATAAAGCATGTTTTTTTTCTTCTTCGTCACTATTTACTTCTTTGTCACCTCGTTTACTTGTATGCCTCCAAGTCTTCCTATTTCTTTCTTTAACTCACAAATCTGCGGTCAGTAAGACAGATGCTCAAGCAAGACTTTCAGATTTGGGCTCATGCGCTCATGTTGTTGCCTCTTCTCCTGTGTCTATTGGCTGTGTACTTGCATTGGAGGGTCAGATTAAACACACTTGCCATGAAGTCGCCACGGGCTACCCATGTACAACTTATCACACACTCTTCCTTCTGCCCATACCATCACATTCTATGCCTATCTGCATTAAAGTAGTTGCCTCATTGTGGACATTTACTTGGTTTTGATATCTTGGTGCCTTCTTGGCTACACACGTGCCTTCTTAAAGAAAGACTGTCTTGTCTCAAATCCATCTTGGTATATGACATTCACCTGTAGCATGGTTACTCTGTGTCTTCAGTGCCAAGATTCCAGATTCAAGATTCTGTAACTGATTCACAAAGACACTTGAGGTCGTGGAATATATGTTTGTGTCTCCATAAGCATCCCTTCACAAATCTTAATTGCTTTGTAGGAAGCTGTTGTCCTACTTAGAATACTACTAGAAAGATGCTCATAAATATGCAGTTTCATTGACTAAAGAGCAAAGCATCATAAGGATAGGACTCACTCATAGCCACTCAATGAGTGACTATGACGTGTCAGGAATTAGACTCAACTCTTTTATGCAATTAATTTTACTTGCTCTTTCCCCAAATTGTTTCTTTGTAGATAGTCCCATTTTGCCCTTAATAGTGGGCAAATGAGGTTCAGAGAGCTTAATTGCTTTGCCAAAAATCATGCAGTAAGTGTAGGTTTATAAGGCAGATCAGGTTAGGTTCTAATGCAGTAACAGGCAATCCTCAAATACTAATGGTTTTAAAGCAGTGAGAATTTCTCCCTTCTTCATTCCCTATCTCCTGTGAGAGTTAGGCCGAGTTCCTTGCCATTGCAATCACACTGGGATTGAGACAGACAGTCAGCCCCTCACATGTTGTCAGACACAATTATTCATATTTCATCACCAGTGCCACACATGATCTCATTTAACTCCAAAAAGCCTGACAGTCTTAACATTTTTTTTCCAGATGGTAAAAAAAGAAAGAGTTATCTGGGAAATAGCACTAATGACCATCTGAGCGGTGAATTATTATTGCAGTTACAATCCAAAATAAGCAAATATATACAAATAGAAAGTAGGTAAGTGATTGCTTAGAGACAAGAGGAGGAAGCTGGAGTAGTTATGAGAAAACTGGGAGAAGCTATGGAGTTTCTTTCTTGGTGATAAAAGTGTTCTAAAATTGACTGTGGCCATGATTGGATGACTCTGTCAACATTCTAGAAACCATTGGACGATGTGCTGTGGATGGTCAGATTGTATGTGTGTGATATCTCAGTAACACTGTTCAAAAAAGAGACACCGAAAACCTATCTTCACAATCCAAATGATCAAAACCCAGATACAGGTACAGGAAAAGTCCAGTCAGTAGTTATTTCTCTCTGCTTCTTTTTTTTTTCAAAGTAGATTAAATTGAATGATAGAGAGAATTCTAATATATGTCTTTGAATAAACAATGCTCAATAGGAAATGTACTCATTACCTTGCTCATGTAATTGTAACCCCTCTGTACAGCATTTTTACAATAAAAAACGTACCCCAAACCACAAAACTGCATGTACTCTGTAAACTAGTGGTCCCAGGACTCCAAGAGCAACAGTCTTCCAGGGAAGGGAAGGGGTCTTCCTTTTACATCTTGCACCCCTGGCCTCTGGGCTTGCTGATGGGGTTGGCGGGGGGAAGTGTTGAGAGAACAATGTTCCAGGACCAAGAGTTCAAACCTCTTCCCCCCATTCTAACTTGTCTTGCTATTAGGTACACAATTCCTTCCTGAGGGCTCTTCAGTGCAAATGGCCACACACGATTTCTATGAATTCATGACTCCCTCAGACTCTCTCCTCTACAGTGGACGAACTGCAAATTTCTCCCAAATTTCTTTAGGCACTAAAGAGTGCTGGATTCACTGAATAATGTATTTCATTCCCAGGTATCTTGAAAGGGGCTCCGCTACCTGCAGTAGAAAATTTCAGATGATTAATTCTGAAGGCACTGATCAAAAGTACAGCTAATGGGAACGGGTAAGCTCAGTTGATTAATATCTTTCAAAGGACAGTGAGCAAAATCCCTATGACAGCAAAGAGGCGGAGTCGTGAAACGGAGTGCCAGACAGGCAATGAAATCTTTCCCCCATTGAGGCTTTAAAATAAATTTAGTCACAGTCCGCTGTAAGCCTCGGACTAGACGTTACCATGCCAGAGTAGATCCTACAAAGTTGGCTTCGTGCTTCTGGCTCTGAGCTAGGTTGATAGCACCTTGTGGCATAGATGAAGGAGGCAGGAAAGGAATGAAACTGACAAGGCCAGGAAACCGTCACAAATCCTTCAGAAACACAGGGACGGGAAAGCAAGTCGGCCCTCATCAGGCAGAGAGAAGGTGATCCGCACAGAGTTGCTGTTTGTATGTCCCTCGGAGGGAGTGCTTCATTTCACTTGGCTCCCATGCCAATCAAAATGCCCCCTTGGCAGTAGATAAAATAAAATAAAGAAGGCAGAAATAAATGCCAAAACAAATTCATGCACAGAATGACCTTCCAAATGCTCCAAGCCCCAGCGAAGCCGTCCTCTACCAAATGAACTGAAAGGGCAAAGGGAAAAAAAAAAGATCCATAATTTAACTTGAACTAGAAAGATCTTTAACATCAGCTGAGGTATTAAATATTTGCCAAGCTCTTCTTTCTGATGGTGACCTACCACTCAATGCATATCTCATCATGTGCCATGCATTTTATACAGATTTTCTCACATGACTTTACAATGCTATTGTTAAATGGGTGTCATTGTCTCCAGTTCATGTTTAAAGAAATAAGTCAAGGTTAAGTGAATGACTCAGCAGTTACGCTGGAAGGAAGTGAGCTTAAAGTTTGTTCTTTATTTTATTCAAATGTTTACCCATGCAAGACAATCTTTCAAGTTTATATTAGAATAAGAAAACTTAATTTGATGCTTCTAACATTTCAATGTCTTTTCTTTCCTTTGTTGGACATTAAAATACATACCTATGGGGATTTGGAAAACAGTTGGAATCAATTGTTTTGAAAGTAAAAGGAATGTACCAATTCAGCAATGAAACCCACTAGACACTATGTCGAAAATGAACTATATAACTTTTGGGGAAGGGAAGCTGGGAGGGGAAAAAACTGGAAGAGAATGAGGGAGGAGAGGCACTGTTCAAAAGGAAATGCACTCATGACTCGTGTTACTGTAACCCCTCTGTACACCACTTTTACAAAACAATAAATAAATGAATAAAATATGCAAATGTATTTTCCTTACCTTGTGTTTAACTGAAGCATAATAAACTTAATCCACAAGACTAGAGTCCAAGTACGTTGACCTAAAACTTTCGGAAGTACTTCAGAAGAATTAGCTCTTCATGTACTCTGCTTCAGTGTTGAACACAAGGGTAATAGAGTCAAGTTCCCAGGGCCACCAGCCAAGGAATACAAGGAGTTTTACATAACCCCATAGATGCAGCTATGAAGTGTCCAAGGGCAACTAGGGAGAGGAAGACCTCTTGTCACCAGAACTATTGTATCATGTCAGCCTTGGTGAAAGAATGCAATAGCCTTGTCATCATTCCAGCATGAGACCTTGGCAGGCATCTACCCAGAAAAGAGACTTTGCCCACATAACCTTCCTTGGCTCCTGTGATTCAGATAGGACTAACCAAAGCACTGGTCATGGGGTTATTGAAACAGACAAATCACAGTAGATCTTTCCACAAGGCTATTTATCCCCACAATTTGCTGTTTATTAAGAAAAAGTGTCTAACACCCTCCTCATGACTGGACCCACTAAATAAGAATAACATACCAAGAACGGAGTTTAATCAGTGATCTACTTAAAAGAGATCATCGTAGCATCATTGTGGCAGGTCATGAGAAATGAAAATGCATTAAGTTCAGGCCTTTGGTAAACCCAGGCTATGCTGCTAATCAACTGTCACTGGATAAGTTTCCTAGCCTTGCTGGACTTCACATAGTTTTGGAAAAAATTAAACCCTGTAACAGTTTAAGAAACTCGTCAATAGCGCTATCTATGGAAGAGAAGTGAGGTGGAAACCACTTCCATAACGCAATATCCATTTGATGCTGTGTCTAACAGTTGGCTTTACTTTTCTTTTTTGTTGGTCATGGGGCTTGAACTCTGTGCTGTCCCTGAGGTCTTCAGCTCAAAGCTAGCGCTCTACCACTTGAGCCACAGTACCACTTCCGGTTTTCTGAGTGGTTTATTGGAGATAAGAGTCTCACTGTCTTTCCTGCCTGGGCTGGCTTTGAATCACGATCCTCAGATCTCAGCCTCCTGAGCAGCCAGGATTCTAGGCGTGAGCCACCGGCACCCAGCCCAGTTGGCTTTACTTTCTGAGCCTCACTTCCTCTTCTGAGAAATTGTGTTGGAAATCCCCAGAGAAACATTAGTGGACCAGAACACATAGCTGGGGATGAAATAGCAAGAATAGCTGTAGCACTTCACATGGATGTATTACCCCTTGCTCTTACATTTATTTACTTGTTTATTTTGGGTATACCCCCTCTTTCTTTTTTTTCCTCTCTCATTCACATACACATACACGCACATTTAATAAAATTTTATTCACCCATCAAAAAGAAAAATATTATGTCATTTCCATGGAGGTAGATGGACCTGGAAAAAATCACATACGGTGAATTAAGCCGTGTTTTCTCTCATCTCTGGAAGTAAGATCTAAAACATAAACAAAGAAAACACATGCAGGGCTCCCCAAACATGCATATAGTCACACACATATATGCACATATGATCAAACTATTAGCACATTCGAATTATGCAGACACATATGCATTCATACACACATACAAAATTACCATGAAAGAATTAAAAAAAAAAGAATCAGTTGTGCCGGGCACCAGTGGCTCAAGTGGTAGAGTGCTTGCCTTGAGCTGAAGAGCGCAGGGACAGCATTCAGGTCCAGAGTTCAAGCCCCACCACCGACAAAAAAATCAATTGTGTGATGGGGAGAGCACAGAAATAAGGTACTAGGATATAGGGGGATACATAACTGCATTGAATGAAGGGGAGGAGAACTTGAACACAAATAATAAAGAGTATTACATTCTAAGGAATGTGGTGAACTCAACTCTGAACCAGAGATTACAACAAACCAGTGATAAAACAGTGCAAGTGTCTTTCCTGGGACTTGATGTGGGTTAGCTTTGGAAAGGGCATAGCAGAATGCTTGTGGCATGAGTTGTGATGAGGATGTATCTGTGAGATTGTAGAGGTGAAACAGCACTGCTTTTTGAGACACAATCCTCCAGTCTCTTCTTTGAGAAAGAGACTACTGTCAAGGTTGTCTACTAGAATCTCATTGTTTATTTTTCCATAATTTAAGTCTCCAAAAGTTGGAGCCTACATCCGAAAATTCACCATCCCTTTTACACAAGCAAGTAATTCTTCAGTGCCATGATGAAGACTAGATCTGGACCTGTAAAATTATGAAAATATCAGCTAAAATGGAATTATGTTAAGTTGACCATTTCTCATCTTTGATATTCAAAACGATTTAGCCAGGTTACATTTCTTTATGCATCAGACCATTAAGGGGGCACAATGGTCTTGTCCTACCTAATCCTTTATTAAACCAAATTAAAAATAATTTCTCAATTCCATTATTAATATCCTCCTTCTGTGGAAAGTGTCTCCCTCAGCAGACCCTATTGACATTCTGTCTAGACACTGCTGGAGGAGTTCACTTCATGAATATCAATAAATGTATTGCCTAGAGAGGGGGAGGATATTAAATTATTTCCAAGCATTTGACAGTTGAAAAAATGTTAGTATAATAATTAATAATGCAGGCTGTTTAAATGCGAAGTAGGGGAGCCTCTGCACAGCAACAAGCATTGGTCGTGAGTGACCAGCATCTTTGCTAGTAGATAGCATGAGAAAATAAACTTATGCTTCACTTCACTCTGGCTTTCTGCCCTCAGTGAATCTCACACAGAAACAGAGGAAAGTCATCCTTAGAAGATATCATGGATAGCTCACATCATGCTCCTGCTTTGGGGAAAAAAATTCAAAATATTAGGATTAGGTAGGACAAAATATACATCTGCATAATTTTCTTTCCCTAATGGAAGATACCTTTACATGTTAATGGATATATTAGGGGTGAGGAAAATTTAGTTGGTTGATATTCTCCTTTTTTATTTTCCGTTTACCCTAACTCCCATAAGATCTCCATTCACCTCAGATGTTCTTATTGGATTTTTCAGGAGAGGAATTTGAGCTTCAAGAATTTTTAAAAGTCTCCAGATTTTTGTATACTGTTAAAACTGACATCTTGCTCATGTACAGGTAAAGCACTGATTCTCAAACTTGTGTGTCAGTTTCACCTGGGGAGGGGGTCCTACTAAAACTAAAAATTTCCAAGATCCTTCCTTCAGAATTCAGAGTGGATAGGATGGGGCTAGAAATCTGTCTTTTTAACAGTCACTCAGGGATGCTGATTCAGGTAAGGAACACATCCTGAGAAAACTGGGCCCATATCAGTTCTCGTTTTCAGTTTAAATCAACCCACAACAACTCCAGATGTTAGTGGAATGCAGATCAGAAGGCAGGGCTCCACTTTTGCCCTCAGCCAAGATATTTCTGGTGAGGACAGCCAAGTATATTTGCTGATAATGCTTGCAGGAGCTAGCCCCAAAAAGTGATGATGGCAAAAAGATGTGATGTTTACCAAGCAATTACTGTGCTCCAGGCATTTCCCAAAAGTTCTCCAATTTGAGTCAAAACATTCAGGGGTAGAAGTTTGCTGCGTACTCTTTCTTGGACCATACTGCTAGTGGAAGGAGAATGGGTGTTCACTCTATGTTCTCTTGAAATCTTAAGTCCCTGGGTATGAAGGGCATCAGGTGAGAGTGTGAGCATGTAAATATATGTAAAAGTCTGACTCTTCTTCCTTCCTGGGAGATATTGTACAAACATCACAATTCTCCCAACTTTATGTCAGTTATCTGTCTAGGTTTGGGCATTTGGGGAGTGGGGTCTTGCCTCTGTGTTTCAGAAGATGAAGATGAGTAAATTGGCACATGCAGAAACACTTACTAGACTTAACAGAAGAAAAATATTCAACTGGGACAAGATTTGTGCTAAACAAAGGAAAAAATGCTGCCATAGCTAATAACCCTTGTGATTTGTACATGTGTCCGTCCACTCATTTAGCAGTATATTGACACCTATTGTTAGTTAACAAAAGACCGGAAGGGTACAGGTCCTCTATAGACAATGTATTTTCACACTAGTAGGGAAAAGAGGAGAAAAAGTGGATAGAATATTAATGGCTTACGAGAGGAAGAAAGAGAAGAGGATGAGGGGAGGACAGGAAAGAGAATGAAGGTGGGAAGAATTGGGGACTAAGCCCTGCTTTCCATTTGAATAAATGTTTCATCAGGTCAGAAAATGGTTTGGTATTCATTGCATTACTTAACCATGTTGTGATCTCTCAAGCTCTGTCCTGAAAACATATCAAGTAGGAAAGCATTATCAAATTAGATCCTTGGCCTCACTTTCAGAAATTCTGGTGACCTGACCATGTTTTGAGAGATATAGCATTAATAACAAGAGAGATGAATATTTTAGCATGATTTCCAGGTTAAAAAATCTGTTTTACTAGGAATTAACTGACAAAACAATACTTAATAAGGAGAATAATGTGATGCTTTTATACTTCATGTTCATGGCAGCATTACTCATTACCACCAAGACATAGAATCAACCTACGTGTCCTTTAACAGATGGACTAATGAAGAAAATGGGTACGTGAACAATGGACTATTATTCAGCCTTTAAACCGGTAGTTCTGTCATTTGCAACAGCATGGCCGACCATGGAGAACATAATGCTAAGAACCTAATGACTCTGGAGTTAAGGCATAGGAAGGAACACACTGAATGATCTGACAACTTAGAATCCCAAAGAAAAATTCCATCTCGTTGATGCAGAGTCAAATAACGGTTACTAGCTGTGGGTGAGTGGGCTGGGGAGATGTTGGCAAACCGTTTCCTTTTTCTCATCTTTATTTCTGAAAGGAGGCAACTGAGCTCGAGAACTGCCAACGCTGCTTTAAGGTCTCAAAGATATCAGGCCTTGTTGATGTTAAGCCTTGGGCTCTTTCTTCTCTACAGGAATGATTTAAGCCTTAATGTTCTTGGAGTTCCTGAGTGGGGGAAATCAGAAAGATAGCCACCGCATTAAAAAAATAGACAGCTACCATGGATACCATATTGTTTTAATGGGCTGTGTGGACTTTTGTTTAGCTATAAATTCTCTAAGAAACAGTTTCAGTGAGACAAAATCTATTTCTGTCCCTTCAAGAAGCAACATTCTCAAAGTAGGAGAATGAGCTACCAGAACTCCTCTTTGATAAAATTGACAGTTTGTAATGACCCTGCAGTTAAATTTCTGAGAACTTTGTGAAAAGTATGTGAGGATTGACTTAGGTCTGGTTTGGAGGTTAGAGCACAGAGCAGGTGTGCAATGCACACCAGTTCCTATCTTTCTCCCTTTACATTCTTAATCCAGTGAATAATAATTGCACCCAAGCAAAATAGTGAGATCCGACTATGTGCCAAGATATAAATGGAGTCGTTAATATTTAAGTTAGTGGATTTGGTTCTCACCATAGTCCTAGAGAACTGGTTTTGTAAGCATCTCTGTTTCATAGAAAACTGAAGGCACAGAACCATACACACATCCTTCTATTCTCACACCATGGAGGGTAGAACCTGTGTACAGTGCTCCAAGCAGGCCCTTTCCTTCTAGAGCCTGGCCGCATGAGCACATTGTGCAGAGCTGCTTTCCTGACGTGACATTGGTGCTTTAGTTGTTGGAAGGTAAACATGAATGGAAGCCATGAGAATGGAACCAATCTTGAGGGCCAACCTCAAGCTTTGCACAAGCATCGGTGTGCAGGTCATGGATTTGTGCCATCTAAATGGCATCTTGTGCTTAGTTTCATCCCTTGGGACAGGATGCCGGGAGGACTGCTCTCTCCTAACCCAGCTTCTAGTTCTTTCAGCTCTGAGACTCTTGGCAAGCGCACACTTTCGCCTTTAATTCTCTGAACTGCCTGTTTCCTTGCCTGTCACCGCTTGAATGGATAAAAGGACTTTTTCTTGACCATTTACTCATTATACAAAACGGTTTTTGCTGCTAGCTGTTCTTGAGTATTCCCTCAGCTAATGTGAACTTCTTTGGGTACAAGAGGTCACACACATAAACACACACACACACATAAACACACACACACACATAAACACACACACACACAAACACACACACACACAAAGGCATACACATATACACACTTCCTGTGCCTGCCTTCATGGTGTTTTCTGAACAGTGAGGAAGACAAAGAGGAATATTAAACAAATGATTCAATTTCCAACTATGAAATTTAAAACGTGTATGAGGGTCCCGAGAGAAAGAAAGGTAGTCTCATTACTGAGTGTGAGAAGAAACTTGGACTTGGGTTGTCTGTTTGGTAAGCAGGATGCATACCAGATGCCACAGGCATTGGTGGACATGTGGTCTTCAAGCTGAGATTTGAAGGGCAAACAGAAGGGAAGGCTAGGAAGGGTTGGGAAGGAGGTTAGTATAGTAATCTCCATGGCAAATTCAGTGACATGAAAGAATGACTACACACAACAGAATACAAAGGATAATGGTACACTGTAAGCAAAATTGGTTTTATATGAGAAAAAATTAGTGTGTATATATACATGTATAGACACTGTATATTTATACTCTGCAGCATATTTAGTCTTTCGATAGCATATGCAGAGAGAGCAATACAAAACAAAATATATGCTATAGAATACGTAAAAACATATATGCTACAGAAAGGATATGTGGAAATCGTAAATACATACTTTAATAATCCTGTTTTGAAATGTCTACACATATCAATGACTATGCTAAATATAGGATTCTCTACATATCTATTTTATCTGATCAAATGAACATTAATATATTAACAAGTCTATATTAAAATTTTATATAACTATTTGCCTATCTGTTATCTGTCTATCACCTGTTTCTCTGACTTCTTATTTATCTCTCTACCTACCCTCCAGGCTTATTTATGTAAAGCCTAATGAAATATAGTTCTTGGAAATTTTTTAATACAAGAAATAATTTACTTAGTCTCTCTAAAGAATTATATTATTTTCATTCTCTATAGATTCTATTATACTTCTTGCAAAGGCATGGGTGAAGAGGAGGGGGTAGAGAATGAACGGGGAAATGACTAGAGTGCAAGCAAGAATGCATTGTATATGCCACAGAACTGAGACAAACGAGGGGAGGGGCTAGTGTAAGGGGGTGGTGAAAATGTGAAAAAGACGAGACAGATCAAGATGCACTGCATATATAAATTACTTTCTTAAATGGCCAAAGAAAATCAATACATAACCTAAAAATTAAGAAAAGTGAGGGAAGGGGAAAGGTGGGAAGGTGGATGCACATGTGGGAAAGGGTGACAGTGATCAAGAGGTGCTGTGTTCATAAACTGCTCTGTGGAACGCAAACTCCTTTGTACAACTACTTAAAGAAAATAAACAGCCATAAAAATAGAAATAACTTACATGGTGCTGATTTCCTTGAGAAGTCTATATGCACAAAGTTTAAATCAGTAGGCCCAGATAACAAGCAGCAATTAGAACGCAAAACTATTTCTAGGTTAGCTGCTAGCCTCATCTTTTCTTCTCCCTAAACCTTGAGCATGTGCCAGCATATGTCCTATAATAATGGGATGCTCTCTATCTCAAATCAAGATGAGGGAGCAAGTCTTTCTTAGGAGGGCACATATGATTAGTTTGTGCCTTGAAGCCATGGAACAACCTATCTGTTAAAGACTTTCCAAGGTGAAAAATTCCTGGTTAGAAATTGTTCCTGTGGGAAAATTCACTTGATTTTTCCACTTACTATTGTATTCCACAGACCTTCAGGAAATCAGTCTTATCCATACCATCCAAAAATGATGAGCCTTGACAAGAAAAAGATGTTGCATTGTTCCTAATGAATCTACTTCTGTAGCGATGCCCTTGGTGTCCAGCTGGTCTGTAGACAAGGCAGGTGAATTATTCTTGTGGCTTCATTAGTTCTCAGTGATTGCATTGTTCAAGAGCTCAGCAGCATTGCTTTGGAGGATCATCTCCCATCATCTCTGGGTTCCCAGGGTACTCACAAAACTGATTGATTTGCCTGTCCTTGAGTGTGTGTGTGTGTGTGTGTGTGTGTGTGTGTTGTGTGTGTGTGTGTTGTGTGTAGGGGTGGGGGGAGGGCGTTAGATAAGACCTGAGTAATTGGCTGAATCCCAAACACTTTGCTCTTCTCAACCACTGAAGTTGGCAAAGCCAACAGCAAGGCATGCATCAGAAAAAGGAAGAATGAAACCAAGAAAAAGAAGCAGAAACTGGTTTTCAGCCCAGCCTTGCCTGAGCCATGTGAGAGCCTGTAATAACCTGGACCCAGTCCACCCGTGATTGGCTCCATTTCTTTTACAGGAAACTCTTCCTTTTTGAAAGGGAGATGGTAAGCTTTCCAGTGCCTCCAGCAGGACATGTTCGTGCCTTGTTTCCAGGGTGTGGATCACATAAATTTGAAGTACCTCTGGTTTCGGTGGGAATACTGAAACCTTTCTCTGATGACGCATAGAGGAATTAAAGAAGCGTGACAGCTTTGAACTGTTGTCAAAAACTGCATGGGGCTTCATTTCTGGAAGGGATGTTTCATTTTCTGAGCCTTTAGTTTGGAAGCAGTTCCTTCCCAAACTCTTATGCCCTCCTTTCTCCCTCCCCTCACCTCAGTTTTATTGCTACCTTTCTTCAGGCTCTGCCAAGAAAGCTTAGAATATCATGAATATGAAGATGCAAAATAATTTGGGGAATGTAACTATCATTGTACTTTGTTGAGGGAGAAAAAAGATGAAATTTCACTGTCAAGAGCTTGTTTTTGAAAAGATTTATGTATCTCCCACATACCCATAGACCTCAGGTGCACTTCTTTCATGTCTTATTTTTGAGAACAGGAATTTGCAAGCCTCAGAAAGAAAGCTTGTCACTACCAGTGGTTGGAACCTCTTCTTGTAATTGGCATGCAAGTTCTCCAGTTGGGGAAAGGTGTTTTGGTGAAAGAGAATGTTGGCCCAGTAGAGTGAATTTTCAACTTGTCATAGTGGCGTCACTGAAGAAAGCTTTTCTGATTTATAGTCATTCATTATGCATGTATTTGGTAGATTTATACTTTGGAGTAAGTAAGGTTGGTGTCTAGGGGATTAACAAAAATAAAAGTTTTAAAAATAAAAAATGATTTTAATTGCTTATAACCTTGTGAAGAAGAGCTCTGTAAAAAAAAAGCTTGCAGAGAAAATATTTAGATACTTCAGGAGAAGTACAGACAAATACTCTTAGGATTAACAGGAGCTAGACATTGATTATAGCTGGAGCCAGTGAGTATAGGCACTGGTCCAGGGAGAAGAGAGTCTGAATCTAGAAGGATGCTCAAGGTGTGAGAATATTGAAGTGTGAAGGAAATAGAAGTGATAGGAGAAATTAATCATATCAAGAAACAAAGTTGTAATCTTGAGTTGATAAGCAGGGCCCATCCACTCAATTATGTCTTTCTTTGTCAGAATATGGGGGACAGGAACAGAAAAAGCCAGGAGAGATTCACATATGGATAGAGTGGAGGATGTTAAACAGAAGGAAAAGAGCAAGCAAAATTGATTTAAAAGGTAAAGGATGAAATCTGAGGGAGGATCTGAAAAAGATGAAGCATAGGAGGATGAGTATCCTGCTCTTAGAAGATCCTAATGAACACAGTGTCTTCAAGGATCAACTGGCTCATGGAGTAGGGAAGGTCAAGGAGTGATCACTACTTGAGGGTATAGATAAGATTGGTGGCCCAGCACTCAGTGAGCATGAGGAAGAGGAGAGGAAGGAGAAGACTCACCATACTGTATTCAGGAAGGAGGCTTGACCCCAGAAACTAACTTAATAACCAAAAAAAGCTGCCGTTTGGGGCAGAGTTAACATTACTGGGAGGATTTCATTGGTGAGGATAGTGAAAGCTATTTATGGATGCTTTATTCAGTGTGCTATAAAACTCAACTGCACTCTGGTAAAGAAACAGCATTTAAGGGAAAGATGCCGCCTTCTTTTGGTGCTTAGATGAAAAGTTACTCAGTGAGTGATAGAAAGAGAACCTAGAAACAATCACGCCTCCCACTGCTCAGGAAAGCGTGTAATTATTGCTACCTCAAAGATGTCCACATCAGAACTCCCCCGGCACCTGTGAGGATTTTACCTCACATGGCAAGAGAGACTTGCAGGTGAGACCAAGTTAGGGATCTTGAGATAGAAAGATTATCCTGGGTTATTCATGTGGGCCTGATGTAATCAAGAATCCTTAAAAGATGGACGTAGGATGTCAGAGTTGAGAGATAATGACACAGTGCTGGCTTTGATGTAAGAAGGGGGCAGGAGCCAAGGAAAGAGATGTCTACAAGTTGGAGAAGGTAAGAAAATGGATTCTTCCCTTTGAGTTTCCAGTAAGCATACTGCCTTCTTTCTGTGCTACCTTCACCCATCCACCCCATTCAGGACTTTGGACCTCCAGACCTGCACGATAATAAATTTGTGTTGCTGTAAGCCACTAAGATTGTAGTAGTTTGTGGTCATTGTTGTTGGATGGTTGGTTGGTTTTGGAGCAGAGAGAAAATAATATACAGAGTAAGTGCAATGTTGAAAACACTTACTCTCTGGCAGTTGATGAAGGCAAGGCAGATGATGGTGAGAACATCTCTGGGGGTACCAAGATCAGTACCATGTCAAGGCAGGCATTGCAGAAATGGAAAAATGGATAGACAAGAGGGTAAAGTATGAGAGCTTATCTTAAGACAGCATTCTGAGCCAATAAAAAGGGAGAAAATAGCTAGACTATAATAGTACTTAATATGTGGTTGAAAAGTAATTTGTCAGTGTTGACACTGCTGTTGACACAAGGACTCCTTGGAGGGTAACAACTTCAGAGAACACATTGATTGGTCCTCCCTGATGAGGCTTTGATGCAAGTAAAAAAAAACAAAACACCACAAAAAACGGCTAATGTGAAGTACAAAGGAACCACCTTGAAGTGGAGAGTGATTCGTGCGTGAACAGAAAAGGGTAAAGTAAGGCAAGCAAATGATAGGCAGTCTTCTCAACCTGGTCCAACCTGTTTGCCTGGCTGACTGCGCATATATAAAAACTTCAGGGCCTTTTAAGATCAGCTGAGCATGCTACTTCATCCCACCTCCAGCTGCCTCCCTGAGTCATTGCCCAGTCTTCTGCCCTGCAGCGATCGCATGAGATCGCTTTGAGATAGATACTAGGGTTTACTCATTCCTGTATTGCCAGCACCTCCCACAATGCCCGGCAAATATCAAATACCCCATAAATCTCCATCAAGTGCATGAACAGAAGGGCAGGGTTCTACTCTTCAAAGATTCATTGCAATGAGAATATTACAAGGGGATGAGTAATCTTGTGACCAGATTTGAGGTCCAAAGGAACCATTTCCAAAAGCTGATCCAAACTGGCCTACCAAAAGATGCCAGGACAATAAAGGTGTTTAATGCCCACTTGTAATCCATTCTGATTCAGTAAGTCTGGATTAAGGCCAGGCAGGGACTCCCAATTCTGATTCTCAGAAAACAGATCATTATGGCCTAAAATGATCAGAGAGAGTGACAGAGACAGAGATAGAGAGGAGGGCAGGGAGAGGGGTAGCTCTAAGAAGCTGAGATCTAAATTATAGATTCAGACATAAGCAAAATTTGGATAGGAGGAGAGAATGAAAAGGGTACAGATCAAGGACACAGAAAGAAAGACTCTTTCATGCCTCTTTGAACCTACTGACTCCTCCACTGCAGGCCCTGCTACACCTTGTCTTGTCCTATCCCATTCTCAGCAGCTGCCCACCCATCCATCCATCCATCTGTCCATCCATCCTGCCTACCATCTTTGACTCTAGCACCATCCCCAATTCTTAGCATCATTGGATCTCCACTCTAGGAGAGCCACACTGAACACTCTGTTCTTGCGGTGTATCTCTCTATACCCTTCTGTATCATGGAAGAGTCTTGCCGTTCTCACTGTTAGATGAGGAGCTCCTATGTATAATTCTAGGTCTGAATTGTCTCTGCAGTGTCATATGAGCATTGCCAAGCCATGAGCATAATACCTGACATATAATAATGTATTGATGAGTATTTATTGTGTGTAAGTAAATAAGTGAATGCACAGTTGCAGCAAAATGAACTATTTAAAAACATAGACTGTCCACTAATGCTCCACATTTAATCAACACTGTCCAACTGGGCTTCAGAGGGTAGTGACTTTTTTTTCACAGTTGAGACTGACATTCTGCTTTAAAGGGTTTGAATGGTACAGTTAAAAAAAACTTGTTATGCTTATTTTCAGGGAGACCTAATACTTTTCTTTTTGTATTAAACATATAACTCCTACTTTTTGGCTACTAGGGATGGTGTACAACTTTTTCTACTCTAATTCTATGTAACAGAAGGATATGTGTCTGATGGGTTCTAAGAGCCTATCAAACCAATGATGATCTGACTCTCATTTCACAATGATTTTCTGGAATGGAACTCTGGCCATGTCCAACAGCAAGGTGCTGAGCGGGAATATGGACTTCCATTCGTATAAATCTCAGCGAGGATGAGCTGGCCACTGCTGTTAAACAGCAATTTGGCTTCACTTAATTTGAGCTTCCATTTCTTCTTCCATGGTTTGAGACTTGCTACCTCCTCATACTCAGTTCAGAATTTGGGAGCCAGTATGCAGAGAGAAATAACCTTTCCCCAAAGAAACCAGTCCATTTTCTATCACGGGTGCTCAGAAATGTCAAGCTTGCCTTCCCTTCTCAGAGGAGACCATTCTTGCCATCCATGGCAAAGAAGTTGCTTTGACTTAGCTTTTCTGCTTAGTAAAGGTAGGGAAGGGCCCTTGTATCTTGTCTATATCTTTCTGGCTTGCATATCCAGGCACACCCGTCCACATGGGCTTTGTTTCCTTCACCTCACATTATGTAATGAGAAGGTGTTGGGCCTTGGATTTATTTCCACAAAGACCTGTTTCAAAATCCCTGCTGATTGCTCTAGGCCTGTGAATGTGTGTGTCAGATGGAGAGGCCCATACATGTTTCCTACATGAAGCACCATGCCTGAATTAGGTCATTCAACCTTTGCTTTTTTTTTTTTTTTTTAGTATTTCAGAAGCCACTCCTATGGTATCTGGTTAAGGCGACAGAGAATAAAGCAGGAGAAGGCAGCTACTTTACCAAGCTTTTTATTTTAGACATGCGTGTTGGCAGGAACATGGTGACTCATTGCCCTTCCTGGAACTTGGAGGATAGGCAGGCTCCTAATGGCCCTATTTCAAAGGTTGCTCTCTCCCCTCTTCCGATAAATCCTCTACAGCTGAAATTTAATCTCTGGAAGTATAGGACATATTAGGAAAGGTATTAACCTGTTCCAATGAATACCCTAAGGCACTATTGGGTAATACTGAGAAAGTATACAAATGGTATCCAAGGAACCCTCCTCAAATCTGTGGGAAATCAAATAAACAATAGTCAATGATTCAAAGATTGTTAATAGCACTTAATGTATGTTACTACCTACCGTGTTCCCTATGCTTTGTTTACATTTTCTCTAATCCTCATGTCTACTCAGCTTATTTTGCAACTGTTGCTCAGGTAGGTTAAGTAATCTCTCCAAGATACCAATGCTTAAAAAGAGTGTAGTTGAGATTCAGATCCAGACATGTCTAATGTCAAAGTCCATATCCCTTCCACTGTGTCACACTGCCTTCCCACAGTTCAAGTGGACCACGTTGCCAGCTGGGCTACTGATCCCTCTGGAACTGTCCCAAGGTATTGATCTTCTGAGTTGTCAGTCACATCCTCAACTCCTCTTCTTCCCGCCTCACGGTGGGAGATGGTGTTCTAGCCCTGATGCCAGCTCTCTCTCCCTGCCTCACTGGAGACTTGTGTTTCAGCCTTCTGGCTGCTGTAAAGTCACACTGGGATGGAAGGCAACTGAGGAAGCATCAATTTTAAAATATTTTCTGTGAGATTCTATTTCCTCAGCTACTCTTCCTGAGAGCTGTTGGTTTCTGTTTTTCTTCCATTATGGAAATTATTTAGAGATTTTTTAAAATCTCTTTTTCTTTCCTTCCCTTGTATTTTATTTTCTCACTTTTTTTTCCTTTTTTTTTCTTCTAGATCTTTCTTTTATTACTCTTCCTCCTCCTTTTTCTCCTCCACCTCTCACTCTAGTTCCTCCTCTTCTGAAATCAGTCTCTAACAGCTTTTGGATTTTGTTGTGTGCAAACACAGTTTTACTGTATACACTCAGATAATAACAATGTTGAATGCAGAAACTCCTAATCCTAACACTAGATCCTCAACATTAGTAAGCATCAGAACTGCCTTGAGGCCTTTAACACACCTATAGCTTGTCCTAATCCTGGTTTCTGATCTATTAGAGCTGAGGTGAAGGCCTGAGAATCTGCATAGTTGTAAGAGATGCTGACCCTGCTAGATCAGGTTCACACCTTTAGGAATATGCTTTTACCCAAATTCCTAATGCTAGGGGCTGGGAAGGTGGCTCAGTGGTAGAGCGCTTGCCTTGCATGCATGAGGCCCTGGGTTCGATTCCTCAGCACCACATAAGCAGAAAAAAAAAAGAAAATATCCTCCAAATTCCTAATGCTAGCTGCATAAGTAAGTGGATTATGGTCCAAGGCCAGCCATATGAAAAAATGCATAGCATGCATTCTGAAAATTCACTAAAATAAAAAGAGTTGGGGATGTGGCTCAAGTGGTAGAGACCTTATCTAACAGGGCAAGGCCTTGAGCTCAAATTCTACATACCACCAAAAGAAAAGCGAGAAGAACTGCCATTTTATATTTCCAAACACATTTATAGTTTATAAATATAATATTTGCCATTTGTTTCAGAAGATCTGACTTCCCTCCAATATCATTTACTTGACTCTATGTAAGGTATTATACCTAGTGTCTGACTTCAAAGCTCTTGGCTGACTCTGATGACA
The DNA here is from genome assembly GCF_000151885.1 of Dipodomys ordii. Taxonomy (NCBI): domain Eukaryota; kingdom Metazoa; phylum Chordata; class Mammalia; order Rodentia; family Heteromyidae; genus Dipodomys; species Dipodomys ordii. Next base: position 1,669,302 of record NW_012267298.1, on the reverse strand, counting down.
TCTAGTTATCTTAGCATTTCTTTATCAAAAACCATCTTCAATTTTTAATTGAAAATTTATTGGGTATTTATTAGGTATATGATTCTGAGCTGGCAGACTTTAGTTTGCTTTTATGTTTTCCTTTTAGCATTTTGAAAATACGTTTCAGTGTTTTCCAGTTTCCATAGTTTCTTATGAGAAGTCAGCTGCCATTAAATGGTTGTCTCCTTGTTTGTAGTACAGTTTACCTCTGTTGTCTCATGGATTTTTAGATATTCCTTGTCTCTGGTTTCTATATATGCCTACATGTTTTCTTTGTATTTATCTTCTTTAGATTTTATTGAGCTTTATGAATTGCTATATTTATGCTAAGGATAAAATTTAGGAATAATTATCATTTTTTGTGGGTTGTGTGGCTTGAACTCTGGGCCTGGGCGCTGTCCCTCAGCTCTTCAGCTCAAGGCTAGTGCTCTACCACTAGAGCCACAGCACCACTTCCAGTTTTCTGGTAGTTTATTGGAGATAAGGGTCTCATGTACTTTGCTGCCCGGGCTGGCTTTGAACCACGATCCTCAGATCTTAGCCTCCTGAGTAGCTAGGATTATAGATGTGAGCCACCAGCACCCAGTGATCAATTTTTAAAGATAAAATTTCTACCTCCTTGCACCTATAGTTGCTTATATATAAGACTATTTGACAGGTCCTCACAAATCCTTGTGAATCTGGAATTATACTTTATTTTATTCTTCAGTCTCTTCTTTCTTTATGCTAGATAGGAAAATTTCTGTTTATCTATCTTCAAACTTACTGATGTTTTACTATTTACTATTTCATCATAATAAACCCATCCAATAACCCAAGTGTTATTTCAATTACTTATTAATTTTAGAATTTTATTTTTTATGGTTTGTTTTTCTTGAGTGTTTTACCTTTTCATTCACTGAGGACATATTATATTTTATGCCACCAGTTCTAACAGTTGTTTTAAAGGCCATTCATTGCTAATCTAATACTGGAATTGTCCTGAGTTTATTCTCATCATATCATTTTTTTCTCATAATATATTTCATATTTTCCTTATTGTTAATATATCAAACAATGTATGCTGTGTCTTGGAAATCTAGATTCTGTTATATTCCTTCAAATATACAGGTTTTCTTACACTGCTGTTTTTTCAGAATGGAATTTTATTCATTTAGACATTAACATGTCTTTACCTTTTAGAACATATCTTGATTATTTTCCCCCTCCATCACTAGCCCTTGTCCCTATTCCCCCTTTCCAAAACAATCTTAACAGATTTTATTGTTCTTTCATAAATGAATGCAAAGTGCTCTGACCACATTAACCACTCCCCCACACACAAACACACAGCTGTTTTTTAGATAGTATCACGCTTCCTAACCAGGTAGGCACCTAGACTGTGATCTACTTACTTTAGACTTCACATTGTAGGAAGGATGTCAGATCTATTGGTTGAGAAGTCTCACACATACCCCTAAGCTGATCTTGATCTGTAGTCCTCCCACTATCATCTTCCCACATAAATAGGATTACAGGCAAGAGCCTCTCATGCCCAGCTAGTAGTGGATCCTCTATTCATTCTATTGCTTGATTTCTCTAAACAAAAAACATAGGAAAGTGGTCATTCTTAAACACATGTGAACGATGTGTTTCTGGACAATGAGATATCTCTGACAATTGTCAGAACTGAAGAGATGGCTTTCTGTCTGTTTTAATTTGTCTTCACAGTCACCAAACATCCTGTTCCCTGACGTAGAGTTCACAACTGTCTTGACTGCTTGCCAGCTGCTTCCTGTAGTGTTTGTGATACACAAGTTTCCCAACAGAAGATGCAAATGCAGAGCGACTTTGAGAATGATCTGAATTCTGAAGGTATATCACTGTCAACAGCAATGGCTAATCAAATCGGCAAAAATAAATACCAACCACTGCAGACTGCATCTTAAAAGTGAAGGTCACAAAAACAAGTTGCATCTGGCACAGGCAATATTTAATATCTGGAAGGAATTGTATCCTCTGCATTTAGTATAACATTAAAACATTACTACAGTCATTTGCATCAGGACTAGCAGAACCAAGATCATGTGCTTGTTTGTTTTAATACACATCTTGTCAATCAAGAAACTGTGGTTAATATGAGTTGAAAAAATATATACTACCACATTAGGACAAAGCTTCAATCCCAATGAAATTATGTTAAGGAGATTACTTTGTATTGAAGAGGCCATGAAATAATTACTATAACATACACAAAAGTAAGATAGATATAAGCTGAAGTCCCTAAATGTCTTACAAATTATACTACAAAGTTTAAGAAGAAACTGGGAAGGCAGGTAGAATGTTTTGTGCCACACAGTATAAATGGGAAAATAACAGACGTTTCACACTTGCAACCATATTAAAATTTTTGATGCATAAAGTAACACACATACAAACAAGCAAAGACAATAACATTCACATGATAAGGAAGAGCTTATGAACAACTCTCTTCCATAAATATCTATTTAATACTACAATTGGCTCCTATTTTCAGAGATGGGGAAGAGTAAAAGATTGATAGGAAAACTGGGAGGAGAAACTTAACTTTTAGCCTTTTGTAAAATATATCTTACAGAACAAAATAAATAATTCTACCAGTGGTAAGAAAAATGATGAATGTCTGACATAAAATCTCATAATTGCTGATGATATTTAATTCTATCACCATTATCTCTGTATTGGGATGGGATGTGATAGTTAGCTGATTGTCCCTAAAACCTAGAATACTTAACAATTAGTTTTCTAGACATGTTGGAGGATTGTTTACTATCAAAGTACAGCTACTAGCATCTTCTACGATTTTCTAAGATACAGTCTGTGCCTAATCCAAGGTGCAGTCTACATCCAATGACTAACCAAAGTGAAGTTCACAAACCTGCACATTTTCACACAGTTCAGATCAACTCCAATGCTTCTCTTTAGCTCCAGAGCTCACATGATATTGGAATTGTGCCTCAACCTCCTCCATTCCATCTTGCTTTTTTCTCCTTCTTCCAAAGGTGTGGATCAACAAGATGGTTCCTAAGAAACATTTATTGCACTAAACTTAATAATTCTCACCACAAATATTATTAGGGAATAGTTATAATGGTGAGATTCAATGAAACTAAGTATAGTTCACTAAAAAGCTAATGAAATGCATAAATGCCTGCCAAAATTGATTTTAAAACTAAAAGAGGAATATAAGGAGAATTACTGCAGACATTAAATATTTAATGGGGAAATTAAAAACAACTTTGTACCAGTGACTATGAATATATTGCTTAATGGAAAGATTCTTATATAATTTATCAAATTTGACTCAATAAGACATAGGAAGCTCATTGTCCAAATAAACATTAAAGAGATCAAGCTGTAGATTAAGAACTCGTTATATTAACATATACTAATAAAACAGTTTTGAAATATCATGAGAAAAAAATAGTGGGTTTGATAGTTATCTGGATAAGTTTCATTAAATATTCAAGAAGCAATAATTCCCATCTTAAATAAACTCTTCCATAATACAGAACATGAGGGAATACCTACAAAATCAATTCATGAAGCTAACCATCCATGTTATCTTTTAGTACTGGTAGTATTACAAAAACAAAAGAAAAATTACAATCTGTATCATTCATAAACACATATCCAAAACCTCAGCACACTGCCTACATAATCAAAAAGCAAAAAAGTGTGTATCACAAGCATCTTAACCTCCCCACTAAGATAATCAAGATTGATTTAACATTATAGAATTGATCTAAAGAATTTATTATATTAATAGACTAAAGGACAAAATGTCCTCTGATAATCTCAATATATGGAGCACAATTATTTTGATAAACATGAATGTCTATTAAAGGTAAACTTTGCAAACTGTAAAACACAACCGGCTATAAGATATTAACAAAAAATCTTGCACATATCAGCTAAGGAGCTGTTTCAATAACAACTTTGGCAGAGAATGATGTCTAAGTGAAATATAAGGTCTTTTATCATCTTGAAGGCAATAACTCTTCATTCATATTTTTGAGAAGCTTCTAGCTGAGGTCCTTGCACATAAAAGATATGTAAAGCATGCTTATTGACTGCTACATAAAAGAATGTCACAAGAAGTTGCCACCATTTCAGAATGGTGTGCCTTAGAGATGATACTTTCTCTCAGTCAGTTCTTGCTCTGAGTTTTCCCTTAGTTGCCATCCAGCCCCTTATCAAAAGATGTCATTTGTCTCAAAACTCAGATTGAAAATTTCAGTATGAATTTATTTTTTTTTTTTTGGTCAGTAGTGGGGCTTGAACTCTGGGCCTGGGCACTGTCCCTGTGCTCTTCAGCTCAAGGAGAGCACTCTGCTGCTTGAGCCACAGTGCCACATCTGGTTTTCTAGTGGTTTATTGGAGATAAGAGTCTCATGGACTTTCCTGCCCGGGCTGGCTTTGAACTGTGATCCTCAGATCTCAGCCTTCTAAGTAGCTAGGATTACAGGCATGAGCCACTGGTGCCTGGCTGAATTTATTCTTGACAATTAATTTCTTTGAATAGTGACTATAGATTGCTAGTAATAACAAATAGCCTTCCCAGAAGGCTATCATTTTTCTTTCAATTACTAAAAAGTACTGGAGAACATGTAACCTCAAAAAAAGTCATTATTAGTTGCAATAGGAAAAGCTCTGGATTATTACTGAAGATGTTAGAGTCTTAGTTCTGACTGCACTGTTACTGGTTTGACTTTTGGTGAGGTTCCAAATTTTGAGTCTGTATTTTCTGCCTCTGTCTGCCTGCCTGCTTGTTTTCTTCCTCCCTCCCTCCCTTCTTTCCTTCATTTCTTTCTTTCTTCCTTTCTTCCTTCCTCCCTTCCATACCTTTTAAAAAAATGAGATATGGTCTCATTATTTTGCCAAACTGCTGTAACTGCAAGCCTGTATCATCATATTCTGCTTTAAGTTCCTTTTTTTTCTATGAAATATGCTACGGGACTTATTCACTCAATAAATTAACAGCATATTATATATAAGGCATGATGAAGTTACAAATGTTACATAGGTAATGAGAAAAATCAATAGCAATAGAAGACATAAGAATACATGCTGAAATGTAAGTTGTATGAAAGGCCAAGGTATTTCAAGACTGTAAAGAATACAACTGCTTCTGATTTTCCAAATGGATTACAGTTATTCCATAGATGTTGGCACAGTTCTAGGCCCTTAGAGCTATTGCCAAGAATAGAATTAAGTGCTAAACGCAACACCAGAATCTAAAATACAGCAGGAAAAAAAGATGAGACCTAGTGTGCTCAACTTTATGTACAGCTCTGATCAAGTTACCCAACTGACTTCCTAGAGGTTTCTAAAACTGTTCTTAAAACAAATTCTTCAGTAGAAGGAGTTATATTTTTAATATCAGCACAAAGAAGAAAGAGGTTGGGAAAAAGCAGGTGGGAGGGGGAGGAAAAGTTTATAAAAACTGTCTGAGCCTTTGCCACCATGGACCTCTGGAACCATTCTATTAACTATGTAAAATGTACCTCAGCTCTGTCCAGACCAGAGACAACACAATTGGGGAACCATCTTGTGACTCTTCTCTCGGTTTATACGTGGTCCCTGTCACACCTGGACTGCTGTGCCCAAGAGTTGAGAAATATTTGAAGTGAGAAACAAAGTTTCAGATGAACTCAGCAGAGGACTTAGAGGTTGTGGAATCAGCTTCCATCCATGAGTCAAAAATGACTTAAAATTGGGAAGATTTACTTCAGCTCATGTTTCACAGGTTTCAATCTATTACTATCTGGCTCCAGTGCTATGGGCCCCTGTGGGGAAAATATCATGGCAGGAACACTGTATTAAAGAGGAAGCTGCTCACCTTATGGTGGCCAGGAAAGAGAGAGTGAGAGTGGAAGCCACAAGCAAAAGGGTGTAGAGGTAGGATAGACACTCCAAAGGCACACCTCCTAAGGTCTACATCTATGCCTCACTTCCCAATAGCCCTTTTACTTATAAAACCATCAATAGATTAATTCACCAATGAAGTTAGACCCCTCATGATCTAATCATCTCTTACTAGGCCGTCAGCTGGGACCAGACAATAACAGATGGACACCAGTATCAGCTGCTATGATATTAAATCTCACAGTAGAGTTTCTCATTTACAGCAGAAAATATAATGTATGCCTTGTAGAACAGACATGGAAAATAAATTGCTTTGCGTTCATTTTTGTTAAGAAGAGACATTTACTCTAAATGCTTCAGAGTGAGGATGAGGGTAATGAAAATATTCTACACTGCGGATCTCATAGCACACAAATCCTACACAAAAATCTTGGGAAGTGGGAGTGATAAACCTGTCTTGTCTTTATCACATCCTTTGAGAAGAATCCAAGGGAGGATTTTGGTAAGAACTTGATGAAAGGGGCCAATTTGAAGAGTTCAGGTTCACTGCAAATGATGACTTAATCCAGACACTTCAAAAGCATTTACTGAAGAAACAAGTGGGTGAATCAGCATCCGTTACCTATCAAAATCATAGCCTGGGGTATAACTTTGCTAATCTAAGTATCCTATGTTTGACAACTTCATGAGAGGCTTTAACAATCCAATGTGAAGTCCCAGGGGTGCCTTTCTCACCCAGGTGTAGTAGAGACAATCTGAAATGGAACTAGGGAAAGACACCTACGAGGCTCAGGAAAACATAGATTTCTGGGTCTCACCTGAGTATCTGATTCAATAGTTGTGGAATTATCATCTCATATGTTCCCAAAGGATGCCAATGTAGCTGGTCCAGGAATGGCATTTTGAGTGGCTTAGAAGCTAGATCAGTGTGAATGAGTAGGTATAGGGAAGGAGGGGAATCATTAAGTACTCTGCTAGGACCTGTATTAATAAATGGAGAACCTAGACCTGCAGTCAATATCTTCTCCCTGGACTTTAGAGATGTCACTGCAGGATCATCCTCAAAAAAAGATGTTTCTATTTGCTCTCCATTTCACTATTCCTAGGCTACAACATACATACAATTTATCATTTCCCTCAAATAGTTTTCCAAAGCAAGCTGGGCTTGAAAAAAAAACCATGAGTTTTACCAATAACTAGAAAAAATATAAAAGAGCAGAAAAAAGGAGAGGGAAACAAAAACAAAGAGTTTTTTTAAAAAAAGTAGACAAAGATAAAGAGGAAGAATATAATATTATGAATACCTGTTAGGTTCCAATATCTATGCTTTGACTTTTCATATAATATAGAACATTAAGCCTTGCAAATTTTATGTAAGATGTGCTATCATCTTCATGGGGAAACTAGTGTGTAATTAATCATGAGATCTGCCCAAGATGATTCACAAGAGCCTTACATAGGACCCAAACCTAAGTATTCAACTCCAAGTTTAGCAAATTTCTACAGCTTTCTACCATCAGGAAAACTGAGTCCACAAGAGAGGCTATGGATAATTGGAAATTGAAAGTTAAGTTAATCTAGATCAGTGACTATAGAACAGAAACTGTGGTTGCACCAAACATTGAACCAATTCTTCCATTTATTGCCATGCTAGGATCTATGAGCCTTGTTTCTGACTCTCTGAACTTGCTCTCAGGATTCCCTTTTAAAGTATTGTTTGTTTTCTTGATAATGGCCAATCTAACTGGGATGAGGTGGAATTTCAATGTTGTTTTGATTTGTATTTTCTTTATGGTCAGAGATATTGAGTATTTCTTTATGTGTCTATTGGTCATTTTTACTTGATCTGAGAAGAACAAAGGAGGGGGTAACAATGCTTGACAATAAATGTACTCATTAGCTTACTCAGGTAACTGCAGCCCCTCTGTACAGCATTTTAAAAATAAAAATTTTAAAAAAGAAATTTTTAAAAATGAAATTTTTAAAAAAGAAAATAAACAATAAGAAATCCTGTCAAGAACATTGTCAAAATGGAGCCTTAATAACAGTGTTAATGGGAATATAAATTTCTTCAATCACATTGGAAAGCAGTGTGGAGGTTTCTCAAAAAAATCAAACATAGAACTATTATATGATTCAACAATTCTACTCCTGGGTATTTAAATAAATCCACAACATCACAAACCAGGAAATCATAAAGCTACCAGTACAACCATGTTTACTGCAGCACTACTTACCACAGCCAAGGAATGGAATCAGCCCATATGCCCCTCAATGGGCAAAAGGATCAAGAAAATATGGTATATATACACAGTGGAACATTACTCATCCACGAGAAAGAATGATATTGTGATGTTTGTAAAGAATGGAAAATCCTGGAAAAATTATGTGAAGTACTTTAGGCCCAGAGAAACAAAAGGATGTATATTTTACCTTATATATGAGAGCATGATTTATCTTATAAACTTATAAGGAAATACATGTTATCAACTAAAATACTGTAGATTCAAGAGAGAACTCAAGTACTATCATTTTTTAGACAAAAATCAAAGTTCAGCAAAATAAAACATCAGGAAGCAGAAATTTGAAAGGCGTACGGTGTGGTGAAGGGTAAAGAGACAAATGAAGAGAAGGGGAGAATGTAGCCAAGAATTAAGAACAATGAGGAAAGAAGTGGGTAGGGGAGGGATGGGTGAGACAGTGGTCACACTGATCAGTGTACATTGTATTCATAAACTGCTTTGTTAAATGGCAATGCCTTTGTACAACTACTTAAAGACAAAAGGAAAAGGAAAAATAATAAAAAACCAGTCTTATTCAGGGTGTGGGTACTAGTAGGATGTGGGAAGGCAAAGAAAGAGAACAAATAAGGTCAAAATACTTTAGGTACATGTGTGGAAATGGAACCATGAACCTTGTTAAGATTGGTTTGGAAATGGAGGAAGAGGTTGGAGAGTGATGGAAGCAGTGAATCTGCTCAAGGTACACTGTTTATGTAGATGGTATGTAAAAATAAAACTCTTGTACAACAAATTAATGCTAATAAAATATGAATTAAAAGGCATAGATTAAGTATCAACCCAACACTGCCTAGACACTCAAAGAAGATCAGATGAATAAAATAAGGTATCTGAACTTGAGGTGGATAAAATACAGAACTAACCTTTTACAGTCAAACACATTTTTAAATACAAGACATGCCACAACTAAATTTAAAAATGAAATCATAAATGATATTCAAATACATGTTCCTGACCTGGACCAAAGGGAAGCAAAAAAGGCATGGAAGAGGCCAGAAGGGGGATTAGCAACGCTATTTGTTTGAAGCTCATTTACATAGAAAAAATCAGATCTGACTGTGAAGCCCCTTACACATGTAAAATAGAGCACCAACCTTATTAAAATTGCATACTCTGACGTCACTCTGCTAAATTTAAATCTGGACCTATAATACTCATCTAAATTGTTTTGAGGAAAGAATATTGTACATTTGCAGGTAGTATTGAAAGGAGAACTTTAAAAAGAAGTTCTAGCATTCCTTCAGTGAAAGAATTCAAACCTTGAAAAACAAATTCTGTGTTGAATGCCATTAGCATTCTGTGTGTGTGTGTGTGTGTGTGTGTGTGTGTACAAGTATGTATATAGGTGTGTTTGTATGTGTCTGTGCATGCACCTGTGCATACATGTGTGGCAGAACTAGAGTGGAAAGCAGAAAATATATTTTTTAAATGAAGTCCAACAAGCCCAGGAACACCATGATCCCCAACAATGGTACAAAACACAATTAACTAAGAAAGGGGCAGGGCCAAGCAGCCCAAACCCATAAGACAAAAAGAGTAGGGAGCAGCAACCATGTTTAATGGAGGAAACCTGCCTAAATCATGAAAAGTCCTACTGGCTGAGATGAAGCATTTCCTATCTAGAACCTTCAGTTCTTTATCGCTAAAATAATAATAATAATAACACCCACATATGGAGTTATTGTGACATTAATGTCTGATAACATATGTAAAGTATTTTTCCTATTTTTTAGTATCTAAGTATTTAACAAGTTAGAACATAAATGTAGATAGATACAGGACAAATATAAATAAAATCAGTTTTTTGAACTTGAGATCCTACTCTGTATATACAGGCTATTGACCTGCATTGAAAGGCTCAGATAGGAGCCTTATTTGGTCACTGAGAATTAAATAAAATTACACACATTCACAATTTCATATAATTCATGGCTCTTATCTCCAGCAATTGCTGGTTTTTATTTTTATTAAGAAAATCTGTCTTCTATTAGGTTCACACCTAAGATTAATTTTCCTTCTACAAAACACTTTTTTCATAAGCACACATGCCACACAGAGAATAATAATAAATGGATAATTATCAAGGAAAAATGTCTAACAAAGTATGTCAATTGAAACAATTATACCATCTTTTATTGCAAAACACAACACAGATGCTTTTTCTTTGGACAATAAATCCTAGCAATGCTAAAGATACATTAAAATAAGTTCGGTTATTCTTTAGTGTGGAGGCCAATGGTCCCATTTGGAAAGTCACTTGGTAATATGTTCAAAAACACTACTCAGCCATTCTGTGCTTTTTTTATACCACCAGGGTTTGAAAGAAATGCCTTGTGCTTGCTTCTCCATAAGCTATGCTGCCAGCTCCTTATTCATTTGTTATTTTCAAGAGTCTTGCTCGATGTCTAGGATAACCAGGACTGCAATGCTTCTATTTGGTCTTCCCTATATAGCTAGTGTGAGAGATACATGCCACCCCTCTCAACCCTCAGTAGACATGAAGCCTCATGCACTTTTCACTTGGTATAATCTTGAATGTGATCCTCCATAGCTCTGTGTCCCAAGTGGCAAGAATTACAGTCATGGGCCACTATGTCCAGCCAGTGATTCCATTGTTTTAAGCTTGACTTACATAAATAAGTTAAAATAGAAAAACAAGTGTACAAACATGCTTTCCTGTAGCGTGCTTCCAATAACTGTGAGTGGAAAGTAACCTCACTAATAGTGAAGTATTCCAGTAGTCCATTAGCACAACTCATGACAAATATCTTCCCCCTGCTTCTCATTCCACTATGTGTGTCCTTTGACTCTGACGGTGAGGAACAGTGTATTCACATAATACCCTCTTAACGAAGATCTAAGGGATGTTTTGGTGACTATTTGAGGATCTATGGGTGTTTGGGTTTTAATGATTTCTTTCCTGTAGGTTTGACATCTACTCAGAGTTTTGGGACAATAAGCAAAGTCTCTTGAAGAGTTTGTACATTGTTAGTATGTGAGTAGCACAATAGCAGTTAGCTAACATGTATTCTAAGAGGTCTAGTCCTGGGAAATGTTTTCCCAAGAAATCCTTTGATGGAAAAGCACTACAAACATAACAAGTTTTGACTAGACCCACAGTTGAGCTTTCTTTGAATGAGCACTACTGCCTTGTCCTACTGCACCGCATGCAAAGGGTTTTCCTTTGTATATTGTTCATTCATTCATTCCCCCTTTTATTCATTCAGCCCTGATATCTAATGAATGCCTGATCCTCCATCTTATTAATAGAGGCATTGGAAACATTACCATTCCTCACCGCATCCTGTGAATAGATGCAGCCGATAATTTACTATATTTATACTATCTACGAGGGATATGAAGCTTAGAACTTTAATTCCTTAAGAAGGCAAAGTCAAAGCTCAGCCAAATAAAACACCAGCAAGTGGGTACTTGAAAGAGGTGGGGCTAAGGTGAAAGAGGGTAGATGAATGAGAAGAAGAAGAGAAGAATGCAGTAAAAAAAAAACTCAATATATAATCCTACAAAATTAAGAAGAGTGAAGGAAAGGATGGGAAGGGAAGAGATGGGGAGGAGAAGTTGAAAGGGGTGACAATGATCAAAATGCATTGTATTCATAAACTGCTTTGTTAAATGGCACGTCTTTGTAACCACTTAAAGATAATAATAATAAAATAGTCACAATAATAACAATATTAAAAGAAATGGTTAATAAACTGCTAGACAAATGATCTACCATATGATTTATACCTACTCCTTATTTTTCTTTTGCTTCACTTGTCTTTTTGGGACAGAGTCTCACAATGTTTTTGGCCTTGAATGGTGTTGCTTCTTTCTATACCTCTCATATAGTTGGGCCAAAAGACTGTATCAACCTGATGACCCAATACCACTTTTCATAGTCTTGAATCACAAGCAAGCATTTCTTCTCCTTTTCCTCCTTCTGCATCATCTCTTCTTCCTCCTCCTTATCTTCTTCCTCTACTTTCCCTTTTTTTCTGGTTTCCCTCCCTCCCTCTTTCTTCTATTTTTGCTTTCTCTTTCTCTCTCTCCCTATCTCTCTCTTTCTTTTTTGTGTAACATGATTTTAAATGTCACAAACCTTTCCTTGAGGCACTGGTTAGTCTGAAAGTCAAGCAAATGAGTGACAAACTCTGGACTTGTTGAATTTGGCCAAATAACAATAGACTGCTTCCAAGCAGTGCCGGCCTTGTGGGTGTCCGGTTATTCTGGATTTGGTGAGAACTTTTGTGAAAGCATCTAGCAGGCAGGAGAGAATTCCAGAAAGTCTCTTTATTTGGAAGTGTGAGTGTTGGAACACAACAACAAGGGCTGAGTATGTCTGAAAACGAAAAATAAAATTTCACCCCGGACTAAATATAACTTCCTGCCAGGCAGGTAGAGCCTTGCTTGCCAAGTTCTGATGGTTGTCAGCCTCCAAAAACCCATGAAGAAGGCCAATGTTTTGACAACTGAAATTGCTTTCAAGATGGGCAAATATTCCCTATTTAAGGAGAGACAGGGGCTGAAGGATTTAGCTAATTACCTCTCACCCCTAAACTTTCCAAATTTCAACTATAACACGCTCATCATTTACTTTAATATAAATAGAAACTAAACCATGATAATAAAATTACCTCCGATGCTCACATAGTGCTTTTCACAGGGAGACAAGCTTGGAAAATTTGCATTTGTCAGGAAGACTTGAAAGAAAGTTAAGTAGTGCAGAGTGATGGAGTGGTGACTCTGATTAAGATGCATTGTAGTACACTCATCAATTGGCATGTTGAGTTGAAACCCTATGAACAACTACTAAAATGTTCTTAGAAAAGGAGGTGAATCTGAGCAAAGAAGGGTACCAGTCTCTCAATGAAACCAAGAACTAATTGCCCTATGGAACTTCTGCTGTCTTGTGTTCAGTTTCTTTCTGACACTCACGCTTGCTGTGTTCCTGGTATCTGGTACAGGGTGCTGTCTTGCATGTGAATGAAGAAACTCTCAAATTTATGCCTATTGGAGACCAAAAGGCTCCCATTCACTCTGGAATTTGCAAATCAGTGGAAGTGACTAAGATGTTCATATTGAAAGGGTAAATTGTACATCAATTACAGCCCTCAAGTAACAAGACAGAGGGCTCTGTATTTCTTCATCACTGTCTGGTCCTTTCCAGAAAGCAGACAGACTTTCTCAGAGGTTGGCAAAGCATGGTGTATGCTAAATTGTAGGGTTGTCTCTGTTCATTTTGGTTATGTTTTTAGGAAGCTTTCTGGGACCCAATAACCTTGGTTTGGAAGTGTATCTTCTTCATCCATCTCTTCAAAGTCTGGGACATGCATTACTCTACTTCTTTGAAAAGTGGGTTTATTTTTATTCTAATTACTTTAGGGACTATCTAACTCATGGCTTCATGTTTTAGGAGACTGTCAACATTCTAGATGAATATATATCAGAATACCAAATTTAACACAACATGTCAAGCTGAAGCCATCTATAAAATGGATTGCAGTGTCCCACAACTCATTTTAAGTGTTGTTATGATTGCATCTCAATGTAGAAGATGAGATTAGGCTGAAGATAATACTTAAAAATTTGGAAAGGGTCTGATGGGTCATACCTGCAATCCTAGCTACTCAGGAGATTAAGATCTGAGGATGGTGGTTCAAAGCCAGCTCAAACAGGAAAGTCCATGAGATTCTTATATACATTTAACCACCAAAAATTCAGAAGTGGAGCTGTGCCTAAAGTGGTAAAGCACTGGAGCAAAAGTGCTCAGGGGCAGCATCCATGCCTTGAGTTCAAGCCTCAGGACTGGTACACACACACACACACACACACACACACACACACACACACACACACACACACACACCCCTGAGAAGGAGGAAAAGTAAGCTAGGTATTTTATGAAGTTTCAGCTAAGCTTGGAATGGAATTAGATGAAAGGGAGTTAATGTTCATAACTGAGACTGTAACAAAGAAAGACCTGCTGTGCCACTCCATATGTCACTTAAAATCTCTGAACGCTGAGATTTGCATGTGTAATATAGAGATAATAAAATGGTGTCTTTGTGAGGATTAAATAACATAAATGCAATGATACAATGTTCTGCCTGTTAGTGGCAATTTTCACAGCTAAACTCAACTCAAGAGTTTGAGATACACAGGGACAATGTAAGAGAGACTCAGAGGTTGACTATGAGTATAGAAATGTGATTTCAGTTGGGTGATGATTGCATATATCTCTCACCCTAGCTACTCAAGAAGCTGAGATCTGGAGGATTCTGGTTTAAAGCCAATCTGGGAAGGCAAGTCTATGAGATTCCATTTCCAAAATAGCTGACAAAAAGCTGGGCTACAGACTTGGCTCACATAAAACACCAGACAAGCAAACTGGTATGAGCCCCGATTTCAACCCCTAAGAGAACGTGTCACAACATGCAAATTATAAATGTAAACGTGCATTATGCAAGCTCACTCTATATCAACCTGACTTTTGGATTATATGGGACTTAAGCTGATGTACAAGATGTTTTGAATGGACCGACCTCTCATCAACTTGGTTCACAATCATTTACTATGTACAGAGAATTTTCTATCATGATCCTTTTGGCCTTGAGTCCATCCATCACCTCATCCCACTGCCTGAAATGAGCTTCTCTAACAATTTTGCCTGATTATCTCTTCAAACTCCTTATCCTCAAAGAGAACACTTTATGTGTTTATGTATTTTTTAAATGATGACTGCTCATTAATTTGGACATTGAGGATTCTGAAATAATTCTGACCATTGAGTGTATGTTTCTTTGCTGAATGAAAGTCACAAAACAGGGTTCTAGGGTCTTAAGCAAGGAAGAAATAATCACTTACTAGCAATCACCAGCCGTGCGAAGCTCTGACTCCAAGTTTCCTGCACGGAAAATGGCATAAGATTTCAGCAAGAACCCTGCAAGCAAATCTTAAGGTCACATTTTAGCTGGAGATTTCAAAGCACTTTGGGAACATGAATGCAGTTATTCTTATTCATAAAACACACACGTCTATTGATATTGATCATAAACTCTTTTCTCAAGCATTCCTAGGTACCCACACTGGCCAATGCATTTTCTCAATGGAGTCTCGCTCCCTTGTGGTCTCCGTTCAGGGCTGTAACTCAGTAACTCTATCCTTTCAGTGTGCTTTGGTTGCCTTTAGGAACAGGGATTTCTCTGTTTAAATCAAGAGAGCATAATGAAGCATTGTCTGTTGCAATATCAAGCATTCAAGGTTTCTGCTGCACTAATTGGTAGAGAAAACATTTTGCCTCCATCAGGTAGCGGAGCCTGAAGTTAGGAAGATAGAAATGGAAATGAAGGGTTTTGAAAAAACAGATGAAGAATTTGAAGGAGATGGGGGGAAAAGAGCTTGCTATGCACTGGAAAGCTTTAGTTGGGGCTGAAATGAAGACGGTGTTTTGGTTGGTTCTCCATTTAGGAAGGAGAAGCAGCCTAGGGCCAAAGGGACATGAAGTCTAGACAGGTCTCTTCCACTTACAAACCTTGACTCAGTTCACTCATGGGCTAAATTATGAAAACAATAACTTTGGTGTGAGGCGATTCTGAAATGTAAACGTTGGAAAAAGCTCAGGTGAGGCTCTGAAAATCAGTGTGAAAAGGCTATATTGTGAAGCCATACTTTCTTCAACCACAGTGGATTTGCAATGAAATTGAATTCACACCAGAAGACTTGTGTCAAAATATCTACAGTACTCCATTTCTCTCTTCCGTGGGTCCCTCTTCCAGCATTGAGAATTATAAACACTATAGGACAATAGAATGAGCAAATAGTACTGGCAGTGCTTCTCAAAGGGTCTCAGGAAGTTGTCAGAAATTCAATTTATCAATGAATCGTGAACACTTTTGAATTTGAAACTAGGAGAGTGAATCTCATCAATTCATCCTTTGTTTTGTGCCTGTCTTGGGGCTTGAATTTAGGGCCTAGGCTCTGTCCTAAAGCATTTTTTTTTCTCACAGCTAACATTCTACCACTTGAGCCATAGCTCCATTTCTGGCTTTTTGGTGGTTTATTGAATATAAGAATCTCATGGACTTTCCTGACTGGGCTAGTGTTGAACCACAATTCTCAGATCTCAGCTTCCTGAGTAACTAGAATTACAGGGGTGAGCTACCTGTGCTGGGTGATTCAACTTTTTAATGTGCAATTCAGGTGATCCTATTGCAATTTGAGAATTCTAGGGGTTAAAAATTATGAGCATAAGAGGTTGTTTATATAGTGTTAAATACAAGAAAAATAGTAGATTTGACTTTCCTAAAGATTTTCTTTGCCATGGTAAAGAACACGTGCATTCCAGGGACACTGAACATCCACTAACAGGGCTAAGTATAGATACAAGGAGAAGAAAACAAAATCTGAGCATCAGAGAGTGTAGGATAGGGTAGGGGAAGAGAAAGCATTCATATAAAAAGCCATGGTTGTCAAATGTATTGCTCTTTATCACTGAGAGATAGTGGACAAGTAAGTTGTTGTGGAAGATAGAAGAGTTCAAGTTGAGATTTTTCTGTCTCTTCATATGATGGAATTGGTTGGTGTTGGCACCTTTTCAGGAATCACAGACAAAGAAGAAAAAGCTCCTTTAATTGAACAGCTATGGAGATTTTCATGTTGTCCTTAGGAGATACAACCACCTCATTACACTCATTTAGTCACCAATGCTGTGATACCAGTAGTGTTGTCTACTATATTTCAGGCATTTTTAGGGACACAAGAGATGCAGAGAGGAATATGATATCTTATTCCTCAAGGGCCTTTTAAGGTAATATGAAAGGTGTATAAAAAACACAGTTACATAATACAGAGAGGCCCACTCAACTTGGAGACAACTCTTATTAAAGTGGAATGTCCATTGCTGTTTATTTAACCCCTCTTCTCAGTAAATACCTTCTCTCAGGTTTTCAAAGAAGTCATGTCTGCTAATGGCCAACTGTTAGAATCAACACATAAAATTGAGTAACCAGTATAAAAATATGAGGCTTTATAAAGTTGTTTTTTTGTTGCTCATGGGCTTGACCGCAGAGTCAAGAACATAGTAAGCAACCACTCTATCTCTGATCTGACAAGAAGTACAATCATTTCCTATTATTTTTTTGTCAGTCATGGAGCTTGAACTCTGGTCCTGGGCACTGTTCCTCAGCTCTTCAACTCACGGCAAGTGCTGTACCACTTGAACCACAGCAACACTTCTGATTTTCAGATGGTTAATTGGAGATAAGCGTCTCATGGATTTTCTTACCTGGGCTAGCTTTGAATCATGATCCTCAGATCTCAGCCTCCTGAGTATCTAGGAATACAGATGTGAGCAACCGGTGCCAGGCTTCATTTTCTATTTCTAAAGCTTCTTTTTTTATTTCACTTACAACAAACCTATAAAGGAAAAAGAAGAGAAATAATGCCATCTAATTAGCATGTTTTATATAGAGTAGTTATTATATATCTTCTTAGAGTCCTGTCCATGGTTCTTAAGACCAGATCCTAGAAACACCTTGCCCAGTGATGAAAAAATGCCATTAAATTATTGGTATGTGAATGGAAGATCTACCGGGACTGATTTCTGTCCAGATCCCTTTGTACTGCTAGAAACTGCTAGAAACTTCCACATTCCTAAAATTACAATTTCCAAGTAAGAAATTTTGTCAGCCAGATATTCCAGACAGCCGAAAGGCCTATAAGCATAAATACTGAAGTCATGGAGAAAAACGTGTCACCTGAACTTGGAGACATTTCAATAAGAGATCTAGTATTAAACACTTCTAATATCTTGGCTGTGCCTCCAGCAAAGCCAGACATAAACAGAGAATAAACATTCAAACGAAAATAAAGACAAATTTTCAAAGCTCTGGTTGCCTTCTAGAAAACCATAGAAAGATGGGATGTTTGACTATTCTCTTCAGAAATCACTGACATTTAATGTAGGTGCAGGTCAACATTAACCTTAGGGAAAAGAGAGTAATCTATATATGATAGAGCAACTGTATAGGAGACATTTAGAAATTTCTCAGCATTCATAAACTGGGAGTGACCATGCATATCTTGAGTCATGCATTCATGTCTTAGGATCTTGCATAATACTGTGACAAAAAAGGCAAATGAAGAGGTAGGAAAGAAAAACACAATTTTCTCAAGCCCATAGATTAAATCCCTGGTAAAATGCAAATTCATTTTTGTTTTCAAGATGTATATTTGAACTAGATGTCTATTACTTATCAGGTAGGTGCTCTACCACTTGAGCCATGTTCCCAAGCCACATTTGCTTCAATTCAATTCTAGATAACTTTGGTCTCATGCTTTTACTCCAGCACTGGCCTCCGGCCAACGTTTTCCTACCTATTCCTTATGATTTGCTAGAATGTCAGGCAAGTGCTACCACATCAGCGCAACACATTTGTATATGTATGTTGTGTTGTTAGTAAAAATAAAAAGGAAGTGTAAAACCAGTCATGGGACAAAAATTCATTGCTGATTTAGAAACCTCAGACGACTCATTAGGAAAATACTGCCAGTACTTTAAAATATAATTCATTTTGTTTAAAAATGGGTATGGTGGACAATAAAAAACAAAATAGATCTGATTACAAAGCAGACTGTGTTGTGTGATGCTAAACATACATATGTAGGAGAGGATTGACAATGGTAGCTTTAGGAGATGTGTTACTGGTGATTTTCATTTTTTCCTCATACCTTTCTTTTTAATTAACATAGGTTAGCTGCACAAGGAGAATTTCACTGTGGCATTTTTATATGTTTATACAGTGTATCCTAATAAAACTGACCCTATCTATTTCTCTTCCTTACCCCCTCTCTTTCTTAAGACAATTTCAAAGAGAGCAATAAATCCACTGCCATTTAACAAATTAAAAATTACATTAATTATTTCTAAACCTATTCTAAAAAGAGAATCATAATACAAAAATTATAAAATAGGGAAATGATAAATATCAGCAGTAGGAAAAACGAGAATAATTTCTTTTTACATAACATAGTTATATGGCTGTATGCGACTCCTACGTAAACAATGTTAGGTATGTTTTAATAATGACAATGTTGGGAAATTCTACTCTAATGGAAAACTATAAATATTACAATACAGTGTTCTAACTTATCTGCTTCTCCTTTTATGGGAGCCATTTTATAACTGTGAAAATGATGGATAATTTAGAGCAATATAGAGTTATTTTGATCTATGGACACAGAAATTTCGTGAGTTCTTCACAGTGAAAATGTTCTTCCACATTTGCAGATCCATGTTAATATTACAAATGTGTCCATTCTTTGGAATCTTTTCTGAACTTGTAAAGCATTGCCAGTCCTCTCATTAATGAGTTAGTAAAATTAATACCATACATCCACTTTTTCATCTGTAGGAGTTATTGTTTTACTATTTAAAAATTGTATACTAATTACCATAGCGTGAGCTAATATTTACTATAAAGTTTTATGTGCCTAGTCCTATTTTAAGTCATTTATATGCTTTACGCTACTTCATTTTTTTCCTGTGAGGAGCTCTGTTTCCCACACAAAGACCTGCTGTCATAGAGAAGTTAAGCATAACTTCTCTAAAGGGAAAGAGTGTGCAAGGTAGAAACAAATTCAAGTTTTGATTGAGTTTAGATGAGGTGGCACTCCCCAATATCATCTCAGACTTTCCCAATTAGGTTTACCTTTACATTTTCCCATTTATTCCATAAATATTAACACCTACTACCGGTCAGGCACTGAGCTAGGTTTCTAGGAGCTGGAAGAGAAAAGGATAAGCACACTAGAATCTCATGAAAATTGACAGCAAGCCAAATGCTTGTATAGGAACAGGACCTAGCTCCATTGCAATTTTATTTCTTTCACATTTCTTTCCGTACCTGCTTGCCCTCATGTGGGAACAGTAAAAGGGGTGAGAACTATAACTTTAGTGAGAATATTCCATGATATCATCTTGTATGCTCTCAATGCCCATTGAAAAACATGCTCACATAAATGAAGAAAAGAATATAAATAGCAATTTAACTGCTAACACCTTTTTTAAAAAAGTACTTTCTACAGGATCCTTTGGGAATGAATGCCATGCCTTTCTCTGGAGTGTACTTCTCTGGTCTTCCTTAATGGGCCATCCCTCTTTAATCTCAAAATTCTTCAGTCATGAGAGCCTCCTTTCTGGAGCCTTCTTCAGTTCTGTAGCCATCCTCTGAGTCTTATGAATTAGCTTATCCTCTATCTAGCATCCTGTAGTGCATAGATCTATGTTTTATAAAGCATATCACTAAGATCAGATAGTTTTAGCTTCTGTATGTTAACCTCTGCTATGGTGATCGTCAATGCCTAGCTGAATGGAGATGTCCATACTTATTCATGTCTGAGGTCATACTTATTCATGTCGTGTCATTCATTGTATGACAGTGAGCAGGCACTATGTGTGACCACTTCTGCTGCTCTTGATATACAGGTTCTCTTCCGCCTCCAGAAAGTGCATTTACTGACACTTCTGCCCAAACTCTATCTCCATAATTATTTGTTGGATAATGCTCAGAATTTCAGAGGTTCTCTGTCAAGATAACCATTTCATCCTAAGTTATTTCCCAGTCTGTGTTGAACGCTCTTTCTCTAAATTGTCTTAGTGGTGCTGTGGCTCAAGTGGTAGAGTGTTCACCTTGAGCTGAAGAGCTCTGGGACAGAACCCACGCCCAGAGTTCAAACCCTACAACCAACACAACTGCAAAAAAAAATAGAATCTCAGTTGTCTTAACTTCAGCTTCTCCCAACAGCTCAATATGAAATGTAATTGCCCACTTAAATGTCTGAATGCATGCTAATTCTTTCCAAAAGCTGTGAAGGCAAGAGCCGTATCAACTTAGCTCACTGCTGTATTTTCAGATCCTAAGCCAGCATAAGTACATGTAAACAAGTGCACATTTACATATATGTAAATATATATCAAGTGAAGGAAAAGCCAATTTATCTGTGCTTGTCACTGCTTGAATGAATTATTCTTGTAGGATGTGGTATAATGAAATAGAAAGCTCGTTTTTGGAGTTGGCAACTGGATTTTATTCCTATCTCTGCAGTCATTTGTCAGCTATGTGGATTTGGGCAAATATCATCAGTTATTTGTATTTCTTTTATCAACAAAAGTAAAATAAAAATCTGTACCTTATGTGTTATTGTTATGAAGACTAAATGAGATAATGTGTTGAAGATTGAAGCTAAGTAAGCTCCCAATAAATATGCACTTCCTTCCCTTTCTATTTGTGGCCCATATTGAATAATAAAGACAGCATTTGGGCACAGAACAGGATATCCTACATGAGTAGCAATGGCTTCCCAGGGTAATAGATGGTGTTGCCATTAATAGCAAAGTGAATAAGAGGAAGCAGCCACACAAGCAAAGCTTCTCAAGGTTTCACCCTCAAGGGTTCAACGTGAGGTTCAAAGGATGACTTTGAACACCAAACAGCCTAATAAATGACCCAACAATGGTCCCAGCTGTGGCACTTAATCAGCACACATTCCTGAAGGCAAGATGGCTCTGTGAGAGACAGGAATCTGGAGTCAATGCTGAGTGAAAGGTGAACAGGGGTGCATGGTATGCAAACACATGGGCTGAGGTATACCTTCTTACTACTGCACCCTGCAATGGAACAGAAGCTGTCCGGAGTGGGTGAGCTGAGTATTCTATTCTTCAGGCGTATTTTAAGGCCTTCAGGCTTTTATCAGGTTATTTCTCCTGTAGAACCTCTGAAAACAGTTACATAGACTACCTACCTACACATGACAAGCATAGTTTCTCAGGAAAAATTATTCAAGATGAAAATGAAGACTGAAACAAATGCAGTGTTTTCTGAGATGCTGAAAGCCCTCCTTATCTTTCTATACACTGAGCTGTCAACTTTCTTATGTTAAGAAAAGACCCATTTTTATCCATCAAGCATGCTTTGACCTATTGGCAACTGATGAATTAGGTTAATATTTACTCATGCCAAACAAGTCTTACCTTTTTTTAACTGGTGACACAGGAGTGGAGGATTATACATTATTATTATTATTTGTAAACAATAAGACAGTTCTTGTAGACATATGTCTTTGCTCTTCAAATCTTAACACTGGTTGTAAATATTACCACACTTTAGAGGGTGCTACAACCATCTTAAAAACAAGGAAGTGGCTCAGGAATTATCATGGTACCCCAGGAAGACGGGTGAATTTGGGGACATGGATGGTTTGCAAGTAGATGTCCCTGTCCTGATAACGTGGTGAGCCTGGTAAACAGGTTCGGTACTAATCCAGAATCAAATTCACTCTGAACCTTTTACTGAGGCTTTAGATAATATTGAGGGAAATAAAAGGAAATTGTTAGATAGATCAGGCTAGAAAGCGGTGCGCAGAATACACGGCAGACAACTCGTGGGTGGCCCATCACGGCACTTCTCCCGTGCTGCCTCAGACTCTTACTCAATATGGAACTTCTTTTTCCCATAATGCCCTGGTTTTCCACTCAACTATTTCTTCTTCCCATTATACCCTGGGTTCCCACTCTAGTGCTCCTTCCCATACCACCCTGGGTTCCACTCAAAATCCTTCATCAGTAGTGAGGTCATGCCTAGTGTACAACTGGACTTAACAGATCTGATTTACTTTCATGCTTGTGCCCTGAGAAGGGAGAACTAACAAAAATAAAGTCAAAGCAGCAAATGTACAAGAAGGCAATGGACTACTTGCTGGTGGTGGGGATTTTCTCTGTAGAGGGTCTGTACTTGACTTTTGTTTTCAGTTAACTGGCTGCTTTACTTCACTTCTACTCTGCCTCTAAATTCTTTACCTGGCTGAGGAACAAACCCACATCCTAGACTGCACTCATACCTTGTTTAAAAACTCCCTTAACAGTAGTGATTAGGACATCCACTCTAGATAAGATAGAACTTTGTTTCAGAATGGTTGGTAAAAAGGTTTGAGGTCAAAAGTTAGTAGATGACTTTTAGAACTCACTTCCATGTCTCTTGTAATTACTATTTCACAGGGCTTCGCAAGTATCCTGCAATTTTCCTTTTCAATAATCATCCTCTGAAGAAAAAAAATAAAACTGTCCAGTCAATTGCATGTGGATTGGCCAAACTCGGGGCTCTATCTGCTGGTGGCTTTCACATACATTTTCAGATTTGTCTTTGGACTAAGCACTTTGTGGTGTTGGACCTTGTTTTTAGACTTCTGTGAACTATGTAATTGAAACTAAATGCGTTCTTGCAACTTTTGAAATCTAAAGTGAGAAGTGATTGTGGTAGTGAGCTATTTTGCACATCTGTACATGGTTTTAAGAACTAGAAGTCTTCTTTTGACATTTATCGCAAGTAAAGCTCGTTACAGGCTCTTTGTCTTCCTTTCACACTCCTTTTAACCAGGGGTGGAAGGTATTTTGTTTTCTGCTTTTTCCCCCCTTCTTCTGTAACTATCCAGGCATCACATTTGGCCTTTCTCACCTCTGCTCACTATGATGCTAATGTTGGCATATCATTTCTTCCCTGTAACTGAAGCATTTCCTCTACTTCCTTAACAAAGCTGGCATTCCTCAGGATGTTCAAACTAATATCAGCATTAAGGGATGTACTCTTCATAGTCTCACTTATTTTTGTTAAAAATTGCCATCTTAAAGATTATGAACTTTTATCTAATTTAAACCCAAGGTCCACCCAACAATGTCTTCAGTATGAAGATAAATAATCTGAGATGTTAAGTAGTGGGAATGTTGTATAATGAGTAACATATCTACGTTATTCTATGTTGCTTTACAATAAGACCTTTCCTGCTTTCTAAACTGAAGGATCAGATTTTCACAATTAATTTCCAGCCCATCATAGTCTGATACTTTAGTACAGTCTAATAAAATGAATTACCAGCAAAATGTTATTTAAAAGATGGCCATCAAAATACAAACTCAAAATTTATATTACTAGATTCAATAGCAATAAGATGACTTGTCAAATTGCGATATTTTCTAACCTCCTTCAGTTTATCCAAAGGATTTGTAACATATGGCAATTGCAACCTTCATCCCTAGATGATGGTCGGAGGAACATTGCTTTGTTCTTTTTCAGAAGGTTTAGGATCCAAATAGGACTGTGTTATGTCAATGTAGGTGAAAATGTAAGGGAGACTAATTACTGTCTTTCAGCCTAGTGCCCAGGGATTCTGCCTTTATGCTTTACTCTCCACACCAGGTCATGGCAGGGAAAATTTAGAACCTAGTGAAAAACCTGCAACTATTCCAAATATTCTTAAAAAGAATGTTTATTATTTACTTCTGAATATTCTAAACAGAGCCTGTACCGCCAGTGCATTTATAAGCCTTCCTTTATGAAAAATTTATTTTTATCTCTATTTTATTATTTACTCTCACAAACATTCTATTTTACCTTTGCAAAACTCCTCATGAGGTAGACGATGGTGTTATCTTTACCTTCCAGGAACAACCTGCTAGAAATGCTAAATTCTTTTCTGTGGTCACTTAGTGTCTAAGTGATTCCACTCACATTTGTGTCTAAGCCTATTAGATTCCACTGCCCATTCTACTCACCAAACTTTTTGCTTCTTGAGCTAATTTCCATTTACATCAGAGATGCTACAGAAGCACCACAAATATGCTTCTTTTAGTGAGTAGGAAGAAAATATGTCACCAGAAATCCCTGGGATAAGATTCAAGGACATGGCATTGTGAACAGTAGCTAGTCAGATAACTAGTATACCTATTGCATTTAATTATCTTTAATGAATACTTAACAGGATAAGAGCATTTAATATAGTTTCTAATATCACTGAAAAATGTTCATCATTAAGGACCCAGTATACACTAAGCAAATTAAATTATATAAAAAGCTACTATTGTATCTGTGTTCACATAGTCTTAATGTATTGGGAGAAACTATCAAGAAATGGCTTCTTGAGCTAGTCATGTGTTATGATCAATTTTTCCCTCCTTCCCTGTAGAGGTTTGCAAGGAATGGCATGAAAGCCTTTCACATAATCCCAGTGCTGAGAATCTCTATATACAGAGCATCTCATGAGATGATATTATCAAAAAGGATGCTGCTTCTCTTGTGTCCAAAGAACCAAGCACTATCCTTGTGCTATACTGAGGGTATATGAGAAGTCATGCTTAAGTCTCTTTCAACCCCGAACTCACTCTCAGTTTCATCTTTAGCAAATATTTTTTTCCAACAGAATAAACTTCAAAATCTAAAACACATAAACAGATGTGCAGAATATTTTACTTCAAACAAGCTCTGCTTTAGTTGAGGAAACTAAAACCCACAAGGGAAAACAGGCTTGCTCAGAGTCATACAAAGTTTGTACTAATGTTGAATTAGAAACCTGTCTTTGTTTCCTCTTGCTGTAACAAAAGCCCAGAGGTTTTGTATTTTATGTGGAAAAGAAATGGATTTATATCATAGAAATTGATTTATATCCAAAATGTTTGGTCTCTGAAAGGGCCTCTTGGTTGCATCCTATGTCAAATGACAGAGGACAGAAGTATAGCAACATTAAGAGATCATATAGCAAAACAAAAAGGCAAACAAGCAAAACCAAAATCTGGCCTCTGAACCCTTCACAGCTACTTTTACCCCTTTCACTGCAAGCCACCCTCATGGAACCCAACCAGGTGTGCTAGTTAAACATTTCTTCACTGTGACACATACTTGAGGGAAACAATTAAAAGGAGGAAATACTAATTTTGGCTTCAGAGGTTTAAATGTGAGATCGGCTGAGCATATGGCTCTGGGCTTGAGGCAAAGTAGACAATGCTGGCCAGGGGAGAACCGTGGTGTATAGTGGCCAGACAGCAGAGAGACAGGACAGGCCCAGCGACACAACCCTTTATTGGCATTTCTCTAGAGATCAACTTCCCACATTCAGGTTCCATCTCCCATCAGCTTCCCAAAAGGTGATGAAGTGATGAATCCGCCAATGGATTCATCCAGTGGTTTCAGGTCAGAGACTTTATGGTCTAATCATATCAACCCTTGAGGATCAAATGCTCAATGCATGCCCTTTTGTGGGATACTCCATTTCCAATCCGTAATACCAAGGTTCATGAAAACTGTATTACTTTCTCCCCAGGGTAGTATTCCTAATGACAGACAATTACTTTCCATTACTCCCTCATAAAACTCCCAATATTTACCAACACTGCTACACTGGGGTCCAAGCTTCTAGTACATGGAACTCTGGAAGATTAAATCTTATCACACCCTCTCTGAGTTTCAAGATAAAGTCCAAATTGGATCCAAAATATGTAAATCTATTGTATATGTGTCTACTTCCTATTATATCTACTTATTTACTATATATTCCTGGTACCAAAAATAATGCCTGGTAGTTTTGAGATGCTTGGTAAGTGTCTGATACAATAAAATAAATTAGCCAGAATACCAAGGTAGAACCTTCTAGAACTCATTGTGCTTAGACTAGTAGGGTTTGTCTATGTGCTGATAAGATGAGGTAGAAGCATATGTAATTCCTCTCACTTTTTAATCATCTTTTCCATGAAGGAAATATAATAGCACTCAGAATCTCCATTACCATTCATTGGGATGAATGATCCAAAAACCTATCAAGCTTAATATGCAATTAATATCATGCCCAGCTTTTCTCATGGGCTCATTGTTCTACATTTTGACTCTCTAGACAGGTTTCTGAACTTTGACCTACTGAGATAATGAGACAGCAAAAGAAAGGATGCAGAGAAGAAAGAAAAATCAAAATTATGGTCAATATTAAAGTGAAAATGTGACACTCTATTACTGCTCTTTCAAAGATGATAGAAACAACCTTTTTCTCTTCTTCAGAATGAAAATGTATCAGGGCTGGGCTACTGCACATGTCAAATGGAATCCTGGAAGCAATGATTTAAAATCAAGGCTGTATTTGATCAAAGTAGATAGAGGGCTTATGTTCCTGCAAAGGTACTGAACTTCTGTCAGTTCCGGGGACTATTTGGGATTGCTGTGTAATTCTCTTGTTACCTTCTTGGACTAAGGAGATCTGGCACTATTCTGACTGAGGAATGGTGGAGGGAGATAGGAGGACTGCAGTCTATTAAAAAGGAATTCCTACATTTTCTCACAAATGGCAAAACTCCAAGTCAGCCATTCAGTGGCTGATATTGATGAAACAAATCTTCCTATCATTGGGACTTTTCCTATTTCGAGGATCCCCTCTCCTCTTTCAAATATCCTTTTGAGGCCTTAGTCAGCACCCTGAATTAGAAGCCCTAGCTTTCTCATAGGGTTTAGAAATCCACCTAACAGAACTGCTGTGAGAACTGAAGCACATATACAGAGTGACTTGATTGTTATAAATGTCTTTGATGATTAATTCATCAAACTTTCCCAACAGTCCTACAAGGTGTTACCAGAGTCACCCACATTTTTTAGGTGGAGACATCATAGATCAAAAATTGAATATCTTGGCCAAGATTACACATAGTTTACATATGGTAGTGCCAGGCTTCTCTCTAGACAGCCCCTTCTATGGTTAATGTCTGTGACCTCAGGACAGTACTCTGTCATCTCTTGAATTCCATCTATATTATTGCAGGATCCCTGGACCACCATCTACACAAACAGCATCCTTCCCTGTGATCCAGTAGAGCCTCAGTTTCTCCAGCAGACCAACTCTGCATGGCGTCCACACAGCTCTCTAGAATCAATGCAGTGTTCCATCTTTCTCCCACCAGAATGGCTCTGTGGTAAGCATGTTTTCTTGCCCCTTTGACTCACAATGAGAATTTCTATTTTGGGTTTTGATTATATGTTGCAGCTTCGAGAAATTCTGGTTCCGGTTCCAATCTACTCTTGGCTCCATTACAAAGGCACTAAGACCTCTGGTAGAGCTGGCTTTGCTCACCTTTTGGCACAAGCATGTGCATTTCCCCGAGAGGAAAACAGGCTCTGTACACACCCTAACATACAAGGAGATGAGAAAAGAAAAGAGGGCTGGATACACTATACCAGGAACAAAGTTGGCTAGAAATAAAACGAATTTAAAATTTAATTCCTGTCAGGTAAAATTACCTCCAATGGTAATCTTCAGATTTCTTTTTTTATCTCCAAAATTAGAAATGTTAATAGCTGCTATTGTACTCTAAAACATTCTAGAGTTTACAATGAAAACAACACTACATTGTACTTTTACAGCACATTGCATCTAGGATTCTCCATGGCCTTCCTAAACTGTTCAGGAGCAAAGCAGGGAATTCAGGACAACTGCCCGTGACTGGCAGATGGAAAGTTCTTATTCCCCAATACATGAACTTAAAATGGTAGTTGATGCAGTTGCGTTAATTTCTTCTTAATACTTCATTTAATCTCTAGCATAATTCTGTGACACTAATTTTTTTCCTTATTCCTATTATTCAGAAACATCAAATTAAGGCCCAGAAAATCAAAATATGTTACTCAAAGGCCCATGGTATCTAATGATAATGTCAAGTTCCAATTGTGATTCAATCCCCTGAGATCTTTCTGCTACCTCATGCTGCACTCTCCTGTGGACATTCTAATTAGAACCAAATGCTGGGTAATATTTATTGTAATTACTAAGTGTCAGGCACTATGTTCAGTGCGTAAGTGATTTTTATCACTATTGTCACAACAATTGCATGAAATCTTTATCAGGATAATTACTGCTCTACAGATGAGAATACTTAGATTTGTGGAAGTTATTTACTTGATCAAGATCTGACAGGCAGTATGTGACCAATAATTCAACTTGTTCAAAGAAGTATGTGTCTGCCACCCTGTCAATGGAGATAAAAGCAAGGCACAGGATAGAACCAGCTCTTATTCCATGGAAGTTGATGAAGGCAGGAAAACATGTGGTCATAAGAATGACATGCAATTGAAGGAGGGAAAAAGGATGAAGGTATCAATGGGATAGTTCTGAACTCCTCCCCCATCCCTCTATCCTCCCACTATCAAAGGTAAGGAATTTAAAGCATGCTGGGAGTTTTATTCCTCTAACATATGGTGGCATCATGATGTTCAGGAGAGAATGGCTGGCATGCCAATGTGTCTTCCTGAAGAGAATCTCAGTTTTGGAAAGAAGAGTTTTAGCTAACTCATTCATAGCTAAAAAAATAAATAAATAAGTAAAATAATGTAAAAAAATTGAGATTCTCAAAAGTTTTCCCTGTGTGTTAAAAGTGTTTTTTAAGGGAACTTATTACTTGAGCAATATTTTTTTCACAATTTCAGGACTAGAGAAAAGATGTTAGGTGTGTAGTTTGCAAGAAGTTTGTAGTGGCTCATGACTAAAGACTCTTTTAGTGTGCTGTTGAATTTGGTTCGCTTTATTTTGTTATGATCTTTTAAAAGCTAGTGAAATAGAAACAGACCCATTATGAAACAAAAAATGCAAATATTCTGACAAATGATTGTCTGTAGGAAACAGGTATAAGGGTGAATAAGCATAAGCAAATTTACAGTTTTCACCAAGTGATGAAATAAAAGCTTTAAGGACCATCATTTACAAAAATCTCTTCTAAGGTCATGGCAGAGACCACATCAGTGTTGGCAAGGGTAATCAATCCAAGGGCATTTGAAATAAGTCACTTCAAAAGAAAAGATTAAGAAATACTAGGATGTAACTTTGATAGGAAATTTGTAGAAAATTCAGTAAATTTATATGACACTGTACAGAATTAAGGCATGGGAAAGCCTTCATCCATCAATAACAAATATAATGCTTTATCAGCAATGCTTAGAACAACAGGCTGTCTCCTGTATGTTAATGCAGCTGGAAATAAAACACAAAAGGAAGAAAGAATGTTAACTCTAACATTTTTCAGGTTGGTTTTGATTGCTTCCCTGATTCTAAATGTTTTACTTCTCACTAGAACTGCATTTTCGTTGTCATGCTGCTTTGTATGTTTGTTGAAGGCTCACAAAACCTCAATCTACTTATACAGCTCAATCACATGTTGAAAACCTGAATACCAAAAAAAACCATTTGGGAATAAAGCATGTTTTACCAGGGATAACTTCTTCTTGATCCTAGCAACTGATTCTTTTAATGACTGTTGAATTTGGTTTGCTGTATTTTGTTAAGGAGTTTGACTTCCATGTTCATTAAAGATTTATTTTTCTATAGTTTTCTTTTCCTAAAACTAGTGTCTGTCCCTGGCTTTAATTTTAATAAATTCTGACCTCACAAAATGAATTTGAAAGTGTCCCTTCCTCTTCAATTGTCTGGAAGAGATTGAGAAGAATTTCCCTTTTAAGTGTTTGGTAGAATTCAGCCACAAAACTGTCAGTTCATGGGAGATAATATATATGTTACATATTACATGTTACATATGTTAAATATTACATATTTGGAGATAATATATATGTTACATAACATGACCAGAATGAGGAACATATGATCTGCTCTAGATATAGAGAAAGCATTCAATGAAAGTCATTGTCTTTTCATTTTAACAACTTCTGATCAAAGATAGATCCCTAACATAGTAAAGGGCACTGTGGTAAAATCACATTAACATACTCAATGGTGATAACTTTTTTACAAACCAATAATGAGCTAACCTAAAAAGCAATAACAAAGAACATTCCATTTATAATTGCACCAAAAATATTAAGAAAATCTTTAACCAAGGAGGAGAAAGAAACGTAATTTGAAAAATACAAAACACTGGTGAAAGTATTGAAGATACAAATAAATGGAAAGATATCCCGTGTGCATGGTTTGAAAGGTTTATATTATTACAATGTCCATATTCTCAAAAGCAATCTGCTAATTCAATACAATAAGCTAGCAAAATACCAATGACAATCTTCAGAGGGAAAGAAAATAAACATTAAAAACAATTGTGGAACCATCAAGGACTCCAAACAATAATAGGAATCTCCTGATTTTGTAGGATTTTTTGTGGGTTGTTGGATATTAGGCTTTCAACTGAGAAGAGAGAGAGAGGATGAAGGAGGTACTGGAGATATGGGTAGGGAAGGCAGCTTTGTACCATCTGTAATTGACACAAAGGAAATGCTAAAATCTCAAAGATGAAGGGAAAACAGGCAGGGACAAGAACATTTCAGGATTGTTTAGCATAGAGCCGTAAACACAAGCAGACCAAATATCTCCAGGCAATTCTTAGGTCATGTCTGAGATTAATATGAATGAGATCTGAAGATTTCAGTCCAACATCCAAATCTGTGTCTATGTAAGCAAAACTGAGACATTGCAGGAACATTCAAATTGCATTTCAGTTTTTCTTTTTGACTTCAAGCCTTGCTGGATTCTTTTGCTCGCCCTTTGGTCAGAAGTCACTGGGAGGGTGGACTCAACATAGAAGTTGAAGCTCCAGAGAACAGACCTCTTTCTTCTTAGCAACTGCAAATATGACAAAGAAAATGTTCAGTGATCACCAAACTCATTTCCTCTTCTTCCTGAGCAGACAGAGACTGTGTTCTCCAGATTCCCTTGTGCTGTGATGAGGCCATATGACTGACTAGGTCTGACCAATGGAATGTGGGTAGAAATGATACCAGGCCAACAAGCCACTTCCTGTCTAGCCCTGCCCAGAATTCTTCAGATGGCTTTTCAGGCTCTCATGTTCTGCTAAATTAGAAGAGGATTCATTGCAGATCTCTGAGTTCCAGAAGATGTTGGGCATTAGGACCCTAGAAAACACTGGGTCCCTCAATCTCACTTTGAGTAGTGCTTGCTGTGTGTCCACTAGATCATAATGTAAATAACAGATATGTTATCATGTTTGGAACTTTGAGTGCCTGTGAATTGTCACAGAATTACCACACTGCTTAGTATATAGTAAGTGTCCTGTCTTCATTGGGCCTCAGTTTCCTCATCTGTATGAGACTTGTTATCACAACTGACTATATAATGTGCCTGTGGACACACAAGTTCTTCATTGACTTTTTTCTTGCTCCATGTTCACATTCCAACTTTGCTGAGCCTAATACAGGACTTGTCTCCAGGGGTCAACATCCTATTTTAGCCAGTGAATACATGTGTCTAGTAAAATATGAACCACAGCTTCCTGGGGATCTGTAGTTCAGCTCAACCTTATGAATTAACTTCAAAGGAAAAGCACATTTCCTTCCAAGTTTCCATGACAAAAGACTTGGGTATCGTCTTTTATTAAAAAAAAAAGATGAAAGCAACAATGAGTTTAAAGGTAGAATAGTTTATAGTTTTTCTAACATGGCTTTATAGCTTCCTTGTGCTATAAAAAAAAGAAGATTTAATCTCTTGTTTTAATTGTTTGCATTTTTCTCTCTCTCTCCTCTGATAAAAGAAAGAAAACAACCTTTGGGTATCTCAGTTGATATCAGGCGAGCAAAAGAAAACCTTTCAATCGATATTCAGCCTTCCACTTATGTACATTTTATGTTGATTGGCCTTAAACTCCCTCTAACAACACTGACTGTGCCAAATCACCCTTTCTCTTCAGATGCCTATTTGGGGATGGAGTGTGTACCAAATGGAACTGATTGCGTGAAACTTGAACAGTTCAGTTTCTTGTCACTAATTTGGGTAAACTACCTACCACCAGGCAGTGTTTTCAAGTGTTCAGAGTAAAATAAGAGCCAGCATAGAACGCAATACACAAGGGAAGTATTCTCACCAAGTTCTCATGTTCTAAAAAGACAGCTTGACTTCACTGAGCTCTTAGAGAATGTATAACTCTCCAGGAAGAAATTGGTGGAAGCAAGTCAGTCAAGAGCATGCTGTTTGGTGACATGACTCCTGTAGGCATTTGACTACCATTTGTAGGAACATCTGAACAGAGAAAAGAAAAATGACATCACAAGATTCTGACATCTGGTAATTGTGAGTGTAGTCTTTACACTAATTTAATGCACATTCTCACATTACAAGCTCATTTCACAGTTACCCATGTGTCATTCAAAGGGATGCATTGTATGAAAAGAATTTTGGCAGCACAGATTCCCCAGTCTGGAGCATGTGGCTATAATAAGTAAGCCACTCTGACACACTACCTACATACATAGTATTTATTTGTAGCTAGCTTCATAGGATACTAGAATGGGAAGAGGATTTAGAACCCAGTTATCTCCGATTATTTCTTTTTAAGAAATGAAGAATTCAAGGCTCTGAGAAGGTAAATGACTAGACAAGGATCAAAGACACCTGAGGAACAGCAGTAAGGTCCCTTCTTGGAGCTCGATGGATCCTACGCTATCTATGCTATCAACTCTTCCTTGTACAGGGGTAGATTCCTTTCACTGCTCCATTTCCATTGTTGCCTGGACCAGACAGAATTGAAAGAGAAAGTCATCTCAGATCGTCAGGCTCAGTCATCTTTCTCATTTAATCAGGCAAGGGCCTGGAAGGAGGCAGCTTTCATCCTTCAGCAACTAACTGGCAAAGCTGTAGCAGGAGATCATTCTTTTGCATTTTTAAATAAGAAGCTTTTTAAGACCTGTATACTGTCAATCCTTTTTTTGGTTGTTTATTTCTTCTAAATCTGTCTCCCAATAGGTGAAAAGCAGTGCTGGCGTAGACATTAAAACACCGCCTTTGGAGAACCAGCTCCTGAGCGGGTGTCAGCACCTAAGAGGATGTCTGTGGGCACATTTCAGCCTCTTGGACCTCGTTTTTCTCACCTGTAAAATGAGGAGAGTTACATGGGAGTGTAACTAAGGCTCTATTTGATTTACAACTTATTTTAAAAAGATTTCATCTTCTGCCAATTTCACAACACACACGTTCCAAAAGTAATTAACATAGCCCAGCCAAAAATGCCTTTGCAGCAATCATTCTCTTGTGTCTGGACTTCCTGAGAGGCAAGCTACACAGACTCTAAGAATAATTAACAGGTAAAAATTCATTTCATTGGGCTGGGAAGGTGGCTCAGTGGTAGAGCGCTTGCCTCACATGCATGAGGCCCTGAGTTCGATTCCTCAGCACCACATAAACAGAAAAAGCCAGAAGTTGCTCTGTGGCTCAAGTGGTAGAGCACTAAGCTTTGAGCTGAAGAATTTAGGGACAACACCCAAAA
This sequence comes from Dipodomys ordii, assembly GCF_000151885.1. Taxonomy (NCBI): domain Eukaryota; kingdom Metazoa; phylum Chordata; class Mammalia; order Rodentia; family Heteromyidae; genus Dipodomys; species Dipodomys ordii. The sequence continues at coordinate 1,635,021 of NW_012267298.1, read as the reverse complement.
AAAATTCACTTCACTGAGTATTTAACACTTCTTAGACAGTTTCAGGCATCTTATTTGTATATGCTCAGTTAATCCTTCCAATTGTATGAAACACGTGTTATCACATTGTTAGGCATTTGAGGAAATAAAGGCAGAGAAGGGTAAATAACTAGCCCTTGGTCACACAGCTGGCTTAGCCATGATTCAAATCTCGGTAATCCAGCTTTGGGGCCAACTCCCAATTACTCTGTTCTTATCACAGAGACATAAATGCACAAAGAAGATTTGAAGAGCCACTAGATGAAGCAGTTCTACTGTAGGTTGCACTTCTCTCCCGACATTTAGTTTGAAATTTCACATTCCCAATGTAACCCTATTATGGCGGGGTTTGGGGGAGGTGGTTCCATCCTCCTGCATGAATCCTTGCTTTTCCTCCAATTCCTCCACCAGGCAAGGGCAGTGTTTATTACTTCCCAAGGACACACTAGCAAGGAACCATCTTGGAAGCACAAACTGAGTCTTCCTCACCAGACATGAAATTTCTAGCTTCCATTATGATAAGCAAAAATTTTTAGTCAATCTATAAATTACCTATTTAAAGACATTCTGTTATCGCACCAGGAACAGACTAATACAAACATGATGAGCAATAGTAAGAGCCATTGTACATTGAACAATTACTTGTTACTATTCACTGTTCTAAGTGATTTATATCCATTACCTTATTCAATCTTGGCTGGATAATTGTCACTCAACAAACATTTATTGAAGGCCTACAATCTGGTAGACACTTACACAGAGAGCTTCAAGAAATTAGTTGAGTTATTCACATCTTTCAGATTTGGAAGCCATCTGTGAGAGACATTATGTAATTCTTCTAAGACTATGGAGTTCTTAAGAAGTAAAATCCAGTTTTGAATCCACAGGAATTTGGCCCCAAAGTTTCTGATATCTGCTGTTGGTTAAAGGACTTCTCATGCCATTCAAATGCTAAGAGATCACTTCTGCTCAGGGACCATGATTTTTTATTATTTTGATGCCAATGCCTACTTTACTACATCATTGAGGACATTTTTGCTGTATTGGTGTGTGTGTGTGTGTGTGTGTGTGTGTGTGCATGTGTGTGTGTGTGTATGTATGTGTGTGTGTGTTCACAGACAAAGCCACACGAGAAGCAAAGCTGCTGGGGGCAATGAAAGAATTTGCTCCCTACCTCCATCATTCACCAATCTGTCTACTGTTTACTGTCATTGCTTTGCTGTCATTGCCAAGGTGAGAGGCAAGTAGGGTGATGAGGAAGAGGAGAGTGGCAGGATAAACAGGTGGTGATGGACTGGGGTCAGGTGAAGCAAATGCATGCAAAGCCATACGATGAGTCACCAATGATGTGTGACTGGCAAGGTGTCATGCTTCCAGAAAAAAAGAAAGTAAGAAAGACCTTGGGTCACAGGAGCTACAAGCTCACTGGGATTCAATCATTCTCATTGACATACTGAAAGAATGGGAAGTCTCATGTGTCTGACTCCCATTCTGGACTTAATTTCTTGCAGATAAATGTTCTTTGTGTCAAAACAATTCAATGAAAGGAGCTAAAAAGTGCAATCAACATTAACCAATAGCAGCTTTAGAGGAAGTGTCCGTTCCTTAGACAGACATAGACAGTCATGTCGTTCTTTCACATATGTGAATCAGACAACCCTATGGAAATATGGAACATGTTTTTCTCCCAAGCATACTGATGAGAGAATGGATGCTCAGAAATTTTAGAAGAGAGAATTCTCAGCGGTAGATAATCAGTGTGGTATATATGGACATAGAGAGAAAGTGAAGATTTATTTTGAGAATTAGCTTTGCGATTAAGAAGGAAGAGAAGGACTAGGGATATGCAACTTACCACTAGACAACCAGAAAACCCAGTGATGGATTTTAGCCCAGGTCCAAAGACCTGAGAATAAGGATGAGGAGATTCTGTCAGCCTTAGTGACAGAAGGTCTGAGAACCACAAGCTTTCATATCCTAGAACAGAGAACATCGATATTCTAGCTTAAGACAAGCAGAGACAGAATTTAACTTCCTTCCACCTTCATGTTCTATCTAGGCCCTACAGGATGGCACCCACATATAAGACAATGGCAGCCATTCTCTATTCAGTCTACTGATCTGAACACTAATATCTTCTGAAAATACTGTCATTGACATGTGTGGAAATAATATTTTGCCAGCTGTCTGTGTATCCTTTGAGTAAAGTTGACATGTAAATTAAGTAATCTAGATGACTTTCAAAATGTTCACAGTATCAGGCTTCAGCTGAGCACGAGATGGTATCTTACTGAGTTTCACTTCTCTTAAAGTCTCCTGTGGAAGTAGAACTGTCTCTCATTAGTGGAATTTGGATGTAAAACTTCAAATGACATCGGATTCTAAAATACCACTCACCCCTGTGATTATGTGCCAAGGCAACATGAATAGGAGTGAATCTCTCAAATCGACCGTTGTTCGACTGTCCTTGAAGACCGTTGTGTATAATGGGTTTGTTGGTGTCTCCCAGAAAAATTCCTCTCAGTCCAAACTCCCCAGTGACTGGGATTATGACCTTACTTGGAAATAGGTTCTTCGCTATGATAATTAAACTGAACTGAGACCCGCCTAGTAGGCCTCAACCTCAATACCAAGACTCAAGAAAAAAACATGGGTATCTGAGGCATATAGAAACCCAGAAAAGTGTGATTCTCTCAGGACTTCTGAGGGAAGCCTGGCTCACACTGAGCGTTGATGAGAATGAGGAAAGACTATTGGGGACTGCTAGAACTCTTGAACTTCCTCATCTCTGACTACTAACCATTCTTCTTGAGAAGAATTCAGCTAGTCTCAAACCAAACCTGGCACTTCTGGTGAAGTTCATCAAAAGAGATCATTCTGAATGGATTTGGTCCTCAGTGCTATCATAGGAACAGGAGCAGCTTTTGATAATCAAGGAAGCTCATACTCTTCTTATCCTGTGTCCAGTTCCTCTGAGTGACCATTGAAAGGAGTTAAGTCCAGAGATGAAAGCAAAAACTAGACTCTTACCACAACAATTGCCCTTCCAGGTCTCTGACAGTCTCCTTAATTCCTTCTCCCTGACTTTGGTACTGTAGGCTGACAGCTTGGAAATGGGGGAAGGGAGTGAACTGTAAAAAAGGAAGAGAGCAAGAAAACAAGAATTTCTTTGTCCGGAGTACCAGCAAATAGAAAGGATGCTCAGCCCTGTAACTTGATGTGGGAGAACAATGGCATTGGCATGGGTATCAAAGGATGAGGAGGAAATGGAATTCACTTGAGACAGTAAATAGATACACGGGGACATCTTAGTTCCATCAGCCTGAGTTCAAAGACTTCTTACTGACTGGAAGGCATGGTTAGGAGTATTTCAATGTGTAAGAGGTCCCCAAGGAGAGCTTTATGAAATATTATGTAATAGCATTTTCTCACTTTCTCAGCACTCTGTACTATCTTAAAATAGGGAGCAATTACTTCCTGTTAGGTCAGCTCACTTATTTAACAGGCTGTGCTATGTAATAGCATAGCTAGAGCTAAGTGGGCTATATGCTTATGGGAATCTCCTGCATACCTCATGTATTCAATCTTATTGCCTTACCTAAAGCCATTCATTCACCTACTAATGCAGAGATTGGATCTGGGGGTTACACATATTTCAGTGTTCAGTGGCCCCCATCTTTTCTGACTTTTCTCCAAAATGCAATAGATAATCAAAATCTTGAAGGCAGTGAGTGTTTGAAACATAAATAGTAGTAACTTTTATTTCTTCAGTAGGCCAGTCCTGAAGAAAATATTTTGCATTTCAGTTAGAAGCTAATGGAGAAAGGGCCATAAGCATGGATTGAGCTGTAGGGACTCGCTGGACCTGTCAGTGCAAGACCTTGGGTTCAAACCTCCAGTACTGGAGGAAAGAAAAGAGTAATGGAGAAAGGGTCAAAGACATACAGGAAAGTTCTATTAGTGACACTTCTGGGTGGCATGCAATACCTTCCTAGAATTTGTTTAAACTCACCATGAAACGACTGGAAACTTTGTCCAGATGTAGGGCTAGCCCTGTGTCTGGGTTTACCAGTGAAATTCACGAGCTTCTGTAGGGTGCTAGAGCCATCATTTTTTATATTAACTGGTATGGATAAAGAAACTACAATGCTCATTGTTTGCTTGGAGGTACTTCCTGTGTACCAAACCGTATGCTGTCAACTTGAATATACTCTGTGACCGAACGTCCACAACCACTTTATGACATAACATCACTTTGAAATTATAGATGAAGCAAACCAAAGTCCAGAGAAGGTCAAGAACATTCTTAAAATAGCACAAATTAGTGTGCAATTCAATCCTATATTTGGCTTCTAATTCCATGTTACTCCCTAGGATTCTCAGAAGACAATTTAGAATGCTGGAGATATGGCACACATGGTAGTAGGCCATCTTTGAACATGAAAATTGTGTGAGAGTGCAGGGTCTTGAGTTCAAGCCCTGTGATCAGTGCCAAAAAATAAAGCGGGGAGAAAAGCTTTCATTTTCCATTTGTAGCCATGTTTCCCCTGTTCCTCTTCATCCTCTTTCTCCATCTTCTCCCTCAGATATTGCTTAAGTGCTTACTACATTGCTCAGAAAGAACTAAGCATACAGTACATCCTACTACATAGTTACACTGTCATTGCCATTGTGAAGATGAGCAAGCTATGACTTTTACATAGAGTGATACTTTGACATTTTAAGATCTTGTGGAATCTTCTAGTCCATTTCTGTATCTTCATCATATAGGTAATCATACCAGATAGAAGAGTAAGTAAATTCTAAAGTTTTCTAGACAAATGTATGACTCTTGTTGGATGGGTTTTTTTTGCACATTTAATTTATTATCTGTCATAAGTTTGCTCTTACTTATAGCTGAAATCTCTCCTGCTAAAATACAAGACCACTTCATCTGATGTAGCCTTTGGAAATGGTAGAATTTGTCATCCCCCCTCCATTCCTGAAGCCACATCCGTCACAAGTGTTACAGCCCAACACCTCAGCTGCGTGACATTGGCAATGATTACAGCCCCTAGGCAAACCCAGACTATGAATAAATGTAACATGGGAGGAAGAAAGTGTCTTGGTTTATTAACTGGATTTGGATGTTTAGGTAAAAACAAATCATTCTCTAGAAATGTGTGGACTTGTTATTGAGATCTTCTTTTTTATTTTTTTAGCTTTAACAAGGATTTGTTTCAGCATAACAGGATAGAGTAGAGAGGAGTGGGGGAAAAAGAGAGACCTTCCCTGTTTCCTTCGCAGTGAGTTAAAGACTCTTTGTGGTCATTTCTTTACATCCTTTATGAGATTGTGGAAGAGTCTATGATTATATCCGTGGTACACAATAGATTGGAATAGAAAGTTAGTGTTTTCTGGTGTCCATGATTTATCAGGCCCAACAACAGTGAAGAAGAGTTATCAGATGCTTCTACAGTTGGAGTTGTCCTTGCAACATTCTCCTTGGTCTTGCAGTATCAGGATGAAATATCATGGATCCATCTTTCTGTTGCTCAAAGTCTGAAATTCATTGTCACTTCAGCAGAAATGTATTTGGTTTATATGCCATGCCAGTTACCATACTTGCTTCTGGGCATAGAGATATAAATAAAATAGCACTACCTCTAAAGAAGACAATGTATATATGCATGCACTAGCAAACATGCAGGTAGGTAAATGATAAATTTCAGAGAAAAGTTGCATGATATTTGTCTATCACTTAACAGAACAGTGATTAATGCTGAGTTTGTAGAGGAGGACAAATTGGCACAGGGTCTTGAAGAACATGAATTTTTTTCACATTCAAAAACAAGGAAAGTGTTCATCTTGGTGAAGAAAACAAGTACAATTAAACTATAGAGAAAGGCAGTCAGCGCTGTAGTCACTTGTACAATTTAGGTGAAGCATCCAGTACCACAGAGACAGAGTGAAAAAGCAGCTAGAGACATGAGTAGGCAGATTGAGTCACTTTATTGTTTGCTTCAATGTATGGTTAGGAATTCTGATTTTATTTTCAAGGTCATATAAAAAACAAGCATATCAGTGCAGCCAGCACACACACACACACACACACACACACACACACTATAGATGCACATACCAGCCATTTTTATACATATAATATTCCTTCACAATGAAAGAGCCATTGTGTCTTTTGAAGAAGACAGTATAATCACTGTATGCAGCGTATCCCTTTATTTCAAGCATACAGCTAATCTTACAGTAAACCTTTCAAGAAATATAAATACCCTTCCACCTTTTTATGATGGGGCCTGAAACTCTGGGCTTCATGCTCTCACTGAGCATTTTCACTCACGGCTGGCATTCTACTATTTTAGACAGAACCTCAGTTGTGGCTTTTTGCTGATTAATTAGAGATAAGAGCAGTGCCTGATAAATACTCCCCTTTGAAAATAAATAGAAACACTAAAGTCTAGAGTCAATTTTGGAATTTGTATCAAGGAAAACAGATTTTCAGAATCATTCATATCTGGCTCAAAAATCATTTTCTTTTTTCAATATTCTGTTGTAGTTTAGGAATCCAAATGGTAAGTATATAAAGCACAAATTGGAAAGAGAAACAGGTAGAGATGAGCGATAGGCAGGGCAATTATGAAATAACATCCTCTGGACAAGGATGGTGAAGGCAAAGAGAAGTGTGACAATGGAACTAGAGAAGAAAGAGATCTTCTGGGGTTCTGAGTGGCTGGTGTCTGATTTGCTCTTATAGGGTAAAAGTGAGAATGCAGCCAATGTTTTGAAGTCTAGGGTATAGAATAGTCATGAACGTGTATAAGTTTCCTTGTAGCCTTATCATTACAAAGCTGCTATCCCTGGCATCTTGTGACCGTGCACCAGGACCTCTTTTGACTTCAAATTTCCTCAAACATAAGCCAGACTCTTTTGCAGCAGCTTGGAAGTACATTGGGGTGTACAAGAGAAATCTCCCCCCCCCATCCTCTACCCCCCACCCCCGCTGTGCTCAAAGGTAGTGCTCCAGGGCCCTCAGAGCCAAGGCCAAAGGAACTATCTAATGAGTACGGACACTGCCTGAGAGATAGAATCACCTCCAGCGAACTCATTAGGTCTTTGTAGGTGAAATAATTTATATACTTGTTGTGCACAGCAGTTTCAGAACCTCACAAGGCAAAACTTGAAAGAGTAATTGGTTTCTTTTATCTTTCTTGCCAAATACAGAAGGAAAAGCAACAACATAGCTGCTCCATGACTGGGCATCCATGTCGAGCATGCTGAATCGTTGGCGTTTATGGGACTTTAGAATCCAGACAGCAGTGTGCATAGGTGTAAGGTTTTTCTTTTCTTTAGGAGGTAATCAGGAAAAAGGAGGGAATGACTGGGGTTGGGGGAGATAAAGGATGAAAGGGGTGACATTGATCAAGACGAATGTACTCATAAACTGACATATTGAATCGAAACCCCTTGGTACAACCACTTAAAGATAATAACAGTAGTAAGAAGAGCTAACTAGTTAACTATACACTGGAACCTACAAAATGATGAGACAAAATTAAACTTGTATGTGTGTGTGTCCTTGGAACTGAACTCAAGGCCTGGACTCTGTCCCTGAGCTTTCTTCTTAAGGCTAGCACTCTATCGATTTTCTAGCTTTCAGTGGTTAATTGGAGATGTGGGTCTTGCAGACTTTCCTGCCTGGGATGGCTTCAAACCCTGACCCTCACAGATCTCAGCATTCTAAATAGCTAGGGTTACAAGTGTGAGCCTGTATTTATAGATGTATAATATTTATATTATGAACTCTGTTTAAACTTCATTTTATGAAAAAAGAGAGAGATAATCAGAAGAAATTCACAAGGTTAAGGGGAGAATTGAATTCATCATTTAAATTAAGCACTGACTGTAACTGGTGATGAGGAAATTAAGTGAACACAGTCCCTGTCATTAAATAACCTTTTACAGTGAGGGGGAAAAAATAAAGCAGCAGCTGTTTGCTATTCAGGTTGATGAGGGCTGTCCACGGATACAGTTGACAATCAAGACACAGGCTAAGACCCTCCCTGAAGGAATGTCCAACTCTGCTTAAGGATGATTTCACCTTCATCTTATGAATAGATAATGCCTTCAAAAGGTATACCAGGAAGAGAGAACAGATTGTAAAAAGGTGTGCCTCATCTCTGCTCTCAGTGGGCTTCAGTATTGTCCTTCCATTAACAGATGAATTGCAAACATCCTGACCAACACGTGGCATGAAGAACCAACCCAGTCTCTAGAAGTCTGATTTGTGTCATTTTACTGGATTGAACTACTGCTCTCAGGCTGTTCCCAGGTTTGAGATGTTCCTTCGTCCTTTTCTCCACCATTTCTAAGATATAATAGCCCTTAGTATCTTAGAGATGATGTGTTTAAAGTTCTTAGTAGAGATAGATAGCTGAGAATGTTGAAAAAGGGTAAGATGTATTCATAAGCCACTTTGTGGAGTGTTGAATGGCAAGTCCTTTGAACAATGACTTAAAGATAACAAAAATAATTTTTAAAAGAATTTGTCTAAGCCAGGCACCAGTGGCTCACGCCTGTAATCCTAGCTACTGAGGAGGCTGAGATCTGAGGATCATGGTTCAAAGCCAGCCCAGGCAGAAAAGTCCGTGAGACTCTTATCTCCAATAAACCACTAGAAAACTGGAAATGACACTGTGGTTCAAGCTGTAAAGCACTCGCTTTAAGCTGAAGAGCTCAGGGACAGCGCCCAGGCCCAGAGTTCAAGCCCCACAACTGACAAAAAAATAATAATAATTTGTCTGTTGAGTTCCTTATTTCATTACAATATACTTTCCCATAAATTTGTCAAAAAGAATAGGACACTCTAGAAATGAGACCCAAGGCATAGGACATTGACTCGTGTAAGTTAAGTCTGATGTGATGTTAAGACAGACACAGGAACCACAAAAAGGATTTAAAAGAAGTGCTTGGGCCAAAGTAAGGAAGTCTAATGTATGTGTTAATTTAGCCAGACCCCAGGAAGACAGAAGAAAGTGTTACCCTAAGAGAAGGAAACTTAGGAAAAGATTAAATATTTAATAACTACATCATCTTCCCTCTTGCGTACTGATCCAAAGGCTGTGGTTAAGAAAGAGATTTTGGAATTCTCTCCTAGTAAGATAAGATCAAAGTAATAAATGAAAGTGGCACCCAAAATTCTCAATTTGTAATATCCAACAAAGCCATTTTTTCCTTTGGTTTTCAGAAAGTACTTTCTTTGAACAGCTTCAATGAAGGGCTAGACTTAGGTTTGTACAAAAAGTAACAAACTCTAAGACTAGAGCCCTGTGAAGAAGCAGAAGGCAGTCACAGTGCAAGGACTGGTACCCTTGGGACTAGAGGTTCACTGAGACCAGAGCAGAGGCCTCACACACAGCTTATACTCACTCCAGGAGGTGCTTCTAGAGTCACTTAGGGCAGTGTGTTTGCACTCAAGAGTAAGTAAGAGGGCCAATCTGATTAAAGTATACTCTTGGCATGTATGGCCTACCACAGTTAAAGCCTTTTGAACAATTAGCATACACTAAACCGGAATGTAAAACAGTTCCCTGCCCAGTGGAGGTACTAGTCACAAAGTGAAGCATGTGCAAAGAGGGTGGAGGAGGGTGAATATGGTCAAAATGCTTTAACAATGGGTGTAAAAATACAGCAATGGAGATTGGTTTGAAGGGATTGGATGGGCATGTCGGAAAGAGGGGCAGTGACAGCGGGTGAAACTGATCAAGGTGCATCATGTGCACTTTCGGACACGTCAACATGAAATCCCCCTGTACAAATAACTGATGCTAACAAGAATGTTAAAGAAATTGTCAACTTCCTTCTGAAATCCCTTTATAAATGTTAAATACAGTTGCATTCATGTAAGTATGAAAATATATATAGGATCTTATGCATGCACACACACACACACACACACACACACACATTGTCCAAGGTGTGTTATATGCAGGGGAAGTGTGCAATGGCACAATTCCTTTCAACAGCTAAGCTATAGTTCAACAACATGAATACCAGGAAGCTGAAACATATGCTGTCAGAAGTGACCTCCAAAGGGAGAGGGGAGACAAATGGAGGGAGGAAGTGTGGGTGAATACAGTCATAAAATCCGTGGACAGATGTGAACGTGGAACTGGGGAAGGGGAAGGGAAGGCTGGGGTCGGAGCGGTGGGAGAACAATGACAGGGTGGCATCGATCAAGCTGCATTATGCTCAGAATTGGGGATGTTGGCTTAAACCCTCCACACAGCTACTTAAAACAAACTAATACGAAAAGTGTGTAAGGGACCATTTTGCAGCATCTTAAGATGGGAATGAAGAAAGGAGTACCCAATTTGAACTGCTAGGAAATAGAGGTATCTCATCTTGAAAAAGTGACTGCTTTAACTCTGAAATTTAGCCTTTTCCTTCCACCAATCCCTGGGCATGACATGATGAGAGGACGAATAGGTGGACTTTGATCCTTGGGTTTAATGACTCCCTCATATTATCATTGTAACCAACCCTTTGACCTGTGTGCTGTATCAGACCAATACCTTACCGGGAATCATGTAACAAATATCTTTGCTGTGGTAATTGATGAAGTGATTTGGGTTCTTATATTCAATAGCTTCCATTGAAATTCTTGCAGCTCTGGAGGACAGATGTTAGATTACTAGCCTTACGAAGCATCACCAGATTTCAGCCATTCTAAGTATCTTAGTATACTAATGGCATATAACAAGTGATGATGAGAAGCTTTGCCATTTGATTCTTCAGAATTATGGACAAAAGTGGCGGTGGGCTTGGGAATGAACTGCAGTGCAACATCCAGAGCCTAGGACCCAGGATCTGATGATCTGTCTGGAGTTCCACTTCTACACATCTAACGGAGTGAGACATGGTGATTTATTAAAACTCAACCCCTGTTTCCTGTTCTATAAAAGACAATTAACAATGAGGGTGATCATGATGGTAATAATGAGAAATGATTCACAAGTTGCAGTGAAAACATATAAAGAGGGGTTTACAGATAGTCATCATAGCAATAAGAGCACTGAGAGATTTTAATGGAACCATGACACATAAACACTTTCATAAATAGCAATTAAGCTAAGCACCGGTGTCTCCTACTTTTAATTCTAGCTGCTCAGGAGACTGAGATCTGAAGATAGTGATTCAAAACCAGCCCAGGCAGAAACATTTGTGAGATTCTGTCGATAAAATAGCCAGCAAAAAAATGGCTCAAATGTTAATTTGCTAGTGGAAAGAGTATGAGGACCTGAGTTCAAATCCTGTGACTTGCACACAAAGCCAATTTAATAAGTAAAAAAATACTCGGTCATAATTCATAATGCATTGATAGTATTGTCCACAAGCATAAGAATAACTACTCTCTTCCTTAAGCCTGACAACATTGTTGGATGGTGGACATCAAATATTATATTCACATACACACACACACACACACACACACACACACACACACACACATACATTATCCCAAGAGGATGTTGGAGAATGACAAATTTCAAACTTCCTTTAAATATGTTTTAAATGATTAGCCCTTACCATAAAGACAGTGCCCCTGCCTGCTATTTCTGTTCCCCACAGCCATCCCTGGCTATCTGAAGCAGAGAAGACTAAGGAAGGGGAAGGCAGGAAAGGCAGTTCAGATGGCCTAAGATAAAGGGGCATTGTGTCTGTCAAGACCCCATCTCTCTGGCATAGACATCACCATGTGTGTTTTTTGGATTAAATTTAACAAGGAAGTCATTTAACAGGGAAGCTGAACCACTAGTTCCTAACAGACAGAATTGACAGAATTAATTCACAGTATAAACTCTCCTAAGGCTATGACAATGTTGATGAGCCAATCAATACTCAGTCCTCCAAAACCATGTCAAAGTCATTTTATTCCTTCTTTTCCATTTTTCCCCTTCCTTCCTTCCTTCCTTCCTTCCTTCCTTCCTTCCTTCCTTCCTTCCTTCCTTCCTTCCTTCCTTCCTTCCTTCCTTCTTTGTTGGTTGTGGCCTTGAACTCAGGGTCTGGGCAGTGTCTTTGAGCCTCTTCGTGCTCAGGGCTAGTGATCTACCACTTGAGGCACAGTGCCACTTCGGATTTTAGTTGAATGGTTAGTTGTAGATAAGAGTCTCATGGGGACTTTCCTGCCTGGGCTGCCGTTGAACTGCGACCCTCAGATCTCAGCCTCCTGAGTAGCTAGGATTAAAGCATGAGCCACCGGTGCCCAACAGAAACTTTCTTCCTTTTTTTTTTTTTTTGGTCAGGTTGTGGGGCCTGAACTCTGGGCCTGAGTGCTGTCCCTCAGCTCTTCAGCTCAAGGCAAGCGCTCTACCTCTGAGCCAACTTCCCAGCCCCTTTATTTCTTTTAAGGCATGTTTAAATTGAGACCATGGAGAAGCTGAACCATTTCCACATTCCACACTCATGTTCCCTGTCTTCTTTGTCTGATTTTACTTTTTCCTCCTCCTTGTAACCTGCTGTAAAATCTGTTCACTGTGTGTTGGGCTTTGTAGACTGTGTGCAGAGTGGATTTCTAATCGCTCGCCATCCCACTCCTTTGCCCCTTATTAACCACTTGACGTATTTGTCAACATCTTTAATTTGAAGGCTGTGGAATTTCAGTCAAAAACGAAATCTATGCCATGGATCTTCCTGGGTATACCTCCTTTCACTCAGCTCCCTGCTTTGGCAATTCATTCATGTGTGTAAGTCAGGAACTGGTTTTTACTTTGGGTCAGTACTATTCTGTCCTTTGAATATACTATGGATTCTTTAACCTTTGAGAAACGCCCTGCCTCTGGATTTTAACAATAACAAACCAGACTTGGATAAACAGACTACAAAATCTATTATAGTCATTCTTGGATCAATATCTGAAAGTAGAATGGTTCTATGCAAACTATGGTGTTTAAATTTCTGCTCTATATTCTGCCTGTTTATCTGGATGAGCCCTGTAATCTTTCCTAATTCCCCAAGTATGACATGATTTCTCAATGTGATTTTTATGTGTCGCAGATGAATAAATTATGTTAAACTACATATGTTTATGTATCATTTAATCTAAGAAATATTATTCACCGCTTTTGTCCATTTTGAGTTTCTTTTTATCTACTGGTTTGGTCACTGGCTTATGAGTTCTGTTAAATGTTCTTTATTCAATTGTGTTGTCAGTGTAGCATCTTGCTAAATTCTTCTAGTGTATAGAATGGATATTCATATACTTAGTGATAGCTTTTAACAAGCAGATTTTAAAAAAATATAGTCCTATCTTTCAAAAGTTTTTAGGTTAAGAACTTTCTGTGTCTTCCTCAACAGATGTTTGCTTAACATACTCTCTTCAGCATTTTATTACAAAATAAAAACTTATAACTTTGTTTTTATATTTATATTCATAATATATCTGTGGAGATCATTTTTTGCCTATAAATATTTACATATCCCAGAATCAATTGGTAAATCTCTAACCCTTTTATATCAACCACTAAAACAGAATGTTGGAATACACATCTACTGAGGATTGTGGATTTGCTACTTTCTCTCTACGGTTCTATCAGATTTTACTGTATATATATCAAAGCTCTGAGTGTAGAAGCATCTATATAATATATACTAACTTATTATGCTTTCTTGGTAAATTGCCTCCTTTGTCATTTTGACATGTCACTTTTTATGTCATATTGGGATTTGAAATCAGGAGCTTCAGCTTGTTGGCTATATACTCAGCCACTTGAGTCATACTTCAGCCCTGAGCTGTCTCTTCTTATCATTGGAAATATTTGTTGTCAACTCTTCTTTGTATGGTTTTAATCTTCCCAATCCACATTTCCTTTGGTTCAGTATTAATTTTGGTAATAGAAAACTAACTCAAGTCAGTTTTCCAATTATTTTGTGTAATATGCAAGAAGTCTTTTCTTTTTTTACAGCATTAGGCAGTTACAAAATGGAACTAAGGAAACAAATGTAAAAGAAAAAAGAGGAGAGAAAGGAGAGAAGGGATGGAGAAAAGAGAGGTGAAGAGAGAAGAGAAGGAAAAGAGTGAAGAAAAAAGGAGAAGAAAAAAGAAAAGAAGCAAAAGACAAGGGAACGGAAGAAAAGGAAAAACAAAGAAAAGTGAAAGAAAAGAAAAAAGAGGAGTAAATAAAATCCTAGGGGCTGGGAAGGTGGCTCAGTGGTAGAGCGCTTGCCTTGCATGCCTGAGGCCCTGGGTTCAATTCCTCAGCACCACATAAGAAAAAAGAAAAAAAAAAAGCCGGAAATGGCGCTGTGGCTCAAGTGGTAGAGCACTAGCTTTGAGATGAAGAGCTGAGGGACAGTGCCCAGGCCCAGAGTTCAGGCCCCACAACCAGACCCCCCCCCAAAAAAAAAGGAAAAGAAAATCCTAAGTGTTAGGCAGATGGGTACTTCATGCCTTTCCACCTTTCTATAGAAGATCAGATGTTTAGCTCACTGTTTGAGAAGTGAATGTCATGTCTATGAGACAGACAGGGACAGGTAGGGACCAATGTCTCTTCAGAGTATAGCAAGGCATTTAGCTTTATAGAAAAGTCTCTTTATAGGTTTCAAAGAAACCAATTATTATGTAATCTTCAACTGGAAAGTAACCTGGTAGGAAAGACCACATCAATAGGGAAGTGGCTTGACCTCATGTCTAAGACATGGTCTCACCGGCCAGGAAAGTAAACAGTCTTCTGTTACATAAGAGCTGCTCTTGGCTTTGAAGTGATTTAATTTTGTTGATAGCTAACTTTTATTAGTAGTTCCTCAATGCCAAGCATTATGTTGGGTTTTTACAGACATCACTGGTGATTACTCCTCAGAATAGCCCCCGTGAATTATGCATTGTCATTATACTACTGTTATTTCCCTTTTAATAAATTGAGGCTTAGAAATAGTAACTATCTTGTATAAGTTTGTACAGATGGTGAGAGATGTCTTGCTTTAGATTTTAATTTATCCACTTGGATCTGCGCTTGTTTAATACAGTTAACATTTGCACAGACTTGCAGTTTGAGGGTGTGTGTGGGAGGGTTGTGTACAGGATGGGGGGGAGGGGAAATTCCTTGGTTGTTGTTCCTGGCCGGGTATAAAATTGTTGGTTCATATTAGTTTTGCCCTTTCTTGTTTTAGGCACAGTATTCTAGTTGTTCTCAGTTGTATATTTTTTAATTTATTGTATTTTTGCAGCACTGGGGGTTTGAACTCTGGGGGTTTGCTAGAGAGATGCTCTTACTGCTGAACCATGCCTCCAGCCCTAATTTTTGCTTTCCATTTTTGAGATAGGTTCTCTCTTCTGGCTCCAGGTGAATTTAGGCACAGTCCACCTATGATAGGCTTGCTAGTAGCTATTACAAGGAGGCCACTGTGTCTAGGTGTTTCTTGAGGAGAGTTCTCAAAAACATTTTTCTGTCTGAGCTGGCCTTGAACTGTGATCTCTACAATTTCAATATCCCAGGTACCTAAGATTATAGGCATAAGACTATATTTTTGTGTATGCATGCATAAAGAAGGAAAAAATTAAAAACTTTAAAACACCATTAAATCTTTGATTGCTTTTCCAATTTTCCTTTTCCTATCAGTAAATTAACATTAAAGAACCATCAGCAGACTGTGCTATCATTTTCGAATCTTATTTTGAGCTAGCGTATAAAAAAACACAAAGTTGTTAAAAGCAGTACATTTGGTTGTCGGGGCACAAGCCTGTGATCTCAGCAGAAAATGCAGAGGCAGGAAGTTCAGGAAAGTTTGAAGCCAGTCAGGGCTATTATAACAAGAGCTTATCTCAAATAAATAAATAAAGCAGTAATAGAAGTAGTTACACCACTTTAATATATATACCTAAATGCATATGTATTATGAAAGAAAAAGATTAAGACTATTGCTGTAGTCTCCATTTACCACACCTGTAGGAGCCCTGGTAAAGTGGTTCCTACATTTTGCATTGGCCACAAACAGGATAAAACTACATTTTTTGTACAGCATTTATGTTCTTCACTCAGTATAATGGGTAGGAGAGCCATTACGCTGTATAGCATGGTCCCATTTCTGTGTCTACTTCATATCAACTCATATCCTCCACATACAATGTCACAAGGAAAGAAACAATGTAAGGACCTCATATCTACTGTTGAGTCTAACCACACCACTTTTGAACACTGTTTATTGGTCTGAACTATTCACGAGTGAACTGTGAGAGGAGGAAAACTAGAAGGAAATACATGAAAAATATATGGAGAAACATAATATTATCTATTATTATTATAAGTATGACTTTGTGAACTTTTAGTAAATTGGATTGTTTGCCCAATCACTATGAAAGAAACATACTTGGAAATCAATTATCCTGAGTCTTAGCCCATTTCCTGTCTTATAAAATATATCTCAAATACCTATTCTCCGCCAACCTGAAACCTACTTTTCATGCAATCATTGGCTGTTATCTTTGTCGTGTGTGTGTGTGTGTGTGTGTGTGTGTGTGTGTGTGTGGGTGTGTGTGTGCGTGTGTGCACATGCTCACCCACCCTAAAGCTTAAACTTAGGGTCTGAGGACTGTCCTGGTGTTTTTGTTGCTCAAAGCTAGCATTCTATCACTTGAGTCAAAGCTCCATTACTGGATTTTTGGTGTTTAAGGAGAGATAAGAGTCTTGTGGGCTTTCCTGACTGGCTTTGAGCCACTATCCATAGATCTGTGCCTCCTGAGTAGGTAGGATTGCAGGCATGAGCCTCTGGTGTCCAGGCAGCAACTATATCTTTTTATGTCTTTTATTGCTTCTAAAGAGATTAATATTTTATCAAACATACCGTGGCATTTCTCACTTTTGACTTGATGATAGTACATAAACGATAAAATGCTAATTTACTGAAGACTGGCCCTCTATGTGTTAGGTGCTTAACATATAATTTCTGTTAATCTTAATATACATAAAATAGTTAATATAATTTTTAATTGACAGATTAGACTAAGGATTAGAAAAGTTTAATGTGTATGTGTGTGTGTGAATACCAGTAACAGAGCTTGAACTCAGGATCTTGTGTTTTTGCTTGGCTTTCTTGTTCAGGGTTGGTGCTATACCATTTGAGCCATGACTCTAGCTCAGCTCTTTGTTTATTAATTGGAGATGGAATTTTAGACTTTTCTCCCCAGGCTGGCTTCTAACAAGGATCCTCCAAATCTCAGCCTCTTCAGTAGCTAAGGTTACATTTTAGAAAGGTTACTTTCTTAGAAATAGTACTACTGAGAACTATCTGCTATATAGTCATAGTAGCTGATTATCACTTTTGCATCCATGACTTTCCCACACTATCTATATTTTTCTAAAGCCTGCAGGGGGCAGGAAATAAAGCTCTTGACCCCTGAAGACTGAGAGTCACTTAAGAAATGCTTAGTAAGATCTAGGCAATTGTCCAAGAGACATTTCTTAGAGACTGTCTCTGTCTTTTATGGACCTTCATTTGAGTTTTCCCAAAGACCTGTCTGTGCTTGGGTTGTGAAGATGGGATGTTGTAAATAGACTTTTATTCTAGGCCAAAAAAAAAAAGATGTGCTCCAGATCAAACAAGCGTATACACTTCTCAGGTGCACAAGGAACAAAGCAATAAAGCTCAGTGCCAGAGAAGAGAGACAGTGCATGCAAAAAGTACCTTTCAAATATAAAAAGGAAATCATAAAATAACCAAAGCATAAGATCATGAGGCACAACAATCCTGGTTAAACAAAAAAAAACATTGAAATGAGGAAACAAAAGCAAAGGATTTCTAAAGACAATGAGGTTAGGATCAGAGGAAAACGACAGAACTTTCAATTCTCCAGTAATTCAGTAGCTTTAGCAGTCATTTTCTGAGTAGTGTGCTATGTACCAGGCACAGAGGCACATAATTAAAGGTTGAGTGTTCTGGTTCCTAGCAGACACAGACTACTGAGGAAGGATGAATTTTTCATAGCTGAGGAGAGATCAACCCTTATATAATAATTCTCATCACGGGTGTGTTGATTGGTAAAAACCAAGCCCTATTCATGCCATGTGGAGCCTCAGTTCGAAAGCTTTATTGTCTCACAGAAACACATTGTGTTGGACATTGTGATGCATGGTCCAGATGCTCCTTTTATGCATCATAGATTTATGAGCCAAGCTTCCAGAAGAACTGTTGGCAAACAGAACTCATCTGTTGGAAGAAATCATCTTGCTGCTCTCTGGGAGTATCCTGTGTCCAATGGTTGCTTGATAATTCTATTCTTCAAGGAATAGAAATGCTCAGGACAACTGTCATCTTCAGAATGCCCACAAGTCAGCTGGGGATTTTCTAGAGATTGTATGGATACAATTACAGCATGTCTCCCACTTCATGGTCCCATTTCCTTCTCTTCGCTTCCACATGTGTTGATTCCAAAAAACACTCCTTAAGAAAGCATCTTCATGAAACTGGGTACTGGTGGCTCATCTCTGTAATCCAAGTTACTCAGGAGGCTGAGATCTGAGGATCATGGTTTGAAGCAATCCCAGGCTGAAAAGTCCCCAAGAGACTTTTGTCTCCAATTAACCACTAGAAAACTGAAAGTGGAACTGTGGCTCCCAGTGGTAGGGCACTAGCTTTGAGCAGAAGAGCTCAGGAACAGCACCCAGGCCCTGAGTTCAGGCCCCATAACCACCACTACCAACAACAAAAAGCATCTTTATGGTAATTTCAAACCAGACTGCTTTGTGGAACCTAGTCCAGCCAATTACCTTAGAACCCAGATCCCTCAGCTTCTTTCTTGTCCTTTTAATCCATTGCTGGCTTAGTCACTGAAGTGTCTTTGCTTGTTATTCCAAGTGATAGGCTCTGTTTTCTCTAGTATTTCCCTTCCACTCTGTCTGTCCAAGGCTTGTGATACTTCACTCCTCAAAAATGCATTTTTCTATTTATCCTAACAAGTCATCTAGAAATATGCATTCTATATCCCAGAGCCTATAATAATCTATATTCTTCCTCACTCTAAAACTGTAAACAGACACCTGAAATCTTCTTAAGCAGGAATTATGAAAAAGACCAGTGTTTCTAGAGCATCCTGTTTCGATGCCATTAACAGCTCTAGAAAGACAGAGTTGGTTCGTAATAGCCACAAAAAATGTACAAATAAGCACAGTGATAGGTTTTAGAATTTGAAAGAGATGAATTTTAAGCTGAAAGGTGATTTTTTTGTAGAATAAATAGGATTTCAAATGAACCTTTAAAGACAACTACTATTTATGCAAGAATCCTCAGAAGGCAGAATTGTTTCAGGCAATGTGAGAAGCACAAATATGAACAAAGGCGCAGAAGTAGAAGCTGTGAAATAAATAAGATACATTAGTGAGATGACAAGAATAGAATAAAAGGTGTTTATAGATGTTCAGTGAAGAATAAGATGGTGAAGATTAACTAGGA
Organism: Dipodomys ordii; assembly: GCF_000151885.1. Classification (NCBI taxonomy): domain Eukaryota; kingdom Metazoa; phylum Chordata; class Mammalia; order Rodentia; family Heteromyidae; genus Dipodomys; species Dipodomys ordii. The sequence continues at coordinate 1,615,566 of NW_012267298.1, read as the reverse complement.
TAAAAATTCAATGTATATCATACAAAATCAAGAAAAGTTAGGGAAGGGGTGGGTTGGAAGGGATGGGTGAGAATATTGCAAGGGGTGACAGTGAACAAAGTGCATTATATTCATAAACTGCTTTGCTAAATGGCAGCTCCTTTCTACAACTACTTAAAGATTATTTGTAAAAATCCCTCCCTCTAAAATAAAGGAGTGGACAGGATGGATGAATGTCTTTCTGTTTTGATAAACTGTTAAAACAACCCCAACAAAAGAGACAAAGAGACAGCGAGCAAGAGAGAGAGACGACGGTATTGCTCACAAACACATGAATAGAGTAGAACATGTTTTCTGATATTACTTTTTGTTTTTTGGGTCCGGTTGTGGGACCTGAACTCTGGGCCTGGGCGCTGTCTCTCAGCTCTTCAGCTCAAGGCTAGCGCTCTACCACTTGAGCCACAGCGCCACTTCTAGCTTTTTTTCTTTTTGCTTATGTGGTGCCGGGGAATCAAACCCAGGGCCTCATGTATGCAAGGCAAAGCACTCTACCACTGAGCCACCTTCCCAGCCCCTCTGATGTTATTTTTTGAACAACCCCAAAGATTTCCATTTTCAAATTCTGTTTGAAGGTAACACTGCATCATTTGAGGGCATTTAATCAGAGAAGTAGAAACATGGATACACACACACACTGAAAGGATATTTGTTATGTCTCTGAAAAACCACACTTCTTGTCCTGAGTACAAGGGTAATGATTTGTGCTACCACTTACCTGGGAATGGAACCAAACCCCTTTCTATGTAGAATGGTGCACCCCCATCTCAAGCTTCTTGAAGGCAAGAATTCTGTCTGGTCATCTGTAATCTTAATCCCCAGCTCTTCTAGATCACAGCAGTCCGAGTCAATAAAGGAATAACACATGTTATGGCTGAACACTCCTTGGGAGAGAACCCTCCCTGAGGGAACCTAAAATCCATTCATATATCCAGTATCCAATCCTGATTTTTTGGCAAGCTATAGAAGATACTTGCCCTTGGGATAAAAATGAAAGCTGGCTCTTCTCTTTTCCAGAGGGGATTTTTGGATCTTTCACTCGAGTGATCTGCCATTAGGCTCCATTCAGGAACTCATAGAGCCTCTTGAATCCATGCCTCATACTCTACGCTCAGTGGTCTGTAGCTTCTGTTCTTTCTTCTATTAGTTCCATTCGCCTCCTGTAACAAATATGAGCTACTTTTCTTTTTCCTTTTTTTTTGGGGGGGGTCCAGTCGTGGGGCCTGAACTCTCGGCCTGGAGCCACAGCGCCACTTCCGGTTTTTTTCTTTTTGCTTATGTGGTACTGAAGAATCAAACCCAGGGCCTCAGGCATGCAAGGCAAGCGCTCTACCACTGAGCCAACTTCCCAGCCCCGAATATGAACTACTTTTCAATAAATAATCTAATCTTTATTCAAATTCTAACTCCATCATGCACTAGCTTGTGATCTTTAACGAGTAATAGCTTCGATTTCCCTATCTGTGATAGGTAACCCTACTTCACAAAATTATTAGGAATACTAACTAATGTAATTGATGTATAAACTCACTACCTGAACTGTTCGACACATCATTTTTAAAAATTTAGTAGGGCTGGGAAGGTGGCTCAATGGTAGAGTGCTTGCCTTGCATGCATGAGGCCCTGGGTTCGATTCCTCAGCACCACATAAGCAAAAAGAAAAAGCTGGAAGTGGCACTGTGGCTCAAGTGGTAGAGCGCTAGCCTTGAGCTGAAGAGTTGAGGGACAGAGCCCAGCCACAGAGTTCAGGCCCCACTACCGGATCCCCCCCCAAAAAATTTTTAGTAGCAGTAGTAGTAGTAGGGGCTTTTCATCACATTTTAAAACTACATTAGCTTACTCCAGGGGAAAATCTGATCATGTTTCACGTTTTTAAAGGAAATAAATTTCTAAGATAACTTTAATCCACCAAGTTTCTATTCCATTGCCTGCTCTTGCTGCAAAAATAATACTTGAGAATGTTGTATTCTAAGCTAAAGCCTCCCACGTGATTCCTGCCTCCTAGCTTGGCCTTAGCTCATAAGCTCCACAGCTACAATAGTGGGTCATCTTCAAACAGGATGGAGTCATCATCCTATGTAAAAGCACTCTGACATCTTCTTATCATAGCCTTTAGGCACCCATTCAAGTCCTTAACAAAGATTCTCCTGTCTAAGGGTTTGACTTCTTGTTTCTGACCCTTGCTATCTTTCTAGTCTCATTTTATCCCATCCCTACTTTCCAATTTGTGCTCCATAACTGGGGTATGTCTCAATGGAGCACTTGCTAGTGTGTGGGAGGTCCTGGGTCCATCTCCAGCACCATAGAAACCAAACAAAACCAACAAACATAACACAATAGATGCACTATTCAGAAAGGTTTATCTTTCTCTGCACAGAAAGTGTTGTTTTCTATTTTTGTTCATATTGTTCTTCCTAATAGGAAATCCCTTCCTCCATTCTTCGCCTGGCTAACTCATCCATTTTTTATAACTGAAGTCAGACGCCATCTGCTACTTGACCCCTCCATGAACCTTTAGCTTTGGACTGGGCTACTCCCTGTTCTGTATTCTCTTAACCCACACTCATTACAAATATTGCTTTCACACAGTTTATCGGAATTACTTCACAACAGATGCATCAGATGAGAAATTCTTGAAGAGTAGCGGATATGCCTCACTTTAAAGATACGTTCAGTGTCTAGCACGATGAGTTACATAGAAGTAATTTCCTACTTAGTAGGTTTAAAGCTCTCAAGCATGTATTAGATATTGCAGGTTCCCCTCCCTCCTCTCTCGTTAATTATCACATGGTTTTAGATGAACTTCAGAAATTCTGTAAGTTGTTTCTTTGCATGTAAAAATGAGAATAACTTCCTTAACTTGCCACCACCTCCCTGTTCTCCCTAACAGTTAACATAGAAAAACATATTAAATGCTCATATTATTTTTAAAAATTACAAGATGCTATACAAATACAAAATGTTGTTACAGCAAATATTTGATTTTGTGGGGACCTTTTGAATCAGTGTGAGAGTGTGTCTTCAGTGGAACTAAGCCTTTATGCCTTCAGAACAACAGTAAGGGCAAAATCAATCACAGGACTTGAAGTTTTTCACAGAATTTTGAGAAAGTTAAGTAAATGAACTGCAAACCTAAAAGAGGCATAACTCTTGTTATACCTCCCTTCTTTCTTCTATTTTCTTTTTAATCACTTAACTCAGTGTTATCTTAGGCCACAAAATAAATGAAATTACATATAAGATGCAGACCTCAAGACTTCCTGCCTAGCATAATTTGTACTAAAACAAAGCCAGCCAAAATAGAATACATACACACTTATTCATGAGTGAACAAAATATAATACGATAAATTTTAGGTCTGGGGCCCTTGAAAATCCTGTAACCTTTTCTAATGTCCCATATGAAATCCAAATATCCAGAAACAATTCACAAATGCAACACAAGAAGCTAACACTTTAAGGTAAGTTCTCAGGAGGACATAACTTTCTAAGCAAATAGTGGTCACATACATTATAAACAGTTGTTAAGGGTAGAAACACTTATGCAGTATAAACTAAGTATGTTCTAAGTGACAACCATCTGCCACCATAGCCCTCAATCCTTACCGACTTCCCATCTCATAAGTGAGCAAGATTTCCTCATCATAAATAATTCTGTGCTGAATTTACTCCCTGGTGTCTTCTTAAACAGAAAATTCTCTACAGAAGAACAGGTTCAACTCATGCAAATAGCTTCAAGCTGTTCTAAGATAATTCCTTGTGTTCTAGGAACTGCTCCATCTGTGAACGCTATGTAGGAACCAATGAGATCTGACTCTAGAATAAGCAGATTGTTGTTGGTAGAAATCAATAATTTCTTTCATTCATGTGTCAGTGTTATTCTCAGTTTCAAGAACAGAGCAGCAGCTGTACCCTGGTGGCTCATGCCTGAACTCTTAGCTACTCAGGAGGCTGATGCCTGAGGATCTCTCTGTTCAAAGCCATCCTAGGTTGAAAAGTACATGTGACTCTTACTTACAATTAACCAGCAAAAAAGCCCAACATGAAGGTGTAACTCAAGTGGTAGAATACCAGCTTTGAGGGGAAAAGCCAAGCAAGAGCAAAGGGCCTGTGAGTTCAAGCATCATTACTGCACTAAAGATTAAAAAAAAAAAACCAAAACAGAGGAGAGGACTAGATAAATTAAAGTCTAGTTCATTGCTGTTCATGACAGCATAAAAAAGAATTGAGAGACCTGGATTTTGGTTCTAATTTTGCTATTAATCATTGGCAACCTATATGATTTTTAGTTCTAATCTCTGCATTCATAAATAACTGCAGTTATTTAGATTATACCAATAAGGATCAAAAATACATTTAGGGGGCTGGGAAGATGGCTCAGTGGTACAGTGCTTGCCTTGCATGCATGAGGCCCTGGGTTCGATTCCTCAGCACCACATAAGCAGAAAAAGCCAAAAGTGGCACTGTGGCTCAAGTGGTAGAGCGCTAGCCTTGAGCTGAAGGCCTGAGGAACAGCGCCCAGGCCCAGAGTTCAGGCCCCACCACTGGAAAAGAAAATACATTTGGTATTTTTGTTCTATAAAATGACAAAGAACATCAAACCATTGTTATATCTACTGCTACCATAAAAATTTCATTATTTTCCCCAGATATATTTTCCATTACCTTCCCCAAAAGAGGCTCAATCACACCATCCTTATTCTTCATCAAACTGTGAGTCATTTACTTCTTGTTTTTATTTGTTACTTATTTATGCCTCTTGTTTCTTATTATTCTTGTTTCCTATTATGCTACTGGCCCTTTCCAACATGTCTTTTTACTTCCCTCTTCAGTCTTATTTTAGAAGTTGCAAGCTCAGCTCTCATGGGAAGTAGGCACTGACATAGACTCAGCACAGATTGCCTGGGACAGGGAAGGGCAAGTTGTAGAAATGGAAACAAAAGGCTAATGGCTACACTGGTAATAACTGCCGAGTGACAACGCAGAGCCTGTGGGGATGTGCGTGGAGTCACCTGGATGATATCCCCAAATCTGAGTCTCTGCTTACTATTCCTTCTCTTTTCCCTTCTGTTCCTCAGACTGGGTGATGCCAGTTGACCTAACACCAATTCTTCATGTCTTCTTCTAATAAAATGGAGGAAGAACATTGTCTTCTTCACTTGACGAGGATTATATTACGCTGATCTCAAAACCACACAAAGCTATTGCAAATTCTCATCACATGACTAGTACACCAACAATATATGAAATATAAAATATTACCTATCATTAAAAAAGCAGCATTGACTCCAGGAAGGCAAAGTTGGTTTAACTTATAAAAATGAATCAGTATAATATATCCTATTAATAGGATAAAAGATTAAAATAATCATTATAAGAAACATAGATGTATAATTTGAAAGAAACAATGTTTGGTCATTATAAGTATTTTAAAAAAACTAGGACAATGTCCTTCTCAACCCGATAAAGATTATCTTTTCAAATACCACAGTACCAGACTTTAAAAAATGCTGGATTAAAAAAAAAATGCTGGATTGAGATGTAAGTCAGTAAGTCAGTGCTAGAGGTCTTGGCTAATATGTACAAGACTCAGTGTTTAATTCCCAGTCAATCACTCACACACACACTCCGAGTTTAATTCCCAGTCAATCACACACACACACACACACACACACACACACACACACACACACACACACTGATTTCCTTCTAAGATGAAAAATAAAACAGAATTGGAGTATATAGTGAAAGATAAGATATCTATATAAAAGTGAAAAAATATAGATGAAAAATAAAATAATTAAAACAATAAATATAGATGACCTAGGAAATCTTAAGTAATCCACAAAAAATTCTAACATAAAGTCAAGCCAGGCTGTAGATTAGAAGATTATTGTATTAAAAGTCCATTATATTTTTATACATTAACATTGAAGATTATGAAAATGAAATCAACAGAATAATTTCATCCACAAACAATTGCAAAAATTAGAATATTTTGGAATGATTTCAAAGTTCAAGAAAAGACTTGCACAAAAAATATAGTAGAAAGAAACAGAGAAAGATAAAATGAAAAGACTTTCAAAGTTTCTCAGTTGGAAGATATAGTTATAGCTATGATGGTACAGCCCAAGTGGAATTATAAATTAAATATAACCCCTATGAAAATTTTAGATGTTTACAAAATTAGGTTTTCTTTTTAGTTTTTGAATAGTGACACTTGGGGTTTGAACTATGAGCCCAGGATCTGCAAAGCATGCATGCTACTACCTAAGCCATGTTCACAACTATTTTATTTCCATTATTTTTGAGATAGAGTCTCACCTTCATACCTGTGCCAGAATTGATTGAAATCATTCTTTTATTTTGTTGGTCATGGGGCTTGAACTCTGGGCCTGGGCACTGTCCCTCAGCTCTTCAGCTCAAGGCAAGCACTCTACCACTTTAGCCACAGTGCCACTTCCAGTTTTCTGGTGGTTTATTGGAGATAAGAGTCTCACGGACTTTCTTACTCAGGCTGGCTTTGAACTGCAATCCTCAGATCTCAGCCTCCTGATTAGCTAGGATTATAAGCATGAGCTACCAGCACCTACCTTGAAATCCTTCCTTTTACAATTACCAAATATCTAGGATGATAGGTACTTACTATTACACACAGATTTTTATTGGTTGATATAGGATCTCATGAACTTTTTGCCCAGGCTGACCCCAAATTGAGATCCTCTGAATCTCTGCTTCCTGGGTAGCTAAGATTACAAGCATGAGCAACCATGTCCAGCTGCTTCTGTTCTTTGTTTTTCTATGAACTACCACTTAGGGTGAATGTGGCTTTCTAAAAGTGGTAAAACAACTCGTGAAAGGAGTGTACTCTTACAAGAAGATGAACAGTCAAGAATCAAGAGATCAACTGCTTAGTGCATAGGACCACACACAATGAAGTATATCAACATGAACTCCAATATGTAGAAACAAGAGGTTCTTATTAGATGCTGTATGTAGTTTTTTTCTTTTTCCTATTATTTTATTTTTTCTTTGTTTCTCTTAGTTTTTTTTAACCTTGTGTTTTGCATATAAGATTATGCAATATGTAAAAAGGAAAGCGAATCATAGAAACCGCAGGACAATGGATGAACCAAAGCAACATTGATACTCACTTGATACTATGTTATATATGAACATTACAACTTGGGGGGTAAGGGAACAGGGAGGGGTAAGTGGGAGATAATGGGGGATAGGGTAGCAATGATTTAAAACAAACCTATTCATTGCCTTATGTATATAACTGTACCCCCCCCCGCTCATACCTTTTCAATAAAAATAAAGGAATGCAGAAATGATAAGATAGTAAGAGAGGCTCCACTTTATCTTGCCATATTTATGGAAAGATTGTATATAACCTGCATAAAGTAGTCTCAGTAAATATGTATTAAATGAATGAAAATATTGAATGAATTAAACATTTAAGAATCTAAAAAATTTCAACAATCCCAAGTCTTTTCTTTTCTTTGGAGACATAATCTTTCACATTTCAGATTCTCTGTTTGGGGAGAGATTTTAGAAGTTAATAGAGTTAATTTCCTGGTTATGTCTGAATACCATTTTTTCTATTTCTATTAACTGATAACCTAATCTACACTTGAATACATCCATTGATGTTGGATTTGAATCATCTTTGAAGACTCAGCTCTTCATTCTGCATTTAATTAGCTAAAGTTTGTAGAGTTCTTCTTCAGGAAGGCATTAGAGGTAGAGTAAGACAAGATCCAAATAACTTTTTACAGTTTACACTCTATTGAGAAAAGGGGAAATAGAAATGAATACTTTTTTAATGTTTTGATTGATAATAAATGCAATAAAAGAATAGGGTTACAGAAAGGGAAAATGGTGTGTGTGTGTGCGTGTGTGTGTGTGTGTGTGTGTGTGAGAGAGAGAGAGAGAGAGAGAGGAAGGGGGTTATGCTCTGGAGAATAGTTAAATAGCCTCTCTGATAAGGAAACACTTGAGTAAAGATAGTATTTCAGTGGAAATAACCATACCTTATCTATACAGGGTTTCCAAGGACACAAACAGCAAATGTGAAATCCCTAATATCAGACACTCGGCAGGAGAAACATGGATCTGAAAGGGACAAAAATTCTTGGTGAATTCATCATTGTAGAACTGTAGGTAGGTAGACATCTGTCTACCTACCTAGAATTCAGTTGAAACGGTTTCTCTAGTGCTGTGGAAACATCTGTATTAGGAACCAAAATACCCACGCTATGTAGACATAGTTGGGCCACTCATTTCCTACGTTACAGTCATCAAATCTTTGTGCATGAAGTGATTGAATTCTAGACTTTCTTTTAGCTCTGAATCACTATCATTTAAGGAGAAGGATCATCACTCAAGGGCAAGTGAAATATGAGCAAATATGTGGGGGAAATGCTGACCAGTTTTCTGCTCTGTAATAAAATCTTCTCCTCCCTTCTATGACTATTGCAAGATCAGCAATTACTGCTTCCCTTCTGTTCTTCATGATCTAAAATGCTTCTCCTACATACTTCATCCTCAACAGCTTGATCTAAAATGCTTCTCCTCCATACTTCATCCTCAACAGCTTGATCTAAAATGCTTCTCCTCCATACTTCATCCTCAACAGCTTGATCTAAAATGCTTCTCTATACTTCATCCTCAGCAGCTTGATCTAAAATGCTTCTCCTCCATACTTCATCCTCAGCAGCTTGATCTAAAATGCTTCTCCTCCATACTTCATCCTCAACAGCTTGATCTAAAATGTCCTCCTCCATACTTCATCCTCAACAGCTTGTTGGGTCATTGTGAAATTGCATTTTGTGTGATTCTTGGGATCCAAATTAAAGACTCAGATACAATTACAGACTGTGGAAAAATTCTAATGGGATTAGCAGTTTGGGAAAGTCTAAACTCTAGTAGTCTTTGATTTGGGCTGAATATTTACATTATATTGATAGTTTTCAAAAATGGTCTATCTCCAAATTATGAAATATAAATCTCTCAATAGTTATTTAATGCTCTTCAGATGATTTCAACTGGCAGCTTCAGATAAGAGCTTGGGGAAAGAGCTTGCTTTTTATCATGACCTTGACATCCGATTTCAACATTGGCTGGATGTGTGATCTTCAGCAAAGTCTTAACTTGATTCTTGTTGCCATCATTTGTAGAGTTGGGGAAATAGTTAAGACAACATAAGTTGCTTAAAGCTCTAGGTAATCTATAATTCATCTATTTTTTACATATTTATTATAAGTTCTAACCTACTGAGTTTCTGGTTTGGTAGATTATGTACTATTAACTCTGTGAGTATATATCCATAGAGCATGCTACTAGAAGCTTACAAGTTTTGTGCAATGCCTTGAGGAAGAGGGTATAGAAAGAAAATATAAATAAATCCATTGGCACTGATCAATAAAGAAAGATGTCTTGGTGGCTTGGATATGGTGATAAGAATTTTCAAGAGTAGATGTCTAATTGATCTGTCTTTGCAGAACAAATCGCTCACGAACATGGTAGCTTGAAGCAAAAGCATATAATATCTCAGCGAAATATCTGGGCACAGATTAGCTGGGTCCACTGTCTTTGGGTTTTCAAGAAAGCAGTAAAAATCTTACAGTTCAACTGTGAAGAAATTGCTGCTTAGGTCGGATTTATCATCTCACAGCTATTGGGCCTTAACAGCCTTTGCAAGGTCTCTCTTGAAGAGCTCTCTTGGCTCCTTGTTACCTGAATCTCTTCAAGCAAGATACAGCGTGGCAACAGGAAAAAGTGAGAATACCAACCAAAGAGAGCATGCTGGCCAAACCCACTGTATTATCATTGGTAATTATGGAAGCGACATCTGGAGACTTCTGATGCATGTCCTCATTAGGAGTGAATTGGGAGATCAATTCGAAAGGGCTGTCCTAGCACATGAGCACCAGAGACAGGAACCACTGGATGTCACATGAGAACCTGTTGGGCACAGGAGATGGGTGAAAGTTTTATTTCTTGAATTGTTGATGCCCAGAAGAGAGGTACATAATGGTTAGAGGTTTACCCATTTCATTCCCATTTCTAACAGCCATATATCCTACCTTGCTCTATTATTATGACCCAGATTTTACTCAGTATGCTGCCTGTTATTTTCAGAACACAGTTCTATATTTCATCATAGCCAAAAGGTCAAGAAGAGATCCAGAACACAGTTCTAAGGTAATGAATTACAACAGTTACTTTCTTTTAAAAGCTCGCTAGTAAATGAGTAAAACACATGTTCAAAACGTCATTCTGCAAACAAGATTATAAATTGTTTTATGGAGAAACCATCCGGAGTCAATAAAAAAGTTCATGATTACTTGAGATTTGAATAAAAGGTGAGCAGAATCTTAAGGCCACATGGAACTTTAACAATTATGCATGTGAGAAGGCCATCTAGAAGAAACAGCTTGAGCAAAAGCTTGGTGATAAGAAAGTGATTGAATGTTCTAGAGAATGAGAAGATGGGATATAGGCTTCAAGGTTTTGAATAGAAAACTAAAGCTTCACCTACTAAGTAGAATTTGGTGAACAATTGATGCACATTTAGAAACCAGGAATTGATATTTAAGACAGCATAATACAACCCACTGAGGCTAATCACACTGACAGCAGTGTAAAAGAGACAGGAATGGGAGATTTGGGAGAATGGGGTGCTAAAAATAGGAAATTTAATTAGAGAAACTTTGAAGCGTTCCTCCAGATTAGTTTAGGAAAAGCTCTTGGAAAAGGTTAAGCAAGAAATGTCATAGTTTTCACATATAGGTGACTAGATTTGACAATGCTTCATGAGGAGCACTGGAAAAGATGAGAGAAAAGAAAGGTCTGTTAGTTGATGAGGATCCAATTTCTCACTTACTGGGTAAATAAGAGTTATGTTATCATGGGTTGTGTGTCTGTTGTGTGTTGAAAGGACAACAAAACACACAACATGGATTCAAAACCTCCAAGGAGGACATTAAACTGAGTAGAAATTAAATGTAGATCTTTTTGGCCCTTTCCACTGGTCATGCAGCTTGCAGGGATGGAGAGCCTGCATAGACTGGCTGAACAGATTGTGTTGGACCTCATAGACAACAGAAAGCTAAAGCAACTTCATTTGTTCGCAGGCAGCTGTGTGCTTCATTCCGCTGTGTGCTTCATTTCGTGAGAGCTTTATTTTGAATCACATCCAATTTATCAGTTTTATAGATATAACTGCTCCATTAATGGATTTAACATACCATTTCTAATAACTAAGAGTACACAAAGAGTGCAGAAGAATGGAATGTCTATTTTCATCCAAGGATATTTGAAGGAGCCAGGATAGAATTTAGGTTTGGCTCTCAGGAAAGAGCATATGTCTTTACAGTACTGCAAAGTCACCATGCGAAGAGGAAAAGAATTTTTGGCCGATGATTCAAAAACCAGCACTAAGAAATATCTCTGTGGAGGAAGTGGAAGGGGAAATTTAAAATGGAATCGCTGAGGGATTTTATTCTAAAAGGGCTGAAGGTGGTGTGTGATGTCAGTGAAGGTAGCGGAACCACCTGGTCAGTCATGAACAAACCATAAAAGTTTCCCAGGCAGAAGTATCTATCTTTCAGTAATGCCACAGTCATAGGAGACCAAATTCTTTCCAGTGTATCCAAAAGTTGGCCTATCCAATTGCCCTCTCCATAGCTATTCTTGATGACTTTGCTCAAGTTCAATCTCCTTTACCTTTCTGTCTTAGGCTACCTCCGCAAGATGAATTCTAGACAAGGACTTGAAGGCAAGTTGTTTATTTTGGAAGTGATCCTGTGAAACATTACTAAGGGAGCAGAGATGTAAAAAAAGGAGAGGAAGTAAGCTAATGGATGGTGTGTTCGACAGCAAGTTACTGTTCTGGGAAACTGGAGCTCAGTGACACTGGGAAACTCTGGGAGACAATAAGGAAAAAAAAAGTCTCAGAGGTGGTCCACCAAGGGGACTAAGAAAGCTAAATATCTGTCCTCCATCTCCTGTTCAGTCTTTTGTTCAGGACAACTCTTAGAGGGCATCAATTTCCAAATACATAGCCTGACTCATGCAGAGACTTGGGGACTCAGAGGAAAACCTGCAGGAGAGGAGCTCCAGCTATTCATAGGAGAAAATAGTAGGAAAGCATGAGGGATGGAGGATGATGAGACAATCTGACAGCACCCATACCTTCAGTAGCTCTTGGCCTAAAGCCAGGAACAGGCTTTGTTCACCTTTAATTATGTATTCATTGAGAAGGGACCAGATTATAGCCATTGGGGATCCAACAGGAAGCAAGGGAGGACATGCAATTATGTCAACTGTAATAAAAATTTATATCATAAAGTTTTCAAACACACAAGAAAGTTGAAAGAACTTTATAATGAGCATTCAATTATCTATTTTTAAGATAGTGCAGTTGCTTGTGTTTCTTTGTGTGTTATATGGATTTATTCTTGTGAGTATATTTTTAGCTCTTTGATTGAAATACACTAATTGTACATTGTAATAGGTTTCATCATATGTATACACCTTTATAAAAGAAAAGAAAAGGTGAGGGAAAGAAAGAAGGAGAAGTCTCTTATATTGAGACAAATTCCAAGATATGGAAACAAGAGACCTCTATTTTTTGGTGTTGTTTTTTAGTTTTCAGTTTTTGATGATTAAGTCTTCTTTACCTTGTATATGTTGCATTCAAGTGTACATCTTCAGAAGGGTTCGGGGTCAGGTACAGAACTAAAGGGAAAAAGAGTGAAAAAGTATAGCAGTGGAGCTCACTGGACACTGATGAAAGTGAACTATACAACTCATGGGTGGAGACTGGAGGAAAAGACTAGGAGAGAGTAAAAGAACAGAAGACACTGTACAAAAGGAAATGTGCTCATTACCTGACTCATGCAATTGTAATTCCTCTGTACAGCACCTCTATTACAACAATAACTTAATAAAAAAGATATAATGAAAGAAAGAAAGAAAGAGAAAAAGAAAGAAAGACCGGAAGAAGGGAGGGAGGGCGGGAGGAAGGGAAGAAGGGAGGGAGAAAGGAAGGGAGGAAGGGAGGGAGAAAGGAGTAAAGGGAGAAGAGAAGATGAAGGGAGGGGAGGGGGAGAAAAAGATAGAAGAGGAAACTTCTCTGATTAGTGCAGTAACACTATTATAAATTTCATGAAATCAACAGTTCATATCTTTGGATACCTAGTCTTTAGTGTCTATTGACATATAATACAATAAACTCAGAGAATATAACCAATATCCTATTTTATGTACATTTACAATGATAAACATTTAATCTTTCTGATCAGGTTTTAAAATCTTCTACTAACTTGATGCTTGATCAGTTATGTCAGAGGTAAAACTAGCTTAAGAAAAAGATTGGATCTACTGGATCATACACTGTAAAGTCCAGTCATAATATGTTGATTACTTATCTATCAATGAGATCATTTATTTATCATAGCAACTTTGGTAGATTTCTGTTCATCATTTTCACTTACCTCAGTGAGGTGATAGGACATACAGGAGTCTAATGATAGCTTGTCACATAACTTGCTAGTCTCCTTGGGGGCTGTGGCAACCGGGTTCTTCCTCTGGTTCTGTTTTCACTGTATTTGATGTTGGTATAATTTGTGGAGGGGAAGGGAAAAACAAATTGTTTCAATAGGGATACAGGTGGACCCATTGCAACAATGAGATGTACAAGATGTTATGTCCAAAAACTGAACTTTACAAGTTTGGGGGGGGCATGATGGGAAGGGCTGGGAAGGAGAAACAAAGGAGGAGGCAACAATGCTGGATAAGAAATGTACTCAGTACCTTGTTCATGTAATTGTAACCCCTCTGTACGGTATTTTCACAATTTAAAAAAAAAAAAACCTTGCTAGTCACAGAGTTGTAGAATTAGGGCAGTCTGGCTTCAACATTTAGCTTAAAGTTGGAACCAAATATTCAAATTCTATTTAACATTTAAAGACTCTGTCTTCCTTTCATAACATTGTCTCCCACTTGACTTTTGGCTCTATTTTCAAAGACAACTTCCTCTCATGATTGGATTGTGGCTTTCATTTCTTCCACCTTGACTCCCAACCAGTCCAATAGAAAGGATGTCTAGATTTTCAACAGTTCTTAATGCAAAGGCTACTAATTACATTCCATTGGCTTTGAATGTTAGCCTGTCTCCCATTATGATGGCTCCTTTAGTCAATCTCTAAGTCTGAGGAAATGTGAGGATATAAAAAGTACTAATTGGGCAGACATGAGCCATATGTGTATGTCTAGGTGAACCATGGTCAGCTCCTGTTAATGGATGGAGAACGAAGGAAGTGGATGCTCCCACAGGAAACCACAAGGCTGTAATTGCAAGGATAGGAACTTACGGTGCAGTGACAAAACTTTGTTCATGAGCATCCTTTCATCTTAGGCTGAGCTCAAAGCACAACATAGGTTTTCTCACTTGTAAACTCAAGACAGTTGGGCAATGTAATTTCTTCAGAAGCAGCTCTTGCTTTTACCTCTTATTATCTAACTTCTGCCCAACTGAGGAAATGTAGGCTGTGAAGTAAGGAGGCATTTGCTCAAAAATCACAGACAGTGGCAAAGTGTTGGTTAAAAAGGCAAGATCCTCCATCAATCCCAGCCCATGGCCCTTAAAAAATTCTATAGTAGAAGATCACAAAAACTCAGTAAAAAGTCATATTGCTGGCATTAGTCTTTTGCTTAAAGGATCTCTTTGCAAAAAAGAGAAAAGGATTAGGACAGAGTTATTGACCTCATTTGAAAGATATTTGGCAAAGATTTCTTACGAAAAACATTCAAAAAGGAATTTTACAGGTGATCCTTCTAGATTAACCTGAGTTTCCACAGGAATGTGAGTCTGATGATGCCAAGGAGTGTGTGTGCCTGATGTCATCAAAGTGCTAATAGCTACAGACAGCATTACCTGGCACACCATCAAAGCTGTTGACAACCAAAGGAGAAGAAGCCTATCCAAGCTGGCTTGTCTGGATCTGAGCAAGCTCATGGTGATCCTCATCTTTTACTTTGAAGGAAACCTGCTCAGGTCATCAACTTAAGAGATCATCTCTCATCATGGACCCATGAAGACAGAAATCAGGCTCTGCTTTTCAACTAAAATGAATATTTCCCCTTTTATTTTTAACCATTTTCATTAGTATATATTAGTTATACAAGGGATTTCAATACAATGTACCCTGATTAAACTCACTCTCTCTACTTAATACTTATACATATATACATACATGTATAAATATTTCTTCAACTGCAGTTATAGTACCTCCCACTGGTACCCACTTCTCAACAGAGACTTTTTGTCATCTTTTTGTCATGCTTTTCTGTCATTCATTTGTAAAGGTGTATTCATTATAGAAAAGGGTTTCACTACTGTATTTCATACATGCATATAATAATCATACTAACACCCTCTATGGTTCTTACCTCTCTTCCAGCCCCGTCATTACTCAACAGCTTTAAATGAATTACTGTGCCATCTTCCTGCATAAACAATTTGACATTCTTTATAACTTTCGTTAGGAAAAAAAATTGTAAAGAAGAGGATAAAGACTTTGAGGCAGAAGAATTAATAAATTCCATTTGCTACTTTTTTCTGTTTAAGGAAGAAACACATTGAAATAAGAAAGCATGCCAATTTCTAACTTCCAGTCCCACAAAATAAATACCAGGAAAGAGGTACTCAAAAGGAGATGTGGGATCAAGGAGAGCAGGGATAGATGAATGAAGAGAGGAAGTGGCGGAGAATGTAGTCACGATATTCAGTACATATCCTACAAAACTAAGAAAACTGAGGGAAGGGATGAGAGGGATAAGGGGAATGCTGAATGGAGTGGCATTGATACCGTATTCATAAACTACTTTGTTAAATGACAGCTGCTTTGCTATTTAAAGATAATTTTTTTTTAAAAATGCCTGTCGTATGGCTTGAACTGAGGGCCTGGACACTGTCACTGAGCTTCTTTTGCTCAAAGCTAGCACTCTAACACTTGAGCCACAGCACTACTTCTGGCTTTATCTGTGTATTTGGTACTGAGGAATCGAACCTGGGGCTTCATGCATGCTGAGCAAGCACTCTACCAGGAAGCCCCATTCCCAGCCCAATATTTAAAATTTTATTATAAAGGTGATGACTATGATAGATATCCTTTTAAACAGTGTCACCCCTCCCTAATTCTCCCCCAGGTTTTCCCTCCCAACTTCTGCTTGCCCCAAGTTGTATAGTTCGTTTCCAATATAATGTCTAGTGAGTTGAATTAGTTTACCCTTTGTCCTACCACTTCTGTGTTTCCCCCTCTCTTCCCAAATCAGATCAATCTATATACAAGAAATTCAAAACAGACAGAAAGGAATAAACCAAAGAAAAAGGAAAGAAGAAAACAAAAGACAATAAAAGAACTGCAAACAGTATAATAATAAAACTTCTTCCATTTCTTGGAGTTCACTTCAATAAGCATCTTTTTATATGCTCTTATGCACATAGCCATTGAGTCGTTGTGATCCTTTCCTAAGAATATACTCCTTTGTTTTACTGTGTCAATATTTAGACTGCTGTTTAATTAATGATGCCCAGGTATAATTATTTGTCTTTTACTATCCATTGAGTTTACGTCTAGATTTATAGGCACATTCTAGATATTTTTTTAAATAGTCAATGAGAGAATGTCTTCTCTTTGCATGTCTCAGTTGGCCAATTCAAGTCATCTAGCCTCATAGGAAGCACGTATGTTTCAGTAGTATTTGGTAACTGCTTATGCCCTGTGACATTACACCTCCTTGTAAATAATTAGACGTGAACTGCCTTGTATCCACTGCCCACCCATTCTCATATCAGCTACTCCTGGACCAATTGCAGTCTTGCTTTCTTTCTTAAGAAGTGCCCAGTGGTAGGGAGGTAGAAATGGAGGAGAGTGAGGGAAAGGACAGGTTTTTATGATAGATTAGTCCAGTCTCCAGCTTTCCTGCAGCCTAAATGTAGGAGATAAACCAAGTCTCTGCATAGGATTCTTCCTTGAAGAACATGACAGAGCATCTTTCTATCTTCTCATTTGATAAACAGGAATATTGAACCTGAAATAAAATTATCATGTATGAATGACAATACTGGCTGAGAAAGAAGAAATTACCTACTTCGATTAGGATTGAGAGCTAATAAGGGCTGGAGCTAGAGGTGGAAGTATTCTCATAGTTATGATAGTAAGACCTCGGCATACAGCACTCATTCATGCTTTGCTTATTCCTTGTGTTCTCTCGAGAACACCATTCACAATGGTTCTTCTTAGCAAAATCTGGAAGGAAATGACCACTTCTATAGCTAGGCTTTTTATGTCTCTCAAAAATTTAAACCCCTTAGAGTAGATAAACACAAAAGGAGAAAGTGACATTTTTCTAGCTGTAGTAAATTATGTACTTCTTCATGTCGAACTAGGCATCATCCAACATGAATTTCTTTTTATTTCATGAGCACTGGAGTTTATTGCCATTCTTTTTTTAAAAAAATATTGTTATTATAAAGATCATGTACAGAGGGGTAATGAATACATCTCTTTTTGGACAATGTCACTCCTTCCTTCATTCTCTCTCATTTTTTTCCCCTACCATTCCCATCCACAGGTTATATAGTTCAGTTTCAACTTGGTGTCTATTTGTTATCACTGCTATCTTTGTTCACCCCATGTCAAATAAGCAAATAAGACAAAAACAAACAAGACAAAAAGAAAAGAATAAGAAAAAGATCTCTCTTGTTTCCGTTTCCTGGAGTTCATTTCAATGACTATTACTTTATACGTTCGGAGGCACACAGGCAGTGTATCTTTGTTTTCTTCCCCTACAAGTATCTTCCTTTGGCCTCATGAATTTCCTAACTCAATAGTCCAAATAGACTCTATTAATCCTTCTACAGCAAAATTTTATCTGTTGTGTGTTATCTTCTCCTTCCTTGTTCTTTTATTGTATTCATAAGCTGAAAGATAAAAGACCATTTCTCTGTTCCTAACTCCTTCCAGAAACTTAATGAAAAGACCCCTCACCTCCATCCCAGGGGACCACGCAGAGGCAGGCAGGCACAGGAGAAAGATGATTACAAGGTTTATTAGAGGAACCATATTTGCCCCAGAGAGAGAACACATGGCAGCCTCCACTATCCAGGTAGCAGCAGGGTCTGGGGGTAGGAAGTGAGGTAGATGGAAGTTCAGATGGGTCTGGGCAGAGAGAGGGAGGGGCCAGCTGTATGGTGGGAACTCCAGGGATGGGAGGAGCTCAGGTCTGGGTGGAGCTGAGGACCAAAGGTGGGCATAATGCTTATACTTAGAACATAGTAGAAAGAATTATGTAAAATTACAGACGCAGATCATCATCACATTTTAGCAGTTCTGGGAACTCCAAAATTACAGAACCATAAAACTCTAAATAAAAATAAATAAATAAAAGTTGACAAAGTGTGAGCCAAAGAAAGAACAGCAAGCATGATTGTCACCCTCTGAGTACCAGCCTCTGGGAGCCCCAGGATTCACTTGTTTCCTACAGAGAGGCAAATAGCCCACAGTGACATGCTGGCTTTCATCTTTCCAATTCCACTGAGAACAACAGGAACTTGCAGGATTTAGCCCAGTATCGGTGGAAGTTTTCTTTAACTTGTGACCACAAGACAAGTAAATCTCTTGAGCACATTTTCTTCCCCGCAAGGGATGCTCTTTCTCATACCTCTAAGCTTTCAAAATCTGACTGAAGATTGTCAAAGGATGTGCACACCCTCTTCCATAATTCCCCAGAGTAAGATATAAGGTTGCAAGTGGTTGGTTTAATGACTGTAAGTAAACCTTTCCGTTCTTCTTGTTATCTAACTGATAATCCTTTCCTTCTTCTTAAACTGTTGCTTTGAATGAATATCTCCCAAGTAGAAACAAACACAATGAGATGGGGAATTGGAGTAAAAAAAATAAGCTAAGTTAGAAAATCTAGCAAGGAAATTAGTTGAAAATTGGAATTATAAAAATTCCTTAACGAATAGCCTAAAAAAGTGGGAATTAGGGGTCATGAAAAAAATAGATACAAAGAAGGTTTCCAGAATAGAAGCACACAAGTCTCCAGTTTAAAGCCTTAAGGGGCTTATTTAAAGTCTCCCCTGTGATAATAATTTTAGAACACTTCAAAGAAAGAGCTAAAAGGCCATTTGCCAGACCCGTGGTAGATCCACACTGACCAGTTTCTTCAACCTTTCAGTCACATGTAAGACACTGGCATACTTTCTCTGCCTGAGGTGCACTTGTTACTTTGAGACTATGATTTCACTTTGGGTCCTGTCTTTGTTTCTTCTTCTTCTTCTCATTATCTTGCTAGGTCTTCTGAATATCCTGAACCTTTCAACATCAGTGGGCCTCCAAGATCATTCCTTAGTAATTTCATCTAAGCTCAGGGCTTTAACTCTATTAAACACTAATAACTATCAAATCATAATTTGAATCTTTACTTCTTCCAGAAAGTCTAGACTCCCTTATCCAACTGTCAGTATTTCAACTCAGACAACAATAAACTGATGATGTTGATCATGTTCAAAATGAAACTCATGGCTCCACATGCCCAAACCTGCTTCTCTTCCAGTGTTCTTATTCTTGGTCAATAGCATCATCCTTCATGTAGAAGGTTGATAACCTTCATGCACCAAAAGGACAGCTAATCCTGAAATCAGCACCCTCTATTCACTCAGCCTTGGAAATCTATTGCTAATTGGACCATCTCATTACAACCACAGCTACCAAAGTGAAATCTACTTCTCCTCGGAGGCAATATCTCTAGTTGTTCTTTCTGCTTCTACTATTGATCTTCCTTCCCCTCGAAGCTTATATGTCTCACATCCAGTACAATAATGATTTGAAGAACCAAATTCCAATCAAGTACCCATTCAAAATTTTCCAATGATTTCTTATCATACTTGAAATAAAATAGATTCAAACATCAATCTGTGTTCCTTAAAGTTTGAATATGACACTTTAATCTCAAGATATTAGGAAGCAGTAGCATAAATCTTTCCTATCTCCTAAGACCTGCTTCTCCATTCTAAATGGTTATCAACTCATAAGTATTACTCTCCTAGAAAGCTATGAGACTACCTCTGGAAGTTGATTATATAATCTTTATTCTGTTTATGCATAAAACTGGCTACTACAAGCATTATGGAGAATATACAATGACTTGATCCATGTAGCCACTTTTTGAAAGCCTAGATAGAAACAGTAACTAGCCATACATAAAAATAAAAACAAACATGAGGCGATGATACTTAACAGCCCCAAACCCAAATCCTCTCCAGGACAAGTACTGTACAATGCTCCTACTACCAGCAATAAATTGCATGGATAACATATTCTTACATATAATTTCAAAACACAATACGGTATCATAAAAGTATTACAAATGGGAAAAAGGAAAGTCATTTAAAATAAAATAGCATTTATCTTCCCATAGAAAAGCCCTCGAAGGCCTCATAAAGTAATGAGATATTCATAAGTGTTAAATCACCAAGAATGTAAGTGTTTTGTAGGTGGATGGGTGGATGTTATAGCTTAGCAATCAGTATCTTCTGAGATGGTGTGAAACAATCAATTCTAAACTAAACAACAGTCATATATCTATAGCAAGTACCACATATTAGAAACTGTCTGAAACTCTGTGTTTTTGTATTTGTCCATGGAGTGTCAGAACACAAAAAGAACATAATTAGGGAGAAAATTCCAGAAAGTTTAAGACAGTTGCTAAAGATACTATAGGTGAGAAGTGCTAGTATTGTTCTGCTTAGCTTCTGCAACCTACGTTTTTAACCAGTTTATTTATATTGTATATAACCTGTTTATTTATACTGAGATTTCAGCATAATTTACTACCATGCATTTTATTAATGTGCATATTATTATTTTACATATTATTAATGTGCATTATTAAAAACAACTTTGCCTGTTTGTAGAGGATAGAAGTAAGTTATAGGGTCAGAGAGTTATAAATGGCTGTTCAATGAGGAAATATGGAACAGAATAACTAATATGGTACAAGGGACACACCATAGTGGTTATAACTATACATCAACTATACCTGTAATCTCAGAAGGCTGAGATCTGAGGATTGCAGTTTGAAGCCAACCCAAGCAGGAAAGTCCTTGAAATTCTTGTCTCCAGTAAACAACTCAGAAAAAGCTGAAAGTGGTATTGTGGCTTAAGTGGTAAAGTGCTAGGCTTGAACAAAAGAAGCTCAGGAGCAGCCCCAGGATTGGCACACACACACAAAATCTCCCATACCACCCTCCCCCCACACACCCGAGTTGAGTCTAATACTTACCAGGACAACCCAAAATGTCACTTCTAAATGCCAGAAATCTCAGTAGTACCACCGAGCTTTAAGTAATGAGATAGGAATTGTTAAGGATGACCTTCTCCTGACTATGTGTCTGACTTGAGATAAATCATCATATATGTCTAGACTTGAGTTTCCTGGTATTTTAATTGCAAGCCTGGCTTTGATCATAAGTAACCAAGTTAAATGTCAATGGAAAAGGCATGTAAACTGTATGAAGGCCTGTTGGTTCAACTCGCAGGATTCCACTGTTGAAGCAGAATAATTATGTTAAATATAATGGTAATATAAAGTCAAGATAGGGGCATATAGGTGAATGACCTTGGAGCTCTAAGTTTGTAATGCATAGGGAGGAAGGCTCACCTTCCATAGGGACAAGTGGCTATTCACACTCATCTAACTTGTTCAGCTGGAGTCTCCTGCTCAGTGATACTATACCTTCAACTTTCCCAAGGTAACTCCTAAAGACACAATTAATGAGAAATTGATGAATTATTAAAGGCTAGCTCACATTTTTCAAAAACAAAACCTCATTAAAGTCAACTAAAACATATGTATAAGATTTCTCTTGCAAATCTATCATTTACCCCATTATCTTTCCACCTCATTCTGTGGTTCATTCTAAGTCACCATCTAAGATCTTACCTTTTTGTAGGGGATGTGAGAGGGGAACTGTGTGGAATTATATAAAACTCCATTAGGTTAGTCTGAAAGGCTCTCATTTCAAAAGGGAAAGTCAGAACCAGATGTGGGCCTTTTTGAAAACTCAATAAGCTATCTCTTTAAATAAGCTAGTATACAAAGGGAAGGTTACACTATGGTGTCTGGCAAGTTTGTTTGCTTATTTGTGAGAGGGACAGGAGACAGGAGCTAAATTTCCTTCCAATCTAGCACCACCCTGACCTTGTTTATACTTTCCCCCTAGCTAAGACTCCAGGTACGCTTTAAAGGAAGTGATAAGAAGGAAGGAAAGGGGAAGTCACTTACACTAAAGCAGGAGGAACGTTATCTGCAGCTGACGGCCTGGAAGAAGCTCTCCAGCTACCCTCGTGTTTGTGCTGCTTTTATTTATTTTCTTAAGAGGTCGGGAGGAAACTTTACTCCAACTCTGGAGTGTGCATCCTCACATGTGCGGAAGTGTCACAAATCTTTTCTACACCAATCAGGAGAAAAGTAAGCTCACCCAGGTTCCCCAGTCTCTACAGATCAGAGAAGGGAAGGAAGCTGAGGTGACAGGATGTAGTCAGATTAGAAAAGAGCCTATAGAATGCTAAGGAACAATAACTAGCTCCTCTGGAAGGCCAGTTTTCTATACAAGGGAATTTTCTTGCTTCTCCAAGTTCACATCCAGGGTAGATGAGGGGAGGAGTTGATTTATTTTTATCGTTGCTGTCTCTCATGTTATAGCTGCTGTCTCTCGCTTCCCATCCTGCTTCCCTGCTTAGGTGTGACACTAGATGCTAAGCACATGCTTTGGAGTCAGACAAATGTTACGTGCAAATCCTGGATCCTAGAATGGGCAGCTATCATTTGGAACACTTTACCTCTCAGGCTCATTTGCCCCATGTGCACCATGATACAAATAATAAGTGTTCTGTATGCTTTTGTGAGACTGAAAACTAGAATGAACCTGAAATGCCAAGGGTATTTCCTACCACTAAGTCCTCAATTGGCTTAGCTTTCTTTCTTTTTTCCCTTTGTGATTACCCAAAGGAGAATCACTGTGAATATAGAGGACTAGGGAATACGTTTTCTGGTCCGATGCTAGACAAAATGCGTAATACCAAGATCTTTAACCCCAGCTTTCACCATTAAAAGCTCAATACATCTTTACAATAAAAAATGTAAATAAAAAAAGCTCAATATGTGGGGCAAACTTTATTTCAGAAAAGCGTAGACTTGAAAGTCACTAAACAGTATTCAGTCCAGTGGCTTCATCTTGCCCTGGTCCCTTTCCCAGGTGGAAAACTAATACTTGGGGCCTTAGATATTTTCTTTCTTTTGACCAATTAAAAAAAATATGTCTTTTTGTAGTTGTACAAAGGAGTTGCCATTTAGCAACACAGTTTATGAATACAATGCTCCATGATCGATGTCACCCATGTTATCCACCCCTTCCCTCACTCTTGTTAATTTTGTAAGCAATATATTAAATTCTTGACTACATTATCCCCCTTTTCTCCTCTTCATCCATCTACTCCTTTTCCCTTGATCCTTTCCATCTTTTTCAAATACCCAATTCCTAGCTCCTGTTTGGTTGAACTTTAACTTTCCCTTTCTATAGAATTACACTATTTGAGTTCTCCTTTAATCTACCATATATGTTGTGGCTACAATGGACTTAGAAACATGTTAGTTTAAGTCCAAAGTTAGAAAACACAACTATCACACAGACCAAAACACAGTCTCCCTTAACCCTAGCAGAATAACATGGAAGTACAGATGATGTACCAAAAGTGAAAATGCATAAACCATGAGTACAGAAAAAATGAAATAGTCATACTTTAGACTGATAAAATCTTAAACAAATAGAATAGAAAGCAATCAATAAAATACAGATTTGCTTGTTTGACAATGTCCATAAAATTAATTGTCCACTAGCTCACTTGGAAGGGAAGAGCAATTGCAAATTACATTTTAAAGGAAAATTATAAACTTTAGAAATGTGAGAGGCAGTATAAGTATAGATTTTATCTTAAAATCTTAAAAATATTATGTAAAACTTAATATGCTGACAAATTTGAAACTTTAAGTAAATCCAACTAGCTCCTGAAGTGCCAAAACTCACTCAAATAGACATGGATTACCTAAATAGCCTTCAGTCTATTAAATAAAGTTAATTTTTATTTAAAAATAACATTCCCACAAAAAAGCTCTACTACTGAATCACTTCACTAGAAAATTTTATTAAATACAGGGAAAAAAATACACAAATTCTCATACACAGTTAAAGAAGAAATAACACTTCCTAGGATCACTCTGATAGTCAAACCACATAAGAAGAGGAAGGAGAAGGAAGAAAAAGAGGAAGAGAAGGAGGAGGAGTAAGAGGAAGAGAAGGAGGATGAGGAGATGGAGGAGGACAAGCAAAGAAGGAGGAGGTGGAGGAGGAAGGGAAAAGAGAAAGAGGAAGAGGAAGAAGAAATTAAGGAGTAGAAAACAAAATATCAGTATAACTTGGGAAGATGAGTGAAAATCTTCTTAATAAAATTTTAGTAGATTGAATCCAATAATATATGAAGACCAAACATTTTTACACTACTATAGTGAAACCCTTAAGACCCTGCTGATGAGAATTTTAATGGCTACAACTACTTTACAAAACAGTGTGATAGTTCCTTGAAAAATAAAACATGTACCTAACACACATTCAAACCATTTTACTCCTAGGAATGCATCCAACCAAAAGAAAAGCAGGTATTTGTACAGCGATACCTATACCTGTTCACAGAAGCTCTCTTCTCAATAAGCAAGGTCTGGAAATGATGCAATGTCTGTCTGTATGTGAATGGATAAAAATAGATACATCTGGTGAATGTTCTTTTACTCATCAATAAAAAGATCAAACTATTGGGTACATGCAGTAATATTAATGATTCTCTTAAAAGAAAGAAACCAAGATAATTAAAAATATTTGATTCCATTGATACAAAGTCCAATAAAAGTCCATTCCATCCTGAATGAGAAAAAGCATATCAATGGTTACCTGGGCTTGGGGAGAAAGGGGAGGGGTGAGAAAGAGGCATTTCAAAGGAATGTGTAAAGCTTTCAGGAGTAATGGTTACATTCATTGTTTTGGCTTTTTACAATGGTTTCTGACAAACATATAAATCAGTTAAAAGTTGTCAAAGTGTACAACTTCTTGAAAGTCTTATCAACAATTTGTTTTAGTATATTGAGAAAATGGAGAAGAGAAACATTTCCTATTACCAGTGTAGGAAATAGGAATAAAGACTCAAAATAGAGGTTCTCATCAGCATTTATACTTTCTGAGCTGCAAAGTACAATTAATGTAACAATTAATCAAATACTACAAAATACAACTCAATCTAATACTACCAACTGTATACTATATATTCACATATAATTTAATTTAATACTATAATATATTTTATATCTATCTATATCTTTATATGTATATATGAAAACTGGGTGAAAATTTTAACACACAAGAAGAACAGTAAAGTAGTGAAAAAAGTAGCTTGGAATCACAAGGACCAGTAGCCAGACAGAAAGACAGTGTGTACCAGAAGTGTGTAAGTGCTGATCAGATTCACTTAGCATTGAATTCTAAACATCTGAAAATATTTCTCTAGGAACTTGAAGTCTCTCTCTTATCTTCCCTTCTCAAAGAAGCCCTCCATGAACTCTCAATCCAAAATGGAACAACAACTTAACTTTATAAGGACACTGCTAATGATCCTACTGTATTTTCTTCACAGGACTTATCCAAGACTGAAAGTATTCAGCTTATTCCAAGTTTGCAAATCTATTCTCTGTTCTCCTTGCTGGAATTAAGAGTTTTCTCTGCCTAATTCACTGTTTTCCAAAGTAAAGTGCTAGTCACATGAGACCTGTCTGCTGAATAATGTGTTTAATAGATGTGCAAATGAATTCATCCTTTTCTATTTTAGGTTTCATGTTTAGTTTGGGGATTGATGATCTCCCTAAGTACCATTTGCCAAAAACTTTTTCCCTTAATTTCTAATCCCAAGTCTGTTATGAAGGAAATTCAGTCCAGATGTCTCTGAGTCATCTTCCCCAAACTTGCCAGCATTTGGTGGTGTAAGAGTTGAGTGATGGAGCTTTTGCTTAGCAAACCAGTACCCAGAAAAGGAAATAAGCAACCCCCAGAGATAAAAAAGGAGGAAGCAAAAAGTATGAAATGTCCCAAACTGTGCTGCCAGTTGTTGCTTTGATAAAGTTGTAGTTATACCTAGTAACTTCTACTTTTAGTTTTCTCTACAAAACCAGGGCACTTTATTGTGGACTGGCCCACCATAAAATTTCATTCTCTAATCGATAGTGAAACCTCCTGCCAGAATCTTTTACTCTCAGGACAAGTTGCCAACTTTTGTTCTCATTAATTTTGCTTGTGTTATTACTTTGGAAGAAGTCTGGTAGGGATGTGAAAACATGCCATTGTCCAGTATTAGATCTTTTATTTTTTTTATTGTGAAAATACCGTACAGAGGGGTTACAATTACATGAACAAGGTAATGAGTACGTTTGTTATCAAGCATTGTTGCCTCCTCCTTTGTTTCCCCTTCCCATATCCCTTCCCATCTCCCACCCCTACCCCCCCTTCGCCTCCCCCCCCTGCCCCTCCCTCCCCCCTCCCTACACCAAACTGGTAAAGTTCGTCTTGTACATCTCATTGTTGCAATGGGCCCACCTGTATCCCTATTTAAACAATTTGTTTTTTCCCTCCCCCACTACAAATGATATCAACATCAAATACAGTGAAAAGGGTTATACCGTGGGGGAGAGACATACAAAGCAACAAAGAAATCATCTTATAAATATGTTAGAAACAATAGCAAGAAAAAATATTTAAGTCCTTATCTTGGGGTTCATTTCGCCTAACATTGACTTATCTGACCATTTCTGCTTATCTCAGACATATATTAGTTATTGCAAATAAGGGAGACCATGGGGCCTATGTTTCTTTGGGCCTGGCTTATTTCACTTAATATAATTTTTTCCAAGTCTTTCCATTTCCTAACAAATGGGGCAGTGTCATTCTTTCTGATGGAGACATAGAATTCCATTGTATATATAAATATACCAGATCTTTGAAGGAAACATCTGGAAGCAGAATAGTGGTTTGGGGGGGACTATCAACCCTGCTTTGCTTTTCTTTGGGAGGGGTGTTGTTAGTTATTTTGCTGTTATTGGTGTTTGGTAAATAGACTGTTCTATTGTGAGGGGGTACCAGTGATTGAACTTAAGGTCTTATATTTATAGGCAAGGCATTCTACCACTTAAGACATGCACAGTCCCCATCATTTTTTTTCTTCTTTACTGTATTTTTCAGAGAGTAGACCAGCCTCATACTCTGATTTTTTTTACACCTTCCTCTGCAGCACTGAGATTATACACATGTGCCTGTAGTACGGGAATTCAGTTATGAGAAACAGAGAAGCCACATTTTGAGAGCTTGAATTGGGAGTCTTTATTGGAGAGACAGCGACTGCCCATGGACTCCTGCCTCAAAGACCCACGGAGCTATTAGAGCAGGAGAGGAAAGAAAGAGTCAAGAAACAATACCAGTAAGCCAGACCAACTCCAATGAGGAGCTGAAGTGCGATGCTAAGGTGACTGGAGGAGAGCCAGGAGACATGAGGCATAATGGTGTCTGAGCTGGTCCAGACCCAGATAGGGTCAGGGTCAGAGGGCAGATGTCACAGGAAGCTGGAGAGTCCCACAAGTTCAAGGGACAGGACTGACAAGTTCAGTAACCTATTGTCCAAGTCTCTGTCCCTGCCTCTAGAAATTTAGGCATGCCCATCATCACCTAGGGGTAGAACTTCACCTTCCTCCACCATGAAGACAAGATGAGGCCAGTAAAACTCAATTCCCTATCAAGATGGCACTTGTTAAATCCAATATCCTTATTTCATGCCAACATGCCTGGTACACAGATTTGTTTCTATTGTGGGAGGGGGAAGGTGTGCATGTATTTGTTTTGTAAGGTGAATCATCTCAGAAGCCACATTTTGAAATATGGAATATTGGAGTCTTTATTATACAGTTAGCAGGCTACAGGAATCCAGTTGTTACAAAGGCCTGCAGCCCCCAACACAGCTAGGAAACAGGCTAAATAGAAAGAACAAAAAAACAATACCAACAAACCAATTCAGCTCTGATGGAGAGTTGAATTGGGATGCCATGATGACTGGAGATGAGCCAGGAGACAGGACACAGGAGATCACGGAGACATGGTGGCATGGTGTAATGGCGCCTGTGTTGGTCCAGGCATGAATAGGGTCTGAGCAAGGGGCAGGTCCACAGGAAATTCCCAGTCCCAGGAACTAGACTGACAGATTCAGTAACCTATCAGCCAAGTGTCCTGGGAAGCAGGTGATGCATGGGGCATTTCCTTCCCCCAGCATGAAGACAAGATGCCAGACCCTACCATCCACCATGTGGCCAATATGGTGTCAGCCAGAACTGACCTCCTTACTTCCTTTGGCACGTATACACACATTCACGTTTTAAGACAGGTTTAGAAAATGAACTTGAGCTTTCAAATGGGATATATGTGCATTTTAACTCTAATTCTACTATTTATTGTTAGGAATTAGATGGACATTGTATAAATTGAGTCCTGTTTCCTTATTTTAGAAAATCTGCTAAAATATCTTAGAATCATTATTATGAGATTATTTTTTATCTGAAAAGAGCTTAGAGGTCATCCAGAATGTGTTAAAATATTAAAATAAGAAAAATAACCATCTCCCTAAATCTTTAAAATATCAAATACACTGATAAATGAATAAATGGAAGCATGTCTCATCATTGTCAATACTATTTTCCTTTACTATCAATTTCTTGGTTTCCTGATCCTGGACACTATTCACTTTACCTTTATCTAAGTAACAGTAGGGCTCCCAGATTTAGCCAATTCAAACCTAGAGGACACAGCCATTACACTGGGAATTTAGACCATCAGTGAAAACAGAAGCATATGTTTCATATGGATGTGTTGTTCATTTCTCATCCAAACTCAACTGAGAGTGCCTATGTACCAACAGCTCAACCATGTCCATCTGTTTTCTTACCATAGTCCTCCTAACCCCCTCATTAACCCACCACACTTCTGCGCTGATCACTTTGCACTGGGTTGGAACACCATACTGAATGCATCCTGCTTTATGAAAGGAAAAGCTAGTCTTCTGCACAACCTAAAAGTGGAGAAGGTCTCCACAGGACTCTCTAAAGAAAACAAGAGCTGCCAGGGAGGAGGGAAAAACACTGGTAGAGAACACTTACCTCTTTTGTCTGAAACAAAGAAAAGAACTATTCAGAAACCAAATTGATTAAAATAGGGGGAAATTGCCAGACCATTGATAATTGCAGCAAAAGGGCAGTGGTCACTTTGACTGATTGCCACTTCAGAGGGAGAGACACACCCTCAGCCAATCAAGGGCATTAGTGAGCAGCAACCTTTTAGTGACCCACAATTCCCCCTTCAAGAAGTATTTCACACAAACCTTTAAAGCCAAGGCAAAAGCATTTTTCCAGCACCATATTTACCTTTCATTGTGCAGAGGACTGGAAATCATTCACTCTCTAAATGTCTTTCACATACTGAAGAGATGAATGAGAATGGCCTTCACCTCAATCGCTTTCTCCATTCACCCACCTTTATAATACAAGGATCAGAGAGAGCTCAGGGCCCCAGAGCATCCCCAGGGCTTTGGTTACGGACCTCTCCATCACATAGCCCAGAAATGCCATTTCTGTTCCACACCAGGAGAGACTGAGCACTTGTCTGGTGAATTTTTTTTTCTGTATGTTCTTTTACAGCGGCACTTTGACAAAGATAAATATCTCCTCTGTTTTAAAGGAATGTGCATTTATATACTCTGGGGAAGAATTTTGATCTGGGATATGGGAAATTGGGAGTGCCCCCCCCAGCTCAGCCACAGGATCCCTATGGAGAGGTTTTCCACTGGCCTTGGAGCACTGATAGACTTCAGCTTTCTCAGTGAAGACCTGATATTGGATACCTTGAGCAGGTCACTAACTGTGTCTCTGGTCATTGCAGTACTTAGCCTCACACACACACACGAAATACTATGTGCATGTGTATATGTCTGTAACTTTAAAATAATACAGTTAAAGTTATGAATATACATTGTGTGTGTGTGTGGTATGCTGGGATTGAGTTTAGGGCCGACAGCAATCTAGCAAGCTAGGTATTCTATCACAGAATTATACCTCCAGTCCTCGAAATAATACTTATCTATTTTATTATCTTTAGTTATACAAAAAGGTTATCAATCATCAAATCACATTGCAAGTACAAATTGATCAATGCCGCCCCTTTCATCTGTATCCCCTGTCCCTCCCAAGTCAACCTCTCCCTTCAGTTTTCTGCGTTTCACAGGACATGCATTGAATATGATATTTGTTTTCCCCACCTCTACTTCCTCTCTTCAGTCATCTACCTCCAATAACCCCCTCCCCCGTATACCTTATTTATAAGTGTTACTTTTTCTTTGGAGTTGTCCCCAGAAAAGACATGTTTGGAATCACTCATCTGCATTGTGACTCTGGGTGACTCTAAGGAGTAGACAGGTCTGGAAGCAACTAGAGGTAAAGGTCAACAGTCTCCACCTACTTCACATTTAGTGGTTGGAACATTAGCTTTTTCCTTTTGTCTCGACCTACTTATTTCCTGGGGCCAGGGGACTGACCATTAAAGAGTGACAGGAGGTCTTCAAGATTTTTGAGAGGTCAAAGGGGTCAGCACTAGGAAGGGAAGAAGGGAGGTGCCCTCTGTACCCAACCAGGAAGCCCCAGTTCCTTGATGGAAGGCAACTTCCTCCACCCGAGTCTAAAGTGTGTTTAGCATCATCCGCCACCCTTGCCCTGGCCAGTGGCAAAAAGAGGCTTTGTTTATTACTGGAAAGGTTCACATGATTGACATCAAGCCTGGAAGATCTGTTCTAAATGTGGGTTGCTTGTGATTACAAATCCCTACCAAAGTGGGAATGCACATTTTCATTTTCTCAGACACTTAGGCTTGTAATTGGGCCATTTTGTTACCAGAGAACTGGCTTCTAGCTCCGAGGACCTACCAGGCTACTTAATGTGACTTTGAGCTCCACTCCCTTCCTTTTTTACATCCAATTGTCAAGGCGATGTACAGAGGGGTTACAGTTACATACGTAAGGTAGTGAATGCATTTCTTGTTGAAGTTGTTACCCCTCCCTCATTTTTCTCCAACTTCCCCTCCCCAACTCCTTCCCAAGTTGTACAGTTCATTTCCAACATAGTGTTTTGTGAGTATCGCTGTTGCATTGGTTCACCCTTTGTCCTTTGCCTCACCATGTTTTGAAAAGTCCCTCTGGTTTCCCCACTACTAATAGTACATAGTCTGTACTTGAGCAGGCAAGCAAACCCCATCACAGACATATTTCATGGTTCTTTTTCAGTTCAATCTGCAAATGTTTCCTCTTCATACTCTACAATCCAGACACGTTGAATTGTTTGATGTAAGCTGTTTGGTGAATGTCATTTGATACCATATGTTCTTCAGCCTGAATTCCACTCTTTACCCATTTATACCCATGTCTACATGACTTCCAAGAGGCAATATTTCCACTCACATAAACATCATCACCTATATAAAGGAGATCTTGATACCATCCTGGCTAATGAGCCTTCTGTTCCTAACATCCATAGCAAAGGAAACATCTATTCTAAAGCGTATTAGTTACAATCACTTTGGTCTGCCTGGATGGAAAACTCCCTGCACCTTGCACATGCTCAATCCATTTATCTACTTCCAGTCTTTCTGATATGATTTTGTTTCAATCTTGCCAAGAAAATTAAGACCACGGATATGACTAATAAAGTTTAATTTTTTTCAAGGGACTTTGAGTTCATGGTTAAAAATTTATGACATGAAAAGAAACCCACACGTGTTCACCAGTGCTACTAAAATGATTGTTCGTGTAGGTTATTGATGCTCCTAAGCTCTTGGAGACCCTCTCCTCCACCAACTCCCTTAAAAAACACGACAACAAAAATCAGAACATGACACAATATTGGTTTTGTACCAAAGGGTATGCTTAAATCCTGATCCTATTGCTTCTGCCTTTTTTGAAATTGGTTAAGTGCTTTCTCTCTCCTTGACTTCTATTATCTATCAAATGACATAAATTATCTGTTATGATCTTTTCTATTGTCTATAAAATGAAAAAAGAATGTGAAGTCAATCCAATTAGAATATTAAGAGTCCTACATGAATATAAGTGACTGATACTCTTTTTTTCCCCCAAGTCCTCCCCCTTCTGCAATGTTTACTCCAGATGCAGTGAAATCAGGGATGCTATTACAGACATCATGAGATTATTAAAGTAAAAGCTGCTGCATAAAAATGAAGATTCTACTGATCAAGACGCCTTGTATCCCAAAACTGCTTTGTTGAATGGCAACTTCTTTGTACAACTGCTTAAAGATAAAAAATTTTAAAAATCAAGATTCCGTTGACAAATTACACCTGGACCTGCTCATTATGTATATATATATATATATATATATATATATAGAGAGAGAGAGAGAGAGAGAGAGAGAGAGAGAGAAACATCACACCATATCCCATAAATAGTTACAATTCTTATGTATCAATTTAAAAACATTTAAAAGTTTTTATGGAAGGACAGATTATTGAGGGTGGTCACGGCATCATAAGGGTTCATAAAGTGATACTATATTTTTGAATTTGTGCTTTCCCTTAAACTGAAGAAGAAATGTCTTTAGAAAAAATGTACAATTCTTAAACTAATTATTATGGGTTTCTATTGTTATATGATTTTTTTAATTTTGCAAAAAGTGTCATTATTTATTTTACTTGTGCTATTCTTCTGAATTTATACAGTATCTTAGCTCTCTCTCTCTCTCTCTCTCTCTCTCTCACACACACACACACACACACACACACACACACACAATCCCATTGTATCATGTCCATCCATGTATGTGTATGTTATTTCAATCAGGTAGAGCCATGCTCCTGTTTCTCCTAAGAATATCATTCTCTTCCATGCTGAGGTTTCAGACTGGAAGTGAAAATTCACTTTGGAGTAAGGCTAACTTGGTAACTATGGGCAAGGTATTTAATTTCTCTGAGCCTCCATTTCTAAATTTGTCACTTGAATATAATGATCTGATCCTGAGGTTATTCTGAAAATAGAAATCATATGTTTATAAAGTGCCAGACACGTAACTGTTCAGCAAATAACAGTGTTTATTACAAATATATTTTCCATCACTTCCTCAAAGGTTCCATTTCTTTTCATCAAAAAGCTGATTTGCTTTGTTGTAAGCAAGAATTCAGAGAACTCTGACAAACACATACTAGTGAACCTACAAATGGTAAAAATGCAACAAGCCAAGTATAGGAAAAATTTCTACAAGTTATCCTTTCTGATCAAATTTCTCAAGTGTACTTTGAAATTCTAATCCTAATGAAAACTTAATTGGATATAATTCTGGTTTTAGGATAACACAAAATCATATTGATACTAACTGCTCCTATTGATTGGCTGAATTAAATAGTGATCAGATTTGAGGAGTCTGCCTCAGTGAGTGTCACAGACTTACATGTTCAATAAATCAGTGTTTAAAAATCATCAACTCTAATCACACCGATGAGGTGTTGAATATTGTACAGTCTCTGATATCTAACTGGGTTTAAGTTCTATCTTTTCCATTCTCTGTCTTTGCCAATCAAAACTGGTTCTGTGAAAAAGAAACTTAATAGAGGATACACCAATAGGAGCTGAATAACTTCCGTCAATTGGAATTATAGTCCTTAAGAATTTACTATATGCCAGACAATACCAAATATACTTATGGTAAATAGTATAGTGAAGCAGACACATTAACTAGCTCTATTTTACAGAGAAGAAAACTGATCTGTAGGTAAGTAATATATATTTTCAATATTGCACAAACCCCAAATAACAAATCCATGCCTGAATCTTTTACATATTGAGGCAGTATTTTCTCATTTGTCACTAAAGATAATTTCAAGACATTTTATGTCAGAAAAATATCAGGTTTTGAATATTGGTTGTTCAAATAGATGAAAACTAAAAATTGAAGTTATAAATTGTAGCAGAATACTAGTGCGGTGGCAACTGTAGGTAGTACCAGTAGGGAGAGTGGGCCCAAAGCAGTGTGATCTTTGAACTATGTGACCATAAGCCCAAAGAGCAATTCTATGTTCAGAGGTCAGTAAGCACAGTGCAAGCTGACTAGGAAAGAATGGACTGAGTGTTCAGTGTGCATAATGCCATCAGTCGACATGCAGGAAATACGAGACGCAATATGATCAAATAAGATCCACCAATGTGGATCTGTGCCAATAAAAATATTAAAAAGAATCTGCTTTTAGCCCTCCAGAAAGTTCTCAATTGTATAAAATCATGACAAGAATCTCAGTGACCTCTCTAGTTTATTAGCTATGAATTTGTCCACCAAATAGCATAATTTATATCTTTTGGAGGTCTGCACTTGTAAGGATTAGATAATTACCTTGTCATCAATATGCCTCATCTTTCTGTCTTGAACAGGAACAATAAAAAACTGGACAATACTCTAGACTGGATGGGGTTATCTCTCCCAATTGATTCTAGTTCAGCTACATATAGGTCTCTCTGAAGAAGCAACATCGAAATGTTTCAGAGTACCCTTGACCTCATAACATCCTGCAAATTTCCATCCATCATCATCATCATCATCATCATCATTATCTTCAAGTAGTTGTACAAATGAGTTGCCATTTAACAAAGGCAGTTTAGGAATGCAGTGCATTTAACATTCTCACCTGATCCTCCCTTACCAACCCCTCCCCTCACTCTTCTTAATTTTGTAGGTTCTACATTTAGTTCTTGGCTGCAATCTCCCCCTTTTTTTTCTCTTCATTTGTCTACCTTTTTCCCCTTGGCCCCACTCCACCCTATCAAATACCCACACCCTAGTGTTTATTGTATTGAGTGCTGACTCTGCCTTTCTAAGGAATTGCACTATTTGAGTTCTCCCTCGAGTCTATTGCATTTTAGTTAATACATTTGTAGATACTTGTATACCACCCAAAGTATTTACTTATAAGGTTATAAGCTAAATCTACCTTTGGCATGTAAGGGAAAACATATAACTTACAACTTTTGTCTATCTGGGCTTGACTTCACATGACATAATTTTTCAGGTCTTTCCATTTTTTTAGATGTGGTACAATATTATTCTTTCTAATGGATGAGCAAAATTTCATTATATGTATATATATGTATATATATATATGTGTGTGTGTGTATATATATATATATATATATATATATCACATTTTCTTGATCCATTATTAGCCTGTGTGACCATGAAAGTCAAGTAGGACTATAGCATTCAGAATCCCTAGGTGATCCTGATGGGGATTTTCCAAATACAAGATGACACCCATATTTTCATTGAATGATTGAAAGGAAAGGAAAGTCATATATAAGAATGACAACTCTGGGCTGGGAAGGTAGCTCAGTGGTAGAGTGCTTGCATGCATGAAGCTCTAGGTTTGATTCATCAACATTGTATAGGCAGAAAAAGCCAGAAGTGGTGCTGTGGCTTAAGTGGTAGAGCGCTTGACTTGAGCTGAAGAGCTGAGGGACAGCGCTCAAGGCCAGAGTTCAAGCCCCATGACCAACAAAAAGAATGACAATTCTCTGTCCAGGCTAAAACTATGACTTCTATTTCTCATTCTAAACTACTTCTACTTTTTCCCAGTGATATCATGCCACTTCAGTCCATATGGATTAAAATAACCCTTCTACTGGCCTACAAACTCCTTGGGGGGAGATATTTTTGTTCCTTTTTCCTTACTACGCACACAGCTGACACCTAACCTCACTGTGTCTTTACTGAATGTACCTCAACTTAGAATCAAGATGTTAAGTAAAATGCTCTCTCTCAAGAGGACTTTTAATCTTAATATTAAATGATTCTGGAATGCTACAAAGGTAGCTTCTAAAATATCTTTATTTGCTTTTATAACTTATTTAGCAGACCATCTTTGAATTTGTATAGATCTCTTTGCAGAGATGACCAAGGCAAACATGATACGTGTATTATGTTTATATATTAACATATATATGCTGATATAATCTGAGATGGCATGTTTCTGTACTCAGAGACCAGCAAGGGCATCTTAAACAATTTCATGACACGGTTTGTTTCACACTTGTTTTATTTTTTTTCAATTTCTTTAATTGATAAGTATTTTTTATTGTGAAAATACCAGAGATGGGTTACAATTACATGAGCAAGGTAATGAGTACATTTCTTATCAAGCATTGTTGCCTCCTCCTTTGTTTCCCCTTCCCATCCCTGCCCTCTGAGCCCCCCCACCCTGCCAAAGTTGTAAAGTTCATTTTTCAACATAACGCCTTGTACATCTCATTGTTGCAATGGGTCCACCTGTATCCCTATTTAAACAATTGGTTTTTTTCCCTTCCCCTCCCTAAATTATACCAACATCAAATACAGTGAAAACAGAGGTTATACCATGGGGGAGGGACATAGAAAGCTACAAAGCAATCATCTTTTAAATATGTTAAAAATAATAACAAGAAAGAAAAACCATTTGAGTCCTTATCTTGGGGTTCATTTCATCTAACATCAACTTATCTGACTGTTTCTGCTTGTCTCAGACATATACTAGTTATTGAAAATAAGGGAAACCATGGGACCTATGTTTCTTTGGGCCTGGCTTACTTCACTTAATATAATTTTTTCCAAGTCTTTCCATTTCATACTTGTTTTATGTTATATATTTTAGTTTGCTTTATTTCTGAGGAATATAAGACTGGTAATCATAGTAATCCTAAAGTGTACCCAAATACATGTCTAAAGTTTTGTTCAGTGGATGCCAAACTATATTTTTAAATCAAAACACTAAATAAAGGATCCTTTTCATTTTCCTAAAGGTATTTAATGTAAACCACACTAGCAATAGATCATGCCAGGATGATACTGGGAACACAGAGCCCACGAGCTAAAGTTCTTTCTCTACACAAGAAAGCCAGAGAGCATGAAGTCTCTGTAGTGAATTACTAAGAGCTGTTAGGTTGCCCAGAAAACTAAATTACTGCCAGAGTAAAACATTCTGTGTTATTTACAAGGAGGAGTTGTCAGGTCAGCTAAATCAATTATTCACTATTTGTTCAATTTAGCTTTGTATAAATCTTCATTTTCTCACACAGCAAACTCTCAATTTATTGTGGAGTCATATATGTCACTAATGAGGACAGAATGCCAAACGTTAAAACCAGATGCAGGACAAAATTCGCAAGTTTTGCCTCTCCTCTGGCTTCATTTTTTTCCCTGCAACTTTTTCTTGTCCAATCGCCGTTACTTGATCTGAATTTCATGTTCGTTTTACACAGAAATGCTTGCCCAGTGAGCAAGAGTTGTGTAACTTCTTTGTTTTGTGATTTTCCAGCTGACCCCTGTAAGACCAGGCATTAGTGAAAATCAAACAAAGGCCCAGATAATAATAATAACAATAACAACAACAACAACCATAACAGCCATCTCCATAGTGCTACTATGTGGCTGCATCCCTGCAAAGCACTCCAAGGGCATTAGGTAATCCCAACAGCACATCTGGAAGATGTTTTGCATGTGGTTTACTACTGAAGAATTTGAGATTTGGAGATGTTCAGAAACTTGTCCATGGTTGCAAGTTATATATTGGTTATATATTGTAGAGCTAGGATTCTAGCATGTTGTAAGTATTTGATGAGGAATAATCTTGATCCTGTTCCTTCATTCCCTTAAATTCCCTTCTTGAGCATGGTTCATTGAGCTTTTATTTCTGGGGTAAGGTCAGGGAGCCTGAACTCTGGGCCTAGGCGCTGTCCCTCAGCTCTTCAGCTCAAGTCTAGCACACTACCATTTGAGCCATAGCACCATTTCCGGCTTTTTCTTTCTTTTTTTTTGCTGCTTATATGGTGCTGAGGAATCGAACCCAGGGCCTCATGCATGCAAGGCAAGCACTCTACCACTGAGCCACCTTCTCAGCCCTTGAGCTTTTATTTCTTTGTCTCTCCTGCTATCATTTCTTTTTATTTTTCATTAATAAGGTTTTTTATTGTAAAAATGCCATAGAGATGGGTTACAATTACATGAGCAAGGCAATGAGCATTCTTGCCTCCTCCTTTGTTTCCCCTTACCATCCCTGCCCTCCCATCACTCCTCCCCACAAAGTTGTAAAGCTCATTTTTCAGCATAACATCTTGTACATTTCATTGTTGCAATGGGTCCACCTGTATCCCTATTTAAACGATTTGTTTTTTCCCTTCCCCTCCCCAACATCAAATACAGTGAAAACAGGGGTGATACCGTGGGAAAGGGACATACAAAGCAACAAAAAAAATCACCTTATAAATATGTTAGAAACAATAGCAAGAAAGACGGACTAGGAGAAACCCTAGGTCTCCTTTGCACAGGCTGAGACCCAGAAACACAACAAATCAAAGAAAGGTTGGACAAATGGGATTGCATGAAATTGCAGAGTTTCTGCATGGCAAAGGACATAGCTAGCAAGATCAATAGAAAGCCCACGAATTGGGAGAAGATCTTCACTAACCATACAATGGACAAGGGTCTTATATCTAAAATATACCTGGAACTCCTGCTATCATTTCTGAGAACTCTGATTTCTGTCATATCTCCATCTCTAAGCACTTCTGGGGGGGACATTTTAAATTAACAACAAGATTTATTCATAAGAACATTTCCAGCCTCTGCTCACCAAATTAATATTTTCTTCTCAATAAACTATAACAGATACTCAGGTGAGAGCCTTTAGGGGAAAAGCACAAACTTAGAGGAAGCGCTTGTGCAATGAAAAAGGACTAAATACCCCATCCTAGTGTGGCCATAAGAGAGACAAACAGTGAACACTGATGGAGAATTCAATTTCACAGACCTCATCTCAAACTAAAAGAATTACCTTGTAACTGTGAATTTTGGGTGGTGTCACCTTAATTTCTGGAACTTCTTGCAGAATTCAGCCGAAGTATCCATCAGTGGGATTTGGGGACTTTTGTTTCTAAAGGCAATAAGGTTGGTGACTTGGCTGGACAAAAAAAAAAAACAAAAACCATCTCACAGTAGTATTGGTGTCATGGTGCCAGGCAGGTCAGCAGATAGCTCTCCTGCTTCTCATAGTTGTTGAGTGCAGAACTATCTCTCATTGACAACTTGTAGAAGGAGATTGTAATATGGAATTTATTTATCTTTAAGTATCTGTGCAAAGAGCCAAACTTCCTAGGCTCAAATCCTGGTTCTTCCATCTACCAACCATGTTCTATTGGGAAAATCACTTTGCCTGTCTAAGCCTCAGCTTTCTAACCTCAAAAACTCTGACAAACGCAGCAGTCACAAACAAGGCAATAAGTCAGAGTAAAATATCAGCCAATCATATAATATATAATAAAACATCACTGATACATTCATCATCACTAATATATTAATCACATATTAATCATCAGTAATACTTTATTGTATCTTTAGCCATCTGATGAATGGCTGTGTTTATGAAGTACATTTAGGCAGCCAGATTATAACTAAAAAAGTTTCCATGCCGAGTTATTAGAGAGTCCCGTTAAAGTACGCCATAGCTAGAAATCAGTAACAAGACACTAATTCCACTAGTTTCCTTGCTGAGTGCTGGGCTGTGCTACAAACGGCATGGTGAGCCCAGGAAAGAGGAAGGAGGTAGGTGAGCGATCATGGGTGAGAGAGGTTCTCACTTTTCTTCCCTTTTGAAAACAAATGATATCACATAGGCATTGAGACCTGAATAATACTTTGTCTTTAGTTGCTTACTGTTAAAAAAATTGAAGTAAAAAAAATAATGGAGGATAGATAATACTGGAATGAATCATGTCTACATATGTACAGATAGCATCAGGAATCTTAGGTTGTATCATAGAGAGGCAAGCAGGGCTGGGAGGGAGAGAGTAATAGAGGCAGTCGATCTGACAGAAACATTTTATGTGCATATGTTAAATATTATGGCGAAACCTCCTTGGACAGCTAACATACACTAAAAATAACGGGAAAAAGATGAATGACAGGAAAGCAAAACAGGCTCTGTTGGGGGAGAGGGACCAGAAGGAGGAGAGAGGGCAGAGAGGGTGAATGGGAGTGAACATGATTAAACAACTTTGTACACCTGAAGGTCAATAAAACCATGAAACCTGCTGATACTGTTTAAGAAGAGGACAAGGTGGGATGAGGGGAGTGATGGATAGATAGGGTGAGTTTGATCAGGACACTGTGTGTGTGCATGTATATTAATTGTCACACTGAATCCTCTCAAATAGGTCCAAATTTAATTTTTCTTTAAGAAAGAGCAAAGTGGTATGAGAGAGAGTGATAGGATATGTTTACTCAGGATGTGTTATATTCTTGTATAGAAATATTATAATAAAACCATCTTTGTACAAGAAACAGATTCTAATTTAAAAGAGGACAGACAGAAGAAGAGTAGGAGTGAGTGAAATTCATCAACTCCAAGAGCAAGCTCAGTGGTTTGGCCAGGCCAGTGGGAGCCATCTCTAGCTGCCATATCCAGGGCTCTCTCCATCACTGTCACACACACACACACACACACACACACACACACACACACACCATTACATGGCTCAATACTCAAGCTATGAAGCAATGTTGCAGCACAATTGTGGCTCTTTAACCTTGGCGGGGTCTGTCGGTATCCAGTTCTTGAGGTCACAGGTAGGTTGCAAGGAAATACCCTACATGTTTGGCCCTCCAGCTTGGGTTGGGGATATTGAGCTGGGAGACGACCGGGAACAGGGAAGGAAGAAACACAAAAAGCTTCACATTGTTCCCTGGCTTTCTCAGTTTCCTCCGTTGAGTCACTTGGGAGAACAAAACACAGATGGAAAAAAAAGAAGGATGGAATACCTGGACTTTATTACAAGGACAAAGTGGTCATTAGCGCAGCCTGGAAAGCCAGTGACTAAGTCAGGATACTCGAGGCCAGGTGAAAGAGCAGCATTTTGCCATTGTGCAATGGGTCTGAAGGCCAGTTCTTTGATTAAAAAAATCTGAATTTTAAAATATTGCTTAAGGAAA
Organism: Dipodomys ordii; assembly: GCF_000151885.1. NCBI lineage: Eukaryota > Metazoa > Chordata > Mammalia > Rodentia > Heteromyidae > Dipodomys > Dipodomys ordii. Next base: position 1,574,260 of record NW_012267298.1, on the reverse strand, counting down.
ATTTCATAAAAGATTCATTAGAAAATTATAGAGGATCCCCAAGAAATTAAACATTGATTCATCCTATGTTCTAGCAACTTCAATACCTGACAGACGTGATAGCAGGATTTTGATGTGATACTTGTACAATCATGTTCTTTGTAGCATTATGCACTTTACCAAAACATGGAAACAACTCAAGTATTTATCAGTGGGAGAGTGGATAAACCAACTGTGGTATCAATATGCAATGTTATTCAGGCTTAAGGAGTGAGGAAATTCTGATACGTGCTGTAATGTGGATTGATCTTGAATGCATCATGTTTAGGAAAAATTCAAATCTTATATAATTCCACCCATTTGAGGTACCTTCAACTCATGAGACAGAATATTGAGTGGTAGTTTCCAGGCAGGGGAGAGGAGGGATGGAGACTTGTTGAATGTTTTTCAAGTTTCAGTTCTTCAAGTTGAAGACTTTTTGTTCTATATTTGGCACCGTTTTCAAAGGGTTAATTCTAGGTAGTGTTTTGTAGTGCATTTAATGGAAAAGGAGTAGGAAGATGAAAGAAGGAAGGAGAAGAAGGACCAGGAGGAGAAAGAAAAATGAGAATGAGAAGAAAGAGAAGACAAATTCCAAGTGCTACATTCATAGATGCTTCACATTTAAATTTTTCTTCTAATATTTTCCTATTAGAGGTCTATTACAGATAGCACAGGAAACAGGATGCCCACTGTGGCAGGAACTGGATTTCTGGGGAAGGAATCTGGATTTAATCATTTAGGAAAAGACCGTCTAGCTAAGATTTATTATTAGCATCTTAATGATGACAGGGGTTTCCTCAGAAGCCTTCTGGAGGGAAGAGGTGGCTCCGATGTAAAGAATGATCACGGATGAGCACACTGGAGACATGGCTCCTTCCTGCCAGCTCCATACGTAACAACTTTTGTGGCGCATTGTTTCAGGGACATCCTTCTCTTTTTATGAGAAGAACGGAAGAGAAACAGGGCTCGCTTCTTTCTAAGCCTATTGAGATGGCAATCATCAAGTCTATGTATGTGCACGTGCATGCCAGGTGCCTCACACGGGACAGACACCCCAGAAATATCCTGGACTTCATCCTGTTGTCCCCTACATCTATCTTTTCACCTTTTCCAGTATTTCTGCATGCATTCGTTTATCTCCCCATAGATAACTGCACATTTATTAGGCACCTGGGTCTGTCCTAGTAAAAACCAGGAGTACAATAAAGTCTCTGCATCATGGTGTTTCTATCCTAGAAAGGGGTCAAGAAATGTACAAGATGCGCTGTCAGTGAAGAGTAGAGATAAGAATGCCACCGGCGTAGTCAAAAAGGGAAAAGAGTAAGTGAGGGGCTTGGGGAGCTTTTTTTTTTGTAAACTTGGGAAAGCTAGACAAACATTGTAATTTGGACAGCACTGGGGTAGAAACCCGAAAGGCAAGTTAGGAATTTGTGTGAGCAAAGGTCATCTCTTTCCACCTCCAGAGGGACCATCAGGTGACCTTCTCAGAGGGGAGTTACAGAGAGGAGAGGAAGGCATATGTGTGCAGGTGTTTCTGTGTTGACACACATGGGCATAGCTGCATGTTTTAGGGATTGCATAGGCCATGAGTTACAAAAAAACAAATTTTTTATGTGTTTTATGGATTGTAGACTCTTGGTGGCAACTACTTTACTGTGGTATTATGGCATTTGCTACAGAAAATTGGGCCATAGGAAGCAAAAGGGGAAACAGACCAGAGCAAAGGCATTAGCCTTCTCTCGGGGGAAGAGAGAATGTCATTTTGATCGCATTGAATCTAGGTGACTTGTGAAGAGGTGTTTACATGCCAGTGAGGTGTGAGAAGCTAGTGGTTTGTCTCAGGAGAGGAAGAGGAGTGTATGTATGAAAGAAGAGCCACCAGTTTGCATTTGGGGTGGTGGAAGAGAGACTTGGAAACTGACAAACAATCGCAGAATACAGACATTGACAAAGAAGATGACTTTGGCTCACACCAACCACCTGGAGAGGACCCAGCAGCCCTCAGTGAATGAGTTAACATCTGCCAGGGGAAGAAGTGTGGGAGAAGGGAGAATCAGAAATTCACGTTTTGACATGTCGAGCTTGAGATGGCATGAAGCATGTACATGAAGTTGCCAAGTGAACAGGCGGTCTGGAATTCTTTGAAAGATTAGAACTGGATACATCAACGTCAGCATCATCAACTCACCTATGGGATGGAAAGCCCTGGGACTGGATGGAGTTACAGCCAAGTGGGAGACCAGTGTGTGTGTCTGGGAGGGGGGTACACCTCATACAGAAGGACCTTGCTCTGATTAAGTGGTGGAAACAGGTAAGCCTTATGGTAAACCCTGATATCACCTCAGATGACCTAGGAGACCTTAAGAAAGTTAGCTGATCTCCCTAGCACTCTGCCATCTTTGTAATGCTCCACTCATTAGGTTGTAAGGATTATAATGCCCAAACTGTCCAAGATCTCTGCCAATCACTATGTCACTGCCTTGTTGGAAACCTGCCATGACCTCTCTGCTCTCTAAATATAACCCACAGCCCCTGGCGTGACTCCTAAAGTGCTCCTTCCTCTACCCCGGATGCTAGTCATTCCTGCTCCCCTGTCCCGCACTCGCATCTCGAGGTTCCGCCCTCCTGATCTCTATCTGCCTCACAGCCACATCAAGGTGTTGCTCTGAACTATCTCCTCCCTCCTTTACAGCTGGCTCACATTCATCCTTCACGTGGCATCTTAAATGTCAGCTCCTTGGAAAGACTTCCCAGAATACTCCAATCTGTGTTAATGTTCTCTATTATTATTGCTTGGTGCTCTACAATTTGCCTTTGTGATATGATCCGTGTAATGGGACAGGAGGATTGTGAACAGATAGCCAGGGTTGAAATCTGAATTTGGTGAGCTGATAGCTGGAAGGTCTGGATAAGTTCATTCACTTCGCTACGCGGCTGCTCCTTTGTCTAAAAAGATGGTGTGATAAGATGTCCACTTCAGCTGCTTACTCTAGGACTGAAAGAGCCAATGGAGGTAAATCACTGCCTAAGTATGGAAAAGTCCCAGATGAGTCTTCACTGTTATTAGAAGTATCCAGACCCTGGTGGTTCATGCCTATAATCCTATCTCTTGAACAGGCTGAGATCTGAAGACCATGACTGGAAGCCAGACCAGGCTGGAAAGTCAGTGAGACTCTTATCTCCAGTCATCTACCAGAAAACTGGAAGTGGAGCTGTGGCTCAAAGTGGTAGAGCACTAGCCTTGAGCAAAAGAGCTCAGGAACAGTGTCCAGGCCCTAAGTTTAAGCCCCATGACCACCACCACCAGCACCACTACCAACAACGAATGTTGCTGCATTTGTTTAATGTCTAGCTACCTCTGTAAGTGGTAGGTTCCCTCAGACTAAGTCTCTCTTCTCTTCATCCATCCTTATCACTGAATATATTTAGCACTCCATGGTCTTGAAATGAATGAATGAATGAAATATACATGTCTTCATAGTCAGTATTATGGTTCTATTTTGTCTAGGCACAAGCTCTGGGAGGTGATGATCATTTTGGCTGCTATGTTCATTATTTCTGAGGGAGTTGAACAAGCCCCAGGTGACACATTAGTATTTGTTCACATTCCTTCAACAGTCTAGTGTCACAATCTGTGTGGATTGAGTGTGATCTGTGAAGAATATCTGATAGATCCCAACAGGGTATCATAGGAGAAATCCAAACAAAGACACTCTCTGTGGAAGAGTTCAGTTTCACTTGACTGAGTAGCATGTAAGTGCTCTGGCTAAGGATGCTTTATTGGCATTTGTCATTTAGAATCCTTACAGACTTAACTGTGAGATTTCAATACAAAATCAGGGAATGAAAATATTAGGGAATCCCATAATTTGATGAGAATGTAGAGTCTATCAAATTCAACTTTGCGAGTAATTATTAAGTTTCCTGACTCCACACCTCTTCGGTATTCGTCTGACCTCTTAGTCAGTGATGATGGAAATAGAGAGATGTGGGTCAAGTAAGATTATTTTGGAGGTAGAATAATCAAAACTTACTGATTTGCTGGCTGTGACATCTGTAGGAGATAGCGGTTTAGAAGAAGATAGCCTTGTTAAGAAGGGAGCCTACATTTCTCAGGTAAGTACCTGAGTTAAACAAGGGTGCCCTTTTATGAGCTGTGAATTCCCCAAGGAGGAAGAGGGTCAGTTTGGAGTCCAAATGCCATGACAATGCTAAGTCTGACATGTTTTGCGATATCCAGGGGAGGTGCCAACTCAGCTGCCATTCAACCCTTGGCCAGTGCTAAGAAGCTGTAAACTATAAGCTATTATTATGGAGTTGGATGCAAAAAGCTAAAAGAAAATAAAATCTATTCCTAAGTTCAAAGAAATGAGGTAAGACATTTAACATGTACATAACCAGAATAAAAACTATTTAAGAATAGGTACTGAAGGCTTAGTAGACCCAGATGAATCATGCTGGCCTTACCTCTAACATTTTAATGATCCTGGTTACCAAGTCCTACCTGTCTAGCCTTCCATGCTTTGCTATCAAGCAAGATGTTATTATAAGACTCATGAAAGGATCAAAGGAAATTATTAGCATACACGACTAAGTATTAATTGTTATCTTAATGTTAACAACTATTCTTTTTACACAAGAGAGAGAGGAAGAAGTTTATTACTACACATGAATAAAAGTCAAAATCATGACCTGGAGAAATTCTTAAAGAAAAGTGGAACCTAGAAATTTGGAAGGACAACAAGGGAAGATAAAATATGGTACAGGAGAAAGACTTCAAACCTTTAGAAAAATAGACTCTAAAAATAAACTCGGCCAATACAATTGGATTGGAACAACTGTTGCCCAAGCCAGATAGGACCAGGCTCTAAAGTGACTCATACCCAACTTTGGAATGACTTGGGACAATTTATATAAATTCTCTCTGCCTGAAGCCTTTCATCCCAAAGCCATACAGAAAGTCCTGAGGTTGACTAGTGTCCTAGGGGTCAGCTAAGGACAGAGGGCAACGATCCACTTGGCCATTGGTTTCCTAAAAGGATGACTGCATCCCCAGACTTTGTGGGTCTCTGCATGCACACTAGCTGCCATATACAATGAGAACAGGATTCATTTGCATTGTACTCATTTGCATTCCTGCATTTGCATCCCCTTCATTTGCATTTCCCTTATTTGCATTGCACTTGCAGGTGTTTGGCAGTCTACCTCTACCCAATGGAAGGTGAAGAAGACAGAAACCAATGTTTCAGGGTGCTTCTAAAACGTCAGTGAATTCCATACTTGTTATACACTTTACCGAACTTCTAAAAGGCTGAGGTAAACATTATCCATAGTCACAATTCTAGCAGAGGATAAAAGTGTGCTTTGAACCAAGACTATCTTCCCAGACCTGTTTGTTCTAATGGCTCTGTAATGTACGGCCTAGAATGATATATTCTACTGACACAAAACCTGCCAACAAGAGCTGTTAGGATGTACCTGTAATTTCACATTCCTATAACTTCCCCATAAGAAGTAATCATAGAGATGGGGGAAAGCCCCGTTGCCTTCCACTTCCTTCTTCTGGGTGCCTGTGTTCCCTGTGCTTGGCCCTGTTGGCAGCTCCACTGCGAGCAGGTGATTTGGAGTGATTGTTCCATTGGAGGGATGGGCTGCCTTTGGGCTTCCAGGGAGCAACCAGAAAGCCACACTCTCCGTTAAAATGGTTACCTCAAAATAGAAAGAGAATGAAAGGGGTGGGAGACATCCTATCTATCCCACGGGCTTTGTATCACAAGTGGAAAGGTGACAAAACTTGGCCTCAGCTCGCTCACAACTTAAACCCCTATTGTGTTCCTTTTGGTTTGTCTGGTCAGCACAAAGCCAGTGTCTTTCTTCTTGAGTCTCACTCTCATCAAAACACCATTGTGATAATGTTGCTATGGGGCTGAACTGAAATCAGGAGTATGAAAGGGCTCCCACTTTCAACTGTTTAGCTTGTTGAAATCATCCACCTGGCACACAGTAGGGAATGAATTAAAGCGAATTAAAATATGTGCCTGCAGAGGACTTCTCTGTCATCCAGTACCAGGAGGTAAGGACTTGGGAGCCCCGTTCTTATCTCTAACTCGGCTGCGTTGCTCTGATCCTCAGGCCTTGTTCAAAAAATGGTGCTATTAGTGTTTCCTCTGGTTTCCTATGAACGATGGGTACTAAAAAGCAGCCTCTTGGGGTTGTCTTTTACATCTGAAATTTTCTAACAATATGAGAAACTTTTAACTACAGTGAGTTAGCAGTCCTTTATAATCAAAAATCAAATTGTTTTTTTTTAAATCACAATGATTTTGACATTGCATTGATTTGCATTTGCTCTCTGTCTTGCTCAAATAACCGGGGCATAGTAGACTGATCAGTCTCTTCTCAAGACTATGCCTGTAATACAAATAAGAAACACTAGGTGGAGGCATCTAGAACCACAGAAAATACATCCAGAAACCTCTTAGGTCAAATTCACTTTATTAAGAAGAATACATCTCAAAAATAAAGACTGTGTGCCCATTAATGCAGATCAGTCCTACATTAATCAGTCCCAGTCTTCAAGCTTCTAGGAAGATAGATATTTGTTTCTCTATTTTCTGACTCAACAAAATTACATTACTATTTCTTTTTTAAAAACCTGTAATTTAGGGACTAGGTTTCCCCATTACACATTGATTTACTGATCCTGAATATTCCCATGAATTGCATCTCAAAATTAATTTGAGATACCCCAGAAATACCGGTAAAGAGAGCTGACTTGAAGCTAAGCCGGAGGGCTCAAGCCTGTCTAAAATCTTAGCTTCTCAAAAGGCTGAGATCTGAGGACTTGGGTTCAAAGCCAGCTTGGGGAGGAAAGTCTATGAGATTTCAATCAACCACCAAAAAAGTTGCAAGTGGAGCTGTTGCTCAAGTGGTAGAGCATTAGCCTTGAGCACAAAGTCAACACCCAGGCTCTGAGTTCACAAAACAAGAGAGAAAGAGAGGGAGAGAGAGACCTGACTCAAACAACCACTATTTAACAAATATTAGGCATCAAAAAACACTTAGTAAACATACATAGCACAAACATAGCACATCCTATGCTTTTAAAAAATAATCCCCATTTAACAAAGCAGTTAGTGAACAGAATGCCTCTGGCTCAGTGTCATCCCTTTCCACACTCTCTCTCCCCTTCAACCAGCCCTTTCCTTTACTTGTCTTAACTTTGTCATACATACAATGAATTCTTCTCCCTTTTTCCCCTTCTTCCCTGCATTCATCCACCCTCTCCCCTTGTTCCACTGCCCATCTTGGATGTACTTCTTTTCCTAGTACTTGTTTTGCTGGCCTTTGATATTTTTTGTTCTAAGGAATTACATTATTTGAGTTCTCCCTAGAGTCTACATATTTCAGTTAATACCTTTGTGACCACTTGCATGCCACGCAATATGTTTACTTACAGATTTATAGACAAATTCTAGCTACCACAAATGAAGGAAAAGCCTATTCTATGCTTATTCTTCCTGCCTACTTACCTGATTCTCTCTCTCTCTTTCTCTGCCTCTCTCTGTATATATATATATTACACACATATATGTATATATATATATATATATATATATATATCCTTAGTATCCTAGTCCCTATGCATAATGGATAATAGTCTACAACAAAAGTTCTGCACACATTAAATAATACTTATTAGAGAAATAATTGTTATAAAGAAAGCAATAGCAAAGGATGGGGGAACCACAGGGAAGGGTGATGAAGTCTAAGAGTTCAGCCAGAGTAAGTGCTCCCCCCTGAGAGGGGACGCCTGGGCCCGTGCTCTGTGGGGCTGGCATTCAGGGATAAACAAGAACACACATGCAGCTATATGGCAAGGAAGAGCTCGGAGTGTTTTAGAGAATTTATAATGCTAGCATGATTGAATTATCGGAGGCATGCTATAGTGAATCCACAGTGGGGGCTATTTGGGGAGACGGGCAGGGGTCAAGTCATGAAGGGGTGCTTCTGGATGCTTTTGAGCAAAGGGGTGAAACAGTTTATGTCTTATAGTGATCACTCATTGCTGCCATTGACAGAGATTGGGCTAATTTCAGTAACTATAGAAGAGCACATGAGCTCTCTCTACACTCTCCCTTGCCCATCTGTGTGTGTGTGTGTGTGTGTGTGTGTGTGTGTGTGTGTGCGCGCGCACATGTACATACACATGGACATGACTCAAGGAATAGATTGCTTGAACCCAAGACAGCAGCATATAACATTTTTAAACAAAGGCCGTTGGGGAAAGCTTAACACAGGGACCAGACAAAGCAGACAAAGGAGCCACAAGAGGGGTTTCATAGTCCCTTGGGGGGACATAACGGGGTGGAGTGGGGTCATGGGAATGGAAAGTGGGTACAGAAACTTGCACACACACACAGGCTTGCTGCCCCTACAGAGCAAAGCACTCTGTGGAAGATCTCTATGAAAATCCTGAAAGGAGGAAACCACAGAACACATGCACCAACCTGCTTTCCATTAGCGAAACCCAACCAGGCTAGGCAGCTGTTTTTGGTGTAAGTTACTCATATCAGCCAGCCAAGGAATAGGACAGAATGAGAAAGGTAAAGAATGGTCTCAATGTTAAAATATGTCACCCAGAAAGTGACCATAGGAGTGGAACAGATGAAGCGATCTTGCACATTGGCATGGCTGGGGAGGCACTGCCATGCTGTAGATGGAGCCTGAAAAAGGGGAAAATAGTTCAACGATGAGCCGGAGGCTTCCGATGGGAGTTCTGGAGCAAGGAACTGAGATGTGGTTGACTTTCTAAGGAGAAGCTCATGACTCATATGTATTTTTGGTGGAAGGTGTTTAAACCTCAGCCAGTGGCCAAGTCAAGTGGGCAGGTGGATCAACTAGACCCTATCTCAAAAGACTCAACTCAGACGGCTGTAGAGATAAACTTGAGATGTGTCAGCACATGCCACAGTGGTGCTTACTAAGATGAGAATGGCTTTTATCTGGGAAGGGTACTTCAGAGAAAGGAGGATGAAGGCCTATTTGCTGGCTTCCGAGATCAGATAGAACCTGGGAGATGGCGCAGGTGCAACTGGATTGCGGTTGAAAGGAAAGCAGGAATGCATGAGATCAGGAGCAGGAAGCCACGAGCGTGTTGCAGGGAGGAGGTCGGTGCTCAGCGAGGAGACACAACTGAAATGGCTTCAAGGCTAGCTGATCCTTCAAGACTCATTTCACTAAATAAGGAGAACAGAAGCCAGATCCAAAAAGAGCCTGGGATGCAGGTTTTATTATGTCTTAAAAAAAAACACCAAAAGACACAAATGGAAAATGAAATGATAATGCTGAGACGAACTAAATAACACTTTAATTTAGTGACTAAGTATCTGATTCCAAAAGTCCACGCTCTTTCCATTGTGCTGATTCATCCCCCACCTCCGTGATTCACACTGCATAGGGAAGAGGTTAGGAAAGGAACTTTCCAGTGAGCATCTGATTGTCAGGTTTGACCTTCTCTCAGGCAAAAGATGAGGAAGACTTCTCCTCCCCAGGGTGGGGGTGGGGGGTAAAAATACCATAACATAAATGGCAATATATTAATCCTGAGCCCATTTACAGGGAGGTGTTCAGTGGGCCCATTGGCATTCACAGCTCTGAGCTTCGAATATCACTTGTACAGCAAGCTGCTTAGCCCTGCAGAGAACAAGTCGCAGCAGGCCTTCTTGGGTTGCAAATGTATCCACTGTGCTTGCCAATTAACTCTTTCCCACATCGCTTTTATGTAACCAGCCAGGAAGCTTTGCTGAGACAGCACGATCCCACTGGCAAACAGCACTGGCCTGGTGGCCTGGAAAGATGATGTGGTAGAAATGGTGGTAGTGGTGGTAGTGGTGTGGTGGTGGTGGTGGTTGTACCTGAGCAGAGGAACCACAGCCTAGAGCAGTTGTCATCAGCAAGGCAGAACCCCGGGAGGCCCTGCGTTCTCTAAAGGAAACGTCGAGGTGTTCAGTGCTTCCTCTCAGACGATGGCATCAGGAAGACCTTGCTCTTTGCTCTGAAGAGCTTTCCATCGAAGTCATCCTGAGCATGCTTCCAGGAACTACGGGGTGGCCTTTCCAAACACGTTCTCCACTCACCTCCATTCATTTGTGATGTCACAACCTCAGTTTCTTGAGTGATGGGTAGTTTGGGGTACCAGAGCCACTAGAACCAGGATGTCCCCAGGTGAAGTCACAGGGTTCTCTGGGAGTTCTCTGCTTGCATGCCTATCTCAAAGTGTTTGAAATGACTGACTGACCTTCATAGCACAGGTCTCCTTTTATCTTCTTCCTTTCTACTTCTCTTCCTCACTGGTGTGTGTGTGTGTGTGTGTGTGTGTGTGTGTGTGTGTGTGTGTGTTAGATCATCCTCCTTCACATGTTGAAAGGCTTTCCTGGGGCATTTATATCTTCTCTACTGACATCAAATGATTATAACACATCACTCCATCCCATCCCATAACCATGACATAACACACTGAGTGCTCTTCCCTTGGTGTACTAGTGCTCTGACAGTTCAGGCTGACCTAAGAATGGCAAAATCTAGGCAGAGAACTGAAGCACCTGTTGCTGGAAATTGGGCTGGTGTACAAAGAGAAGGGCTTGGAGAAGCATTTCTGGAAACACGTGCTCAAAGACCCAGTGTATGCTAGTCGCAGTCTGCTAAAAGCAGTCCGCGTCATGACCTACCTGGGGTGGGGATTTGCTTGCTTGTACACATGAATGCTCTGACAGATTATGCAAAATGGGGGGAAGTTGTTTACATTTTCTAGGAAAAAATCTGCTAACATTTGCTTATCAGATATTCCCAAAGATCTGTCATTTCCCAAAGAGAAAAGAGCCACCTATCAGATTCCAGACTTGTCTCACGCGTATTCCTCCATTCAAAAACATTATTGCGTGAGCTGTAGAGGAGGATATATGCAGGCTGCACGCTCCACATTCTCTCAGCAACATCCTGAGATTGTGCCCGTGGATGAGTGCCAAGCTTACATAGAGAAAGAGTCATCACCCCAGCACATACCTACCGCACACGCATAAGGTCCTGTTGATCATCTCTCTGTCTGAGTGTGGTGGAAAGGTAACGGACCAAATACAGAAGGGGAAGGCTTTGGCATCCTAGCTGGGAGAGGTCAATAGGAGGAGCTTACCTGTATTTTTCATTTAGATTCTTAAAGTAGTCGGACACACAATCGCACTGGAGGAGGTGGATGAGAGAGTGAGGGGCATTGACTTTGGGCCTTGTGAATAGTTCTACAAAGGCCATTGGAAGTCAATGTCCTGGGGAGACTATTCTTAGCAGGCCAGTTGCATTGGGACTGGACCCCCTGAAGGCATCTAGGACCCTGTGACAACAGAAACAGATGAAAGGTCAAAGGCCAGAAATAAGGAGATGCTTCCAATGTATTGCCAAGCATTTTCCTTGATGCGGAGAGGCGGGGCTGGCAGAAATTGCTCTCCTGACATTTGCCTTCAGGATGCCAAATCATTGTGTGCTTTGCTGACGCGATTTCAATCATCAACATATGATGACGCATTAAAAATGTCCCTGCTCTGGTATGTTGAGAAGAGAGTCACCAAGAGAGATGAAAATAAAAATCCCAGCCTCACAGATCTCCAAGCTAGAAATAGTTTCAAAGACGTTCTTAGAAGCCTTGGGAGAACCTGGAAAATATCTGGGTTTTATTTCCCACAAGAGCTGGGTGCAAATTCTGACTTGCTCCTTGTTAGCTTGAATGGTTCTACACCTCAGCATCCTCATTCAGAAACCAAATCTGTATTAGGAGATACACACATGCATGCGTGATATAAATGTGTGTGTGTGTGTGTGTGTTTGAGAGCATGTATGTAATCAGTGAACAAATGTGAAGGCAATCACAGAGATCTGGCCAGCTTTTAGTTTGAGACTTTTGTAGATGACTAAGAATAGTAGGATTTGAACTAAGTGCCTGGCCCATGTCTATTAATAAGCAAAATAGAAGAGGGTTCAACAAACTATGACCCCCAGGCAAAGTCTAGGCCACCCGCCTGGCTTTACAAATGAGGTTTTGTTGGATGGCAGCCATGCCCCTTCATTTAGCTTCTTCTGTACTATGGCAACAGAGCTGATTAATTGTGACTGGCAGTGACCAGAGGGAACACAAGCTAAAATCTTTGCTATCTGGTTTGATAGGAAAATAGGAAATCCACATCATGAGCTTGTGCTCTTTGCATGTTTTCTTGTTTGCATATTCTGAAGTAAAGAGTATTTTAGACCAGCCCTGGTGGCTCACGCCTGTGATCCTAGCTACTCAAGAGTCTGAGATCTGAGGATTACGGTTCCAAGGTAGCTCAGGCTACCAGCAAAAAGCTACAAGAGGAGGTGTGTAGCCACAAGGGGAGAAAGCTATGGTAGTGCCCGAGTCCCTGAGTTCAAGCCCCAGTACTGGCATAAAAGAATTTTCAAAGCAGTGAGACAGATGACCAGGATCGATCTTGAGGAGCCTTGAACTTGGGTCACTTTTTCCCTGTCTTGTTCTGTCTTCACTCTGCATGTCCGATCAGCCCTCACAGGAAGCCCCCAGCCTTCTTTGTCCTCTGGTAGAGGAATCAGGGCTGAGCTGCTCACTCAGAACGCGTGATTCTTCTGCAACAAAGGTATGTGCAGTGTAGAGCCCTAGACTGCCTGTCCAGAGTATCCATTTTATAGAAAAGAATATGAAGTTCTACTTTATTTTTACTAAAACAAATAGGGAGTTTTTTAGGATGAAGTGCAGAACTTCAAAGAAATTCCTAACATCTGAATACCCTAACATCCTCTCCTGATGAAGCAGACTTGCCTGACTCTGTCTTGAGATTTTTAGAAGGGACATTTGGCAGGTGTTTTCTGGACTTTTTTTCCCCCTTGGAACCTGATACTTTAGAGTCCTACAGACCCACATTTGAGTCTTTGATCCTTCATTCACTGGCTGTATGCCTTAATAGCTCTAAGTCTTGCACTGTGTCTTACTTCAAAATCTGAAGGGAGGCTGGATAGCTTTCTGGAGGAGACAATGAAGCGATGCAATGTAAATGGATGCTTCTCCAACATGGCTGAGCAGGAAACCCTCTTTCTGGCCTGTCTGAATGCTTAAGCTCCTTCCCCAGACCAAGTAACACAGCAAGATAGAGAGGGAGAAACGGACAGCACTGGTATGTGTAAAGGTTCTCAGAAAGGCCCCATGAGTTCAGCGGTGCAAACAGGTACTGACTCAGACCTGGCCACCAATAAGTAGCAGCTTACAGAGAGGTGGGCATACGCCAGGGTGGCCAACCCCACAGCAAGCTCTGACTTACCCCCTGTGACACACAGCTCTGGGATAAAGTGTCACTCCACTCCCATAATGTATTTGCACTGCAGAATCTAATGGTGCTTAAATCACACCCCAGAGACAGCTGCTGGCTCCACCTGAAGCCGAGCCCACATCTAAGTTGCTGTTAGTGATGGGACAGCGGGGGTTGGACAGGTATGCGCATGTGTGCACAGCACTGCTTCCCTTCCTGCACCTGAAAAACATGCTCTGCTCAGGGGTACCTCCCCTCCCCCACCCCCCAGCAACTTTGTGTGATGTCCTGGAAACACTTTAGCGCTGGCCAGACTTGCCATGTGCTCCAGCTGCCTGGTGTGGACACAGAGGTGTGGACACGGTGCATGCATGCATGGATGCATGCATGTGTGTGTATGCATGCATGCATGTGTGAACTAAAGAGCTCCTTGAAGTCAGAGACCTGAATTCCCCAATGAAGAGCCTTCGCCAGTTGTTACCAAGGTAGTATTTGTAGAGAACGACCCCCAGGAATAAGAACGAGACTTGGCCGTGGCAAAAAGAAAGAAAAGAACATGGATGCAAGCATGCGCTACTGGTCTGGTGACAAGTGGGGGGGGGGCTTCATTCTTTCACAACGGTTGTGAGGCTGGGCACCATAGCCAGGGAAATGACCAAGGTAGGCACATTCTTCCAATGGCTCTAGTCCTCTTGTGACCTGTTCAACCTTACTAGCCTTACCCTTGTCTGACAATCCATCCTCAAGAGCTGAGCCAAAAGCCTCGAGGCAGCCAGAGAGGGCTGGTAGCAGGAAGAGCACCAGGCCCAAATACTGCTGAGGACACGGGGTCAGCGGGCCCCGGCGACGGGTTTGGGGAGGGGTGGGATCCCCAGTAGAGGTCCTGGGCTCTGTCCTAAACATTTCACAACCAGTGGATGCCCATGACACTGGCATCTTCCTGTCGTTAGACAGCTGGGAAGCTCGAGCTTAGAGATATCAGGTACCTTCTAGTGACCCAGTGGCACCGAACCCGAGATGACGCAGCCAGAAGGTTCTGCCCAGGTGTCATTTTCTCTTTTCTGGTTCTTGGGGTCCCAGTCTGTAAGCATTGCCTCCTCGGGGGACTGACATGAAGAGAAATGGGCAGAAATCACGAGGGGGCATGCAGAAGGAAAATCTTGACCTTTTAATGTATTGTTGTTTGTTTGTTTGTTCCCCCAGAATGCAAAGCAGAACTCCAGCAGTGTAACAGGCTGTCTCAGGTGGGAGAGGACAGGGCCAGGTTTCCCAATCCATCCATGACTTCAGAGATCAACGCCATCTTTCCTCCAGGTTCACAGCAACACCTCGGTCCCTGGGAAACAGAAGGGCTGTGGCTGGCTGGTTTGCCTTTGGATGGCCTAGAGGTATAAGAGCAGTAAATAAATAAATAAATAACTCAGTCCCCCCCCCCCAAAGTGAAGCAGCTTAGCCATTGAAAGAGCAACAGCAGCAATCCGCCTGGAGCAATTATGTGTTCCTTATTATTCCCGAGCTACTGTGTCGCAAATCACAGTTTCCATCCGCGGGCATGTTGCTGCAGAGGGCTCTGCCTTAAGTTCCCAGCTCTCCACCAGCTGACTGCTCCAGCCTGGCCCTGGGAGCGGCAAGCTGGTGGCTCATTAACTGCAATACCCACACACAGATTGCAGACTCAGCCGAGCAGATGCTGCTGCGTACTCAAGGAATTTCTCCCCCCGTTGAAATGACTTACAATGTACTTTTTTTTTTTTTTTTACTATCACACAACTCCAATTTTTCTCAAAGGGGAAGGGAAAAAAAAAACAATAACCGTGAAACCCTTGCAGATTTTCATGTAGACCTGCATTATGGCTCAGCCCAGATTGGGCACAGTTTCCACTTAACTGGTACAAACACAAACACACCCAGGCGCCCCTGGCTTTTAAACTGGGGATTGAAAGTGCCAGACCGGAGAGCGCTAGGGCTCTGCCGTGGTCGTGCTGCCATCATGTGGCGCAAGCTGGAACTGCACCGGGAATTGACTGCCACATTTGATTAAGGAACTTTGCCTCTTTTCCTTTCCTCCTTTCTTCTCTCTTTGTTTCCTTCTCCCCGTCGCCTTTTCTTAGGAAACAACTCCCACTTTTAAGTAGACTTGCTAGAGATAAGAAGGAAAGTGGAGCAGAAATAATCGAGGTAGGTTCTACTGGGTAATCCTTCCCCAAGCCCTGAACTTAATTAGGAAAGCAACGCAGCACATTCTGTTTATTTACTTTTAAATTTTACTTTATTGTAAAGATGCTGTACAGAAGGGTTACAGTTCACTGAGTAAGGTAATGGGTACATTTCTTGTCAAACATTGTTACCCCCTCCTTTGTTTTTCTCCTATCCCTTCCCTCCCCCACCTCCCCAACTCCTCCACCTGCCCCAGAAATTGTAAAGTTCCTTTCCCAACATAGTGTCTTATGAGTGTTGTTATTGCAATGGATCGTCCTGTGTCCTTGGTTCCTTTGTTAAGGTATCATAGGTGAGTTCCACGCTAAAGTTAGCAGCCTATATTTAAGAAGGGCTGGTTTCTACAGAACTTCACAGGCTGGGCCTAAAGGGGTCATACGACAAACAATTATATTACAAATAAACAAAGGCTTTAGAACTCCACTCCCCTTCACTGTTCTGTTGTCTTTGAGTTCTAACATGGAGGTTAAGAATCTGCACTCTGGGGACCGAAGCCTTGGGGGTGTAAATTAAGTGGTTAGTGCTCTCTCACATTAGTAGTATGTCTTCTTCATGGGGATCCTTTACATTCAGAACCTTTAAAAATATTAACATCATACCTAAATATAATTGGAACTGCTCATTTCCTTTTTCTTTTACAGATTCTAGATATCCTACCTGACTTAGGACTGTCTCTTGAGCTTCAACATATGAAAGTGGGCCTCTGTGCTTCTCAGGATTGGATGCAGGCCTCAGGCTTGCTATTGAACCATGTCCTAGTCCTTTGGATTTAACTCGGATGTTGAGGTAGAGTCTTGTCACCTATGCCTCAGCTCACTTCCAACCTGCAGTCCTCTTGGTTTGCCTGTTGAGTAACTGAATTCATTATATTTAGCTCATGTGAACTTTTTTTAACCTTTCTTCTCAACATAAGCTAACTTCATTTTCACCTAAATGTGGAGTTGTCTTTACACCCTATTTTTTTTCTTTCAGTATAAAAAGGGTAATCTAGCTGGGCACTGGTGGCTCGTGCCTGTAATCCTAGCTCATCCTAGAAGGATGGGACCTGAGGATCATGGTTCAAAGCCAGCCCAAGCAGGAAAGGCAGTGAAACTTTTATCTCCAATAAACCACTCAGAAAACCGCAAGTGGCGCTGTGGCTCAAGTGGTAGAGAGCTAGCCTTGAGCTGAAGAGCTGAGGGACAGAGCTCAGGCCCACAGTTCAAGCCCCACTACTGACCAAAATAACTAACTAACTAAATAAATAAATAAATAAATGGGTAATCTAGTGTTTTGTGTATCATGGAGAACCTCTCATTCAGATACTAAATGTAGATGGATCCTATCCATTTTGCTCGAGTGTGTAGACCATAGCACTATACTGTTCCTGTCTGGTAGATCATCTCTTTCTTTTACGAAATACATTTATCCATTCTGGAAATTTAACTTGTCTGCACTCTGAGCATGCATTGTCTGAATTATCCTAATGAGCATGCATTACTTAAAGGATTCAATTCTGTGTCTTGTGCAGGACCTAGCTTGATTTTCTAGATACAAGGTGAAAGGGGACCACCTCATTTCATTCTTCTTTCCTTGGAAAAGACCAAGTGTGCTCCCCCGACTTTCTCCACCTACGAATGGGCATGTGGCTCAGACTGAAGTTACCAGGTAGGATAAGTGGCTGCTAGGACTTCATCTCAGTTGGGGAGCAGTTACTCAAGGGTGATATGAGTTGGGTGGAGATTCCAGAAAGTACCTGCTATGTCCCTTAACTCTAATTCCATTCAAACACCATCCATTGATTGCTCGTCATGTGCCAAAGCTTGGAACTCTCATAATCAGTCAATCAATCAGATATCTCCTTTGCATTCTAAGATCTAGAAGGGATAGATATAGGTGGAAATAAAGTAAATGCTTTATTAGGCAACAGCAACAAGAAGCAAAGCAGGGGCCTTGGAAGAGCAGAGGGGGGCCTCAAGGGAAGAGCAGACAATGTCGCTCTGATAAGCCAAGGCTGCACTCAGAGCGGAGGATGCTGGGTAAGGGTGCGCTTGCTACCTCCGTAGTAGTGAGGCAGATGGTTATTTACTCGTGTGCGTGTATATGCGCTCATGATCGCAGGTGTGTGTGTTGGCCTGGTCCCTCCCAACAGCAAACCATCTAGAAGGCACGGAGACCAGGCAGACTAGGGAAGAAGCAAGAGGTAGAAAGGCCCGAGGGAGGAAGACATCCTACTTTTCTTCCTCTCCCATCCTCAAGCTCCAACCTGGACAAATATGTCAAGCAGGATTCGCACAGAGACAAGGTGCTTACTGGCCCAGGAAACTGGAGCTTGTGCCTGGAATAAAGACGCTGCTTCCTGTTCAGCCACTTCTCCGCCTCTCCCTGGTCACACAAGCGTGGCTTGTTTGAAAGTTTATCCCCACGGGAGGCTTTGAGGAAGGGCCCTGACATGGCCGTAGATCCTGTGTTATGCTTCGGCTGTTTCTGGATGTTTGTCTGTTCACACGGATGAAGTCATGAAGATCACAATCTTAGGCAAGATGATATTGTCTGTGGTGATTATTGTTCTTGGAAATAGGAGAGCTGGGGAGGAGAGAATGTGAGAACTGGTAGGGACCAGGGCAGCTCTCCAAGGCTCCGCTACATTTAACCCTTGAGGGAAACAAGGCCCAGAGAGGGGATGTACCCGACCAAGTCCCCACAGCCAGTTCAGACACAGCACAGGACCCAACCTCAAACTGTTGGCCATCACATCTTAATACAGTCAAGTGGTTCCATCATATCTTCATGTAATTGAATAGGGGCTGTCATTGCACCCATCATTCTCCTTCTTCTGAACAGCAAGGTTGGGATTCTTTACAACATCCTCTTGTGTGGGAAAGTTGGCAAACATCAACATTTATTCAAGACAGTGAAATGTTTCCCAAGAACAATCCACAATAGCGAGAGAATTCTCCACTCCATGAGAGAGTCTTAAAGCAGAAGAAGGATTATTCGGTGAGACACGGGGTGACATGAAGATATTGCCCTAAATGTTTTGCTCCCCTCTTCCCCATAAAGGACCCCCAAAGCCATCTGATTGGAGAGTCGGGGACACAGCACAGGGCTTACAAAGCCCACCCCTGGGCTTCACCAAGCCATCAATGCATCAGTCATTGTATACCCTCTCCTTGATTGCTTGTGGTGCATTCCACTGGACATTCTTTTATTTTAATAAGTTTTTTATTGTAAAAATACTGTACAGGGGGATTACAGTTACATGAGCAAGGTCATGAGTACATCTCCTATCCAACATTGTTACCTCCTCCTTTGTTTTTCCCTTACCATCCCCTTCCTCCCCACCTCCACAACTACACTCCCCCTTCCCCCCTCCTCCCCTCCCCGCATAAATTGTAAAGTTCGTTTTCAACATAGTGTCTGTACATCTCATTGTTACAATGGGTCAACCTGTACCCTTATTTAAGCATTTTGTTTTTCCCTTCCCCTCCCCAAGTTAGAGCAGAAAAGGTAAGAAGCTATGTACATATGACCAGATTAGATGATGTGAAGTGAAATGAACCCCAAGATAGGGACACAGTGGTTTTTTTTCTTTCTTAGTATTGTTTCTAATGTATTTATAATGTATCATGTGATTTTTTTTGTTTTTTGTGTTCCCCCAACCCACAGTATAACCCGTTTTCACTGTATTTGATGTCAGTGCCATTGGACATTCTTTATGGGACAGTACAGCAGTCTGAAGCCATCCAAAGAGGGAGATTTGTCTCCATTTAGCTCTGAACAAGTGGAGGCAGCCTCTGCCTAGGATGAAAGGAGCCAAAGATGTGACTTTGCTGATGTTGGCTTCCTCCAGTCACTAAACGATTGATGCGCCTCTAGACTAGGGAACTTAGGTCTTCTCTGAGACCACCCCCATCTTAAGCTGTTCCTCATGCAGATCATTTGAGAACCACAGCAGCATTAGGCTTGGAAGGCATTTTGAGAAAAAAACAAAAGCCCTAGAGTGAATAGTGATGTCAATCTCAAATACTACTGCATGATGGTGCTCCTCCTCCTCCTCCTCCTCCTCCTCCTCCTCTTCTTCTTCTTCTTCTTCTTCTTCTTCTTCTTCTTCTTCTTCTTCTTCTTCTCCTCCTCCT